>NW_024423343.1:35673730-35684660 GCF_017311325.1 Ursus maritimus
CCCCCCCCCCCCCCCCCCCCCCGCCCAATTCTCTGATGATTGTTGTTGAAGTCCCCTCTTGAAATCTTAATAAGACCTGCAAGGGCCAGTCCAACCACAACATTGCACTGGTTAGGGAAATGTCTTTGGGGGGCCCTCACCAAAGGCCCTGATGAGTGCCTGAGGCACTCCTAGCTGATAGCATTACTATCAATAGGCTGACAGCAACCCAAAACAGACCAATAAGCACATAAAAAGGTGCTCAACATCAGTAGTCATGGGCAAATGCAAATCAAAACTACAATGAGGTACTGCCTCACACCTACTAGGATGGCTACAGTTACAAAAACTAATGATAATAAAACCAAAATAGAAAATAAGAGGCCTTGGCAAGAAAGTGGAGAAAAATGGAACCTTGTGCACTGCTGATGGGAATGTAAAATGGTGTAGCCACTGTGGAAGACATTTTAGTGATTTCTCAAAAAATTAATCATGGAATTTCCATATGACCCTGCTTATTCTACTTCTGGGTACATATACAAAAGAATTGAAAGTAAGGACTCCAACAGATATTTGGACACCAGTATTCATAGCAGCACTATTTGCAATAGCCTAAAGGTGTGAACAACCCAAATGTCCATCAATGGAGGAATGGATAAATAAAATGTAGTAAATATATTGCAATGGACTATTATTCAGCCACAAAAAAGAATGAAATTTTCATACATGCTACAACATGAATGCACTTTAAAAACACTATGCTCAGTGAAATAATCCAGACACAGAAGGCCAAATATTATATGGTTCCACTCTTATTAGGTCCTTAGAATAGATAAATTCATAAACAAAAAGAATAGATACTAGGGGCTGAGAATGAGGAATTGTTATTATTAATTTGTTGAGGATAATGAAAAAGTTTCAATTCAATCTGGATGCCTTTTATTTTCTTGCCCAATTATCCTAATAGAACCTGCAGAAACATATTATAGAAGTGGTAGGAGTAGACATCCTTGTCTTATGCCTGATCTTAGGGGAAAGTGTCTAGTCTTTTACTATTAAGTAAGCTGTTAGCTATGGGTCTTTCTTAGATGCTTTTATATATAAATATATAAATATATAAATATATATATAATAAAATATAAAAAATATATAATAAAATATAAAATATATATATATATATAAAAATCAGATTTGGGATGCTCCCTTCTATTCCTAGCTTATGGAGTGTTTTAACCACATGGTGTTGGATTTTGTCACATGCTCTTGCTCTACTTCTTAAGATGATTTCATGCTGTTGTTTTTCCTTTCTGTCATTCTGTTGGCATGGTAGATTATATTAATTGCTTTCAGATATTAAGCCAACCTTGAATTCTTGGAATAAATACTTGGTTAAGGTGTATAATTCTTTTTTACATGTTGCCTGATTCATTTTGTTGGTATTTGTTGAAGATTTGGCCGCTGAGTTTTATAACTTGCTTTTTTAGTATTTATGTAGATGATTATGGATTTTCTCTTTGAGCTCTTAACATGGTGAATTATATTAATAATTTTCTTAACATATAAACATCCATTTGATAGTGATGTATTATTTTAATATTCAGTTGGGTTTGCTTTGCTAGTAACATACTAGCAATACTTAGTATTTTTGTATATCAAAATTCGTAAGTGAAATCAGTAACTTTTTGCTTTGAATTGTTCAATATTCATACCTTTATATTAAAATGTGCAACCTTCTGTGTGGGTTTTTTTCTTTTTTTCCTAGACTCCAGAGCAACTCTAGTATTGAAGTTTTTCCTTTCTTAATATGTTTGGGTAGATTCACCTATGAAAATTGCTTGTGTTGGTCCTTTTGGTGTAGGTTGTTATAGTTACGGGCAACAGGAGTTCATAGCTAATAACCTAGGTTTTTATGAGTATTTCCTTCTCATCAACTAAGTTTAAATATAATACTGTATAATCTGTTTTGTGTAACTATAGACCCTTTGCAAATATCTAGCATAATTTCTTCATATTAAAAATTTCAAAATGCATTTATTTTTGTTTAGAGTCAATGCTATTTAGGTAGTAAATGCTATAATTTTTGTCTCATTATTTGTTAATAGTGACAGCTGCATGCAGTTTGTTAGTTTCAAGCTGGAGTTTAGCATATATTAGTAATAGAGGCCATATGAACAACTCCCACGAATCCAGGATATTGCCTTTCTCCTATTCACACGCCCCCAACTGAAGCAAAGATTATCTTCACAAGCCATTCAGGAAAAGCCACATGGTTCTGAAAATTACTCAATACTGGTGAAGAAGCCCTGTGTTGTTGTTCATGTATAAATTAAATTCTTAAATCAGGCTTCAGATTGAGAACAAAGAATCACAATTATAATGCCAATGAAACAATATTTTAAGTGAGAAATAAAGATGTAAACATTCCTTGCATTGATAATTAAGAGGAGCTATTGAGGTGGAGTAAGATATACCACCCCTCTTTGGCATATGGATTATTTTAAGCTGGTTATTTTTAAGAAACAGCAGATACAGGTGAAGTTCTGAGATGGGAGTGGAAGTTTTGTAAGAGACATTTACATGCATAAGGGAAATCTGCAGTTATAAGAGTCTTCCTGACTGTACCAGGGAGAAGAGGATGACCAAATTTTTAGAAACACTTGTCAGTGGGATTCATAGAAGTGATAGACTCTTTGGGCACCTGGTATGTACATAAAGAACCAATGATAAAACGTTGAAATAACATTTGGTGTCCACCCTCCCCCAACATTTTCAGCATTTTCCTTTTTTTTTTTTTTTTTAAGATTTTTTATTTATTAGAGAGCGAGCACAAGCAGGATGGAGGGAGAGGGAGAGGGAGGAGTAGACTCCCCACTGAGCAGGAAGCCTGATGGCTCAGGGTGCAATGCCAGCACCCTGAGATCATGACCTGAGCTGAAGGCAGACACTTAACCAACTAAGCCACCCAGGTGCCCCTTCAGCATTTTCTTTTATTGAGTTTTCTCAATTATATGATTGAGAATCATATCCTAGTGGTTGCCCTTAACACTTTAAAACATTTAGTTGAATTTTATTTCCTTAACTAATGTGACTTCAAATCATTTTCCTAAACAAGACCCTTAACATGTGTTTACTTCTCTACTTCCTTGTCACAGCTTACCCTACCCCACCCATGCCGTTCACCTCCTGAATTGATATAGTCTAGATTTTAATTATATATAACTGTTTCAGTTTTATGATTGAAATGAATTTATTGAAATGAATTTAAATTGTATACAATTGTGTCCTTTGTTTCTATAATCCAAAGTTTCCTCCTGGGTTCATTTTTTATTGTGTTGTAGTATATTCTGAAGTAATTCTTTTAAAATAGTTTCTTGGGTGACCCATGCCCTGAATTGCTGCAATAGTAAAAAAATTCTATTTTTCTCTCATGTTGGAATGATTGTTTGACTCTATATTGAATTGCAAGCTCAAAGCCATTTTTCATCAGAACTTTGATTCTAATATGCTTTACTATTTTTTTTTTAATGTTGGGAATTCTGTTTCCAACCTTATTCTCACTTTTTCTGCAGATCTTCCAAGGTGCTTTCAGTGCTTTGTCTTTATTCTTGCTGTTTTGAAATTTCATTATGTGTTTAGCTAGGAGTGAATCTTTTCCATTCATTGAGCTTATCTTGGTAGACTCATATAATCTGAAG
This sequence comes from Ursus maritimus, assembly GCF_017311325.1. Lineage (NCBI taxonomy): Eukaryota > Metazoa > Chordata > Mammalia > Carnivora > Ursidae > Ursus > Ursus maritimus. Next base: position 35,677,405 of record NW_024423343.1, read on the forward strand.
ATTTGTATATTTATTTAGATCAAACATATAGCTTTCTAAATGTTTTTGGTACGCCTTTCACTCCCTTTTTCTCCATTCTTAACCTCCGGAGCTCCCAATCAAAGGACAACAGCACTTCTGGGCTTTTCTTCTCAGTTTAAAATTTGTCTTTCATACTCGCAATTTCTTTGTGCATATTTTGCTATATTCTTGGAGAATTCATCAGATAAGTCTTTTAGCTTCAGAAATTACTTTTTGATTGTATCAGGCTGCCAGGTAGTCAGGTTTTTGTTTGTTGTAATTTCACTATTTTTAATTTCCAAAATTTCTAGCTGAGTTTTTCATTGTTGTTATATCATCTTATATTTTTGTAATTACATTATTATAATAATTTAAACTCCTTCTCCCTTTTACTTTATTAACTGTTTCATCAAGTATTAGCTCTTTAATTTTTTTGATTAGATACTAATTTTAAGAGTGTTCTTTCTCTTCAAATATATTCGATAATCATTGGTTATATACAGATACTTGTAATCGAGATTCTCTACTGGCTCTGTGTTTGAATGCTGTAAATGTCAAGATTGCTTTTAATGATTTTTAGGGAAAGGGTGGATATAGTAATGATAGGGTTTACCAATTACTTGTCTCTAGGATATGACAGATCTGAATAATTTTGGAGTGTTTCCAGTTGCCCAGAGTACAACACTTCTTTAGCCTAAATTGAAATTTCTGTTCCAAATTTCTACTTGTTGCTCTGTAAAAATGGAAGAAAACAGGCTGATTCATTGGGTTGCTCTTACTATGGCACCCCAGTAAGTCATCCTGATATCATCCGTGGAGTCACTTTTGCTCATCGAATGTCACCTCTACCTCTATGGTGCCCTTGCATTGCTATTTCCTGTCACAAAAGCCTCTTACTACACAGACTCGGGCCTGTGGATTGATTTTCAATCTGACATTAATTACCCCGTCTCATTCCAGAATTGTTCATGGTTTCTGGTTCAAGGAAGGTACTTTTCTTGTTTTTCAACACTTAAAAGTGTGTGTGTGTGTGTGTGTGTGTGTGTATTTACATATATACATTTGTGTGTATATATACATGCAGGGGTAGTATTTGCATGTATAATCTTACTAGGCTGTCAGCATTCTTTTCTTTCACATTTATGTTTGTGTGTGTGTGTGTGTATACATATAATATAAAGTAAAAATATAAATAAATATTTTTTCTCTAAGGGTTTAAGACTATATAGAAAGATGGGCTATATGCTAAAATACATACATACATGACCTAAACTGAATCCTAATTTTTATTTAATTTATCTTTTGAGTTTTGTGTAATACTCAGTGTTACATTAGTTTTAGGTGTGCAGCTTAGTGATTTGACAAATTTATACATTATGCTATTTTTACAAGTATAGCTATCATATGTCCCATTACATATCTCCGACAGTACCATTGACTATAGTCCTTATGCTGTGCCTTTTATTCCCATGACTTATTCCCTCCAGAACCAGAAGTCTGTATCTCCCTCTCCCCTTCACCTGTTTTACCCATCCTCCAAGCTTCTTACCTTCTGGCAACCATCAGTTTGTTCTCCGTATTTATAGGTCTGATTCTGCTTTTTGTTTCTTTATTCTTTTTTTTTTTAATTCCACTTACGATTGGAATCATATGGTATTCTCTTTCTCAGTTCGATTTATTTCACTTAGCACAATATGTGCTAGGTCCGTCCATGTTGTCTCAGATGGCATAATATCAGGCTTTTATGACAGCATAATATTCCTCTGTGTGTGTGTGTGTGTATCATTTCCTAATCCATTGGTGTATTTATGGATACTTAGGTTGCTGCCATATCTTGGCTATTGTAAATGACGCTGTAGTAAACACAGTGGTGCATATGTTTTTGAATTATTGTTTTCATTTTCCCTGAGTAAATACCCAGTAGTGGAATTACTGGATCATATAGTAATTCCATTTTTGATTTTTTGAGGAAACTCCATACTTTTTTCCACAGTGGTTGTACCAATTTACATTCCTATCAGCATTGTATGAGGGTTTGTTTTTCTCCACATCCTTACTGACATTTGTCATTTCTTGACATTTTGATTTTAGCCATCTTAACTGATGTGAGGTGATATCTCAGTGGGGTTTTGATTTGCATTTCCATAATGATGAGTGATGCTGAGCATCTTTCCATGTGTCTGTTGGCCATCTGGATGTTTTCTTTGGAAAAATGTCTGTTCAGGTCCTCTGCCCATTTCTTATTTGGATTGTTTGGGGTTTTGTTTGTTTTATTTTTTTGTTTGTTACTGAGTTGTATGAGTTCTCTAAATATTTTGGATATTAACCCATTATCAGAAATATCATTTGCAAATATCTTCTCCATTCAGTAGGTTTTCTTTTTGTCTTGTTGATGGTTTTCGTTGCTGTATAAAAGCTTTTCATTTTGATATAGTTTAATTTTACTTTTGTTTCCCTTGCCTTTGGATACATATCTAGAAAAATGTTGATTTGGTCAATGTCAGAGAAACTATTGCCTTTGCTCTCTTCTAGAATTTTTATGGTTTTAGGTCTCACATTCAGGTCTTAAATCCATTTTGAGTTTATTTTTGTGAACAGCGTTAGAAAGTGGTCCAGTTTCATTCTCTTACACCTAGCTGTCCAGTTTTCCCAGAATCATTTATTGAAGAGACTGTCTTTACCCCATTGTATATTCTTGCTTCCTTTAGGTCATAGATTAATAGACCATATAATCGTGGGCTTATTTCTGTGGTCCCTGTTCTGTTACACTGATCTGTTTGTCTGTTTTTGTGCCAATACTATACTGTTTTGGTTACTACATCTTTTTCATATAACTTGAAGTCCGGAATTGTGATGCCTCCAGGTTTGCTTTTCTTTTTCAAGATTGCTTTGGCTACTTGGTGTCTTTTGTGGTTCCATACAAATTTTAGGATTGTTTGTTCTAGCTCTGTAAAAAATGCTGTTGGTATTTTTATAGAGATTGCAATTAAATATGTAGATTACTATGGGTAGTATAGACATTTTAACAATATTTGTTCTTCTAATCCATGAGTATGGAATGTCTTTCATTTGTTTGTGTCATCTTCAGTTTCTTTCATCAGTGCTTTATAGTTTTCAGAGTACAAGACTTTCACCTCTTTGACCAAGTTTATTCCTAGGTATTTTATTCTTTGTATTGTAATGGTGTTGTTTTTTGAATTTCTCTTTCTGCTATTTCATTATTAGTATATAGTAACACTACAGATTTCTGGGTATTATTTTTGTATCCTGCCACTTTACTGGATTTTCTTATTATTTCTAGTAGTTTTTTTGGTGGAGTCTTTAGGATTTTCTATGTATATTATCATATTGTCTGTGAATAGTGACAGTTTAACTTCTTCTTTACCACCATGGGTGCCCCCTTTTTTTCTTTTTCTTGTCAGATTGCTGTGGCTAGGACTCCTGGTACTATGTTGAATAAAAGTGGTGAGAGTGGACATCCTTATTCCTGACCTTAGAGGGAAAGCTCTCAGTTTTTCACCATTGAGGATGATGTTAATGTGAGTTTTCCATATATGGCCTTTATGCTCCCACTATCCCCACTTTGTTGAGAGTGTTTTGTTTTTTGTTTTTTTCGTCAGGAATGGATGTTGAATCTTGTCAAATGCTTTTTCTGCATCTACTGAGGTGAACACATGATTTTATTCTTATCCATCATTTGTTGGATATATGATGGTTGATTGATTTACGAATATTGAACCATCCTTGCATCCCTGGAATAAATCCCACCTGATTGTTGTGAATAATCTTCTTAAGGTATAGTTGAATATGGTTTGCTCATATTTTTTTGAGGATTTTTGCACCTATGTTCATCAGGGATGTTGGCCTTTAGTTTTCTTTTTTTTTTTTTTTTTGTGGTGTCTCTGGTTTTGGTATCAGGGTAATGATGGCCTGGTAGAAGGTATTTGGAAGCTCCCCTTCCTCTGCTATTTTTTGGAATAGTTTGAGGACAATAGGTATTAACTATTCTTTAAATGAGTGGTAGAATTCACTTGTGAATCCACCTGGTCCTGGACTTTTAATTTTTGGTAGTTTTTTTATTATCAGTTTAATTTCATTGCTTATAATTGGTCTGTTTAGATTTTCTATTTCTTCCTGGTTCAATTTTGGAAGATTGTATGTTTCTAGGAACTTGTCCATTTCTTCTAGATTATCCAGTTTGTTCACATAAAATTTTATTGTAGTATTCCCTTAATCTTCTGTATTTCTATGATATCAGTTGTTACTTTTCCTCTCTCATTTTGATTTTATTTATTTGGTTCCTTTCACTTTTTTTCTTGATGAGTGCGGCTGGGTTCTCTGTTCAATTTTGGTTTGTCAGTTTTGTTTATCTTTTCAAAGATCTAGCTCTTGGTTTCATTGATTATCTTTATTGGTTTTCTTTAGTCTCTATTTCATTTATTTCTGCTCTGATGCTTGTCATTTTATTTCCTATTACTCACCTTGGGTTTTATTCGTTCTTTTTCTAGTTTCTTAGGGTATAAGTTTAGATTGTATATTTGAGCTTTTTCTTCTTTCTTGAGGTTTCTGTATTGCTATAGACTTCCCTCTTAAAACTGCTTTTCTATGTGCCAGAGATTTTGGACTGTTGTGTTTTCATTTTCATTTGTCTCAGGTGTTTTTTTTTTTTTTTCTTTTTTTGATTCCTTTGACCCATTGTTTATTTAGTATCATATTGTTTAGCCTCCATGTGTTTGTGTTTTTTCCAGTTTTTTTCTTGTGATTTCTAGTTTCATGCTGTTGTGGTCAGAAAAAATGCATAGTATGATTTCAATCCTCTTACATTTATTGAGGCTTGTTTTATGGCCTATTATTTGACCTATTCTGGAGGATATTCCACGTGCACTTGAAAAGAATGTGTATTCTGTTGTTTTGGGATGGACTGTCCTGTATATATATCTGTTATGTCCATCTGGTGCAATGTGTCATTCAAAAATAGTATTTCCTTACTGATTTTCAGTCTGGATGATCTATCCACTAATATAAGTGAAATGTTAGAGTTTGTTATTATTGTATTACCATCAATTTCTCTCTTAATGTCCATTAATATTTGTTTATGTATTTAGGTGCTCCAGTGTTGGATGTGTAGATATTTATAATTGTTACATCCTCTTATTGGATTGATCCCTTTATCATTATGTAATGCCCTTCTTTGTCTCTTGTTACGGTCTTTGTTTTAAAGTCTGTTTTCTCTACGTCAGCCAGGTTTTTTGCTTCCATTTGCATGGTCAGTATTTTTCCATCTCTTCCCTTTCAATCTGTATGTGTGTTTAGGTCTGAAGTGTACTTCTTGAGGCAGCATATGATGGGTCTTGTTTCTTTACCCATTCCATCACCCTATGTCTTTTGATTGGAGCATTTAGGCCACTTACATTTAAAGTAATTATTGATAGTGTATACTTCTTGCCATATGTGAATTTGTTTTCTGGAGGTTTTTTTGTTCTCCTTTGTTCCTTTCTTCCCTCTTTCTTTGTGATTGATGAGTTTCTATAGTGTTATGTATGTCTGGCTTTCTCTTTTTTTGTGTACCTCTATCATAGGTTTAGGGGTTTGTGATTATCATGAAGTTCATATATAACATGCTAATTAAATAGCAGTCCATATTAATTTGATGGTCATTTAAGTTCAAATACATTGTTTAAAAAAAAAATGTTATTTCTTTTTCCTTTCCTCTTCTTCCCCCTTTTACTCCCTTCTCCAGTTCTTACGTATATGTTATCATATTTTGCCTCTTTTTATTCATAATTTTCTTATGTCTACTTATAACCATTTCTCTTCCACTTAAATCCCATTAACATTTCTTGTAAGGTTGGTTTAGGAGTCACAAACTCCTTTTTCTTTTTTGTTTGGGAAACTATCTCACCTTCAAATCTGAATGATGACTTTGCCAGGTGGCATATTCTTGGTTGTAGGTTTTTTCCTTTAAGCAGTTTGAATATATCATGCCTCTCTCTTTCGGCTTGCAAAGTTTCTGCTGAAAAGTCAGCTGATAGCCTTATAGGCTTTTATCTTGTAGGTAACTTTTTGTTTCTCCCTTGCTGCTTTTAGAGTCTCTCTTTACCTTTAACCATTGACATTTTAATTATTATGTGCCTTTGTGTGAACCTCCTTGAGTTCATATTGTTTAGAACTCTCTGTTCTTCTTGGACTTTGATGTCAATTTGCTTCCTTAGGTTAGGGAAGTTTTTAGTTATTATTTCTTCAAAAAGTTTTCTACACCTTTCTCTCTCTTTTTCTAGAACTTCTATAATGTGAATATTTGTTCATTTGATGTTGTTGACAGATCTCTTAATCTATCCTCATTTTAAAAATTTATTTTCTCTTTTTGCTGTTCAGCTTTTGTGCTTTCTATTACCCTGTCTTCCAGATCACTGATGTATTCTTCTGCATCCTCTAATTCACTTTTGATTCCCTCTGGTGAGGTTTATTTGTTTGTTTGTTTTTTAATTTCAGTTATTTCTAAACTCTGGTAATTTTTAAATATTTTCTATCTCTTTATTGAAGGTCTCACTGAGTTTGTTTTTTGTTTTCTCCAGCCTGATGAGTAGCTTTATGATCATACTTTAAATTCTGTATCAATCATGTTGCTTAATTATATTTAATTTAGTTTTTTTTCTGTTTTTTTTTTTTTCCTTGTTCCTTCTTTTGGAGCATGTTCTTTCATTTCCCCATTTTGCTTGACTTTTTGTGTTTGCTTCTATGGATTAGGTAAAATGGCTTCTTCTCCTTAAATTGAAGGAGCTATCTTGTGTATGGTGTCCCCTATGTAGATTATGTGCTTGGTGATTTATGCTGGCTGGCTGGAGCTGTGGCTGTATATGCTAGTTACTCTCTCAAACCATGGCTTTTTACAGATAGAAGAAATAAGAATAACAATAAAATAATAATAATGATAATAATAGTAGAAAAAAATTATAAAAGAAGAAAAAAGAATAAAAAGAGAAGAAAGAAAAAGTCAGAAGAGGGGCACTTCGGTGGCTCAGTCAGTTAAGTGGCTGCCTTCAGCTCTGGTCGTGATCTCAGGGTCCTGGGATCAAGCCTCACATTGGGCTCTTTGCTCAGCGAGGAGCCTGCTTCTCCCTCTGCCTGCCGCTCCCCCTGCTTGTGCTTCCTCTCCCCCATCCTCTGTGCCAAATAAATGAATAAAATCTTTTTTAAAAAAAAGTAAGAAGAGAAAAAAACAGAAACAAAAACAGAAAGAACAAAAATTAAAACAA
>NW_024423343.1:35684674-35772916 GCF_017311325.1 Ursus maritimus
ACAAGATGAATTAGGGAAAGAAAATAAATAACAAAAAATAAAAAATTAATTTAAAAAAATCCAAAACAAAAATACCAAAAAACAAAACCCATAAAAAACTTGTGGCTTATTTTCTGTGTCCCTGTATCATAGAGGCTGTGATAGCTGGACCTGCCAGTTATGGCATCCCAATGGTGCTCTCATCTGGGCTTTTAAGGTGGAGGGAGAGAGAGCATCCCCACAGCTCCTTAACCCTTTAAACTCCACTTTTTTTTTTTTTTTCTATACCCCAGCACAGCCAGAGCTGGTGTGGGCTTTGCAGATCCTTGGCTTGGTAAGGTGGCAAACGCCCTGTGATAACCAGACCTACCCATTATGGTGTCCAAACCTTGCTTCAGTCTCTGGCCTTTAAGGTGGGGTGGGAATGTAAACCATGCATTCCCCAGTCCCTCTGACCTAGAGCACATTCCCACATTTTCCCCACAATGGGGGAGAGTTTTAGTGTTGTCTCTTTATATATCAGTTGTTCATGTAAACCATTTCTTTTTTCCTGTGCCCAAGGACAGAGGAATCTGTTCCTGGTCCCTCCATACTATCCCTCTCTACTGCCATTTGCAGCGTCAGGGTTGGGAGTTCCCTTTGTTACCATGTCGGCATCTCTCTTGCTGTTCTCTTGCCAGTCTCTCTCTCTCTTTGGTTGTTCAATAGCTGTTCAGTTATCCCTCAGTTCTTCTTCAGGAGGAATCATTCTAATAGGTGTAATTTCGTGAATTCTGTGAAGGAGGTGAGTTCAGTCTTCCTATGTTGCCATCTTGAACGAGAACTCCATCCTAATTTATTTTAATAGGCTTAATTTTTTTAGAGCAGTTTTAGGTTCATAACAAAATTGGGTGGAAGGTACAGAGAGTTCCCATATACCTCCTGCCCCTACATAGGCACAGCCATTCCCAAGTTGGTACATTTGTTAACTCTTGGTGAACCTGCCTCGACATATCGTTACTACCCAAAGTCTATAGTTTGCATTAGGGTCCACTCTTGTACATTCTATGGGTTTTTGACAAATGTATAATGATATGTATCTCCCATTACAGTATCATACAGAATAGTTTCACTGCCCTAAAAGTCTCTGTGCTCTATCTTTTCATTCCTCCTTCCCCCTAACTCCTGACAACCCCTGATTCTTTTACTTTCTTTATAATTTTGCTATTTCCAGAATGTCAAATATTTGGAATCATGCAGTATGTGGCCTTTTCAGATTGGCTTCTTTCACTTAGTAATAATCCCAACATTTTTAGCCTTTAGAAATATCAAGTAATATACAAAATAAGCTTTTCTACTCAAGCTGCACTCCCACTTCATTTTGGCTTCCACTCTCCCACTAAACCTTGCTATGTTTGTATTCTTGTTAAGACTGAGATCAAGGTTGGATCAAGGGTTCGTGATCCAGTGAGAGACAGGGTTCTGGCTCAGAGTGCAATGCATTGCTCCTTCTTACAGCCCATGGCCACTGCTCATGTAACCCATCCCCCCACATAGGGACTAACAAGTGTCATCCTACTCAGAGTGGAGAACTGAGAATTTTTGTGAACAGCAATACTGAATAGATTTGTGTCTCAGAATTTACATGGGGCATCAAAATAACTGCTAAATCCAGGGTCAGTGTGTATTTTTAAATATATGCTACCATCATTTCCTGGATATTCTCCTAGAAACTCATATCTTCTATTAAGGTTCATTATAAATAATACAAAATGATATAAGTGTTTTTACATTTCTGTAAGAGGCAGAAAAAAATTTGAAAGACCAATATCATAGAAAAATACAATTTTGTAGAATCTCAGAAATGGAAGGAATTATAGCCACTATGCAGTTCAGTCCAGCTTACTTTTAGCTGTTGTATACATTTACATTTAGGTGCATTTATCTGTGTGTGTGTGTGTGTGTGTGTGTGTGTGTGCATATAAAATCTGATATGGACATATATGTGCATATGTATTATTAGTATTAATAATTCCTTTGGCATCACATATACATATACATATTCAATAAATATTAAACATCATATAAGATGTTCTGAGTTCTGTGGATGAAGATGGTTTTTATTTTTATACAGTATCTGCCTATGTTAGAAAAGATATAATTCTTTGCTCAAATACAATCTGTTTTATTTATGCCTAACCTGGCCTATATAACTAGCCATGGTAAAGGGAAAACTTTGCTTCATCTCCTCTGGCTAGATCACCAACTCTTGAGTTGATTCAGATTAGTGGCTTAACTAATTTTTTCATTCTGCTCTCATTGTCTGCATATTAGTTTCTTTGCACAGATGCTTAAAACCTAGATGGGACTGAATAAAAAGTTTTGAGCTTAAGTATTGTAAGTAATAATTTAAAGTATTATAATAAAATATTAAAGAATTAAACATTAAACTTGAAGATAAAGGTAAAATTTTGGTCAGAATGAAAGCCGTAGAAGTAATTCAAATATTATAAGACCTACCATTTTATTTGAGAAGACTAAAACTTTGGGAGATTGCATGGTTAGTAAATGTCAAAGGATATAAAGCCAGGTTGATACAACTACAAAATCTGTATTTTTTTTTTTTTTTTTACTATGCCAGTGTAGCAGAGACAACACTGGGTGGCCATACACCTCCTCTCTTGAGCACAGGGGAAGACCACATTTCCTAAGCTCCCCTGAAGTTGAGAATATGACTGAGTGTGGCCAGTGGGTTGTGGGTGGAATTCATGCATGCCACTTCCGAGAACTGGCCATAAAAGTCACTTGGGGACCCTCTGATTCTCTCTTCTTCTGTCACAACAACCTCTGAGCTCATGTGTTCTGGGTGGTCCAGCTACAGAATGGCAAAGCTTCAGTCAGCCTGGGCTCCTCCACTTCACACCAACACTTATTGGGCATCTAATGACAACAACAACAAAAATATTGTTGTTGCTACTGAGACCCTGGAGTTATTTTGTAACTGTAACCTAATCTAGTCCAACCTGACTAAAACATCTAGTTTAATATAGTTTTCCCTTAATTCAATTACAATCATATGATTTGGGGACAAAATATCTAAATGGCTGACATGAATGAGAAATCTAGATTTTGGGTTTAAAAAATGTCGTAAGTACATTAAATATTACTTTGTCAAAATATGCTGATCCTTTTAAGCAGTTGTTTTGGGGTTTGGGAATATTTTTTAAATATGACAAAATCAAGTCAATATTTTAAAATTTATAAGGATGTAATACTTTATATTCTAGACTTTATTACTTTTTTCAAAGAGTTAAAGCCACAGAATATTGTAATTGGATATTTGCTATCTGCAAACTAAGTCTGTAAGTACTTTCAAATGTGAAACATCTATAGAATTTCTGGAGAAACTGGCAAAATTCTTTGACATTTATTTTATCTCCAAGCATTAAAATACATTGCTCAAATAGATTGCCAGACCTAATCTGATCCAACATGCTTTGTTTGACCTAGTGATCTTTCCATCTTCTAAAGTTATGTCAATTTTATGACATATCAAGGGAAAGAACTTCAAGACTTTCCTGCTGGGAAACTGACAGTCTTTTTGCATAAAAATACTTCCCTACATCAGAGCTCTTATTTATTTATTTTATTAACAGAAAACAGAAGAAAAATTTGCATTTTGAGTGCTATGGAAAAAGATCCCAAAGTCATCAGTTGCTCTGAGCAACATATTGTACATGTTACCACATGACAATTGAGACACACACTCATTTGTTAATCTCTGCAGTGGCAGCTCTCACCATTCTGGATGGAGCAAACTTTATTCCAAGAGGTTCATTTGAAACAGGTTAAGGGGATAGCCTTATTATGGCACAGATAGGAACCATTTTCTGCTTCATTTGGAATCATGCGTGTGAACATGTAGAGCTGCCGCTAGTTTGTAAGATGTCTTTATGCAGATTAGAAAAGGCACTCCTTCTGGGCAGACCAATTAGGAAGAGGGGCTGCCTGGCAGTGCGCTTTATGTGTTGTGCGAACTCTACAATAGTGTGCAGGGGTCCTGTAAACATAATTAAATACAGTCTTGATGACTGGCAATGTATGGTGTTTATCTACAGTCAATTCTAAGAAGGTCAGAAATAATAATAAAAACTAGTTTTCTGTGTCCTTTCAAGAGATTCATGGTTGATGCTCATCTTAAGTGTTATTCCTTAGGATCCTGTGTTCCTCCTTAGAAACTAGCTTGCTAGAGTTTGCTCTTTACTCTAACTGCTCAGAAGTTAAGAATCAAAATTTTGATCCACTCTAGTAGTTAGAACTCTTGATTGTGAGTGATGGAAATCCAACTCAAACCGACTTGAGGAAAAAGGCAGATTGATTGGCCCAGAGTGGCTTCTCAACCTCAGCACTGTTGGTGTTTTGGGCCAGACGATTCTTTGTTTCGGTTGATGGGGGACTGTCCCATACATTTTAGGATGTTTAAAAGCATCCCTGGACTCTACCCAGTGGATGCCAGGAGCACCACTTCCCCAGTGTGACAACCAGAAGTGTCTCCAGGCACTGGTAAATGTCCTTTAGTGAGCAAAATTATCGCCAGTGAAAATCACTGGGTCTGATAACTAAAAAGTCTGGGTATCGGAATAGCTTCAGACAGCATCATACTCGTATCCAAACAGAAGGAACCCATGGCAGGTGATTTTCCACCAGCTCAACAACTGTGAGGGTTGTGGTACGTATAGGAAGAGTATCTCATTCTTTTTTTTTTTTTAAAGATTTTATTTATTTATTATTATTATTTTTTTTAAAGATTTTATTTATTTATTAGACAGAGATAGAGACAGCCAGCGAGAGAGGGAACACAAGCAGGGGGAGTGGGAGAGAAAGAAGCAGACTCATAGCAGAGGAGCCTGACGTGGGGCTCGATCCCATAATGCCAGGATCACGCCCTGAGCCGAAGGCAGACGCTTAACTGCTGTGCCACCCAGGCACCCCAGAGTATCTCATTCTGCATATCTCCAGCAAAAGTCCCAGGTATGGGCCTCACTGTCAGAGGTTACAACCAGAGCCTCCCAGGAGCTAGTGGTTGTCCACACTATGCAAATTACAGAAGATAAAGTGTGTGTTCTAAGAAAAGAGAGGATGTCAAGAAGTTGAACAGGCAAAACCAACAAATGTCTGCTCAGAATGTTCATATTTTTTAAGCAAATATTTATTGAGGATCATTTAGGTTTTAGAAGTAACAGTGGTGAAGAGAACAGACCATAGCTCATGTTAGGCATTTTGCATATTTTTTAATCTGACTTTATTTACTAATGTCTTCATTTATTGTGTATTTTTTGTCTTGTGCATATGTCATTAAGCTGCTAAAATTATTTTCTAGAAATAGGAGACATAGAAAAATTACAAATAAATATATGGTGGAGTAAAATAGGTTTTACAAGATCAAGTTATGGCCATTCTCATTCTGCTCTGTGCATTTCAAGATCACTTTAGCTTGCTTATTAAAGAATAGCCAATTATTAAGATATTCTTCTTATCTTTAAGTGGATAAGACTCGGCCGGTGAAAGGCTTGCTTATACCCTCTCTCACTCCTGTCCTAGTGGTTGTAGCCTCATTCTCTAGAAGGTCCACTGAGTTTTCTCTCCTTTCCTCCAACCTCACTGTCTGAAAAATATCTGGTAAGGTTGATGTACCAGCAAGTACTAGTTATGACTGCAAGTGACAGTAATATCAAAATATCAGTGACTTAAATGAAATAGAAGTTTCATTCTCTTATATATAAATGTCTAGTTCTAGGAGACTTAACGATATTAGGGGTCCAGTCTTCTTTTAGCTTTTTTGTTCTATTGTGTGAATGTTCAATAACCCAAATTCTATGATGGTCCAAAATGGCTGTTGGAACATCAGTTATTTTCCAGCCAGCAGAAAGGAGAAAGTTTGAAGAAGGGAATAGTCTTTTCCTCTATGGACATCTTCTGAAATTATACATACCGATCCCACTTATATACTATTGACTTAAAAATCACTCATATGGGACTTCATAGCTATAAGAAGCTTGTCTTACCAATGAAGAAAGTAGAGCTAACATTGGAGAACAGCCAGTAGGCTACCCCAGTAGGCTCATTCTCTGGTGGCACCAGGTTTTTTACAGAGTTGACCTTATGTTCTGGGGTGCTCAAAGCTCATGGGCAGGGATGATAGTCAGTTAGGATTCACACGGAAAAACAGAACCATTCTAAGTCTTATGGGAATGAATGAATGAATTAATATAGGAATTAGGGATTGCAGGAATGTGGGAAGAGCTTCATAAGTGAAGGTCAGGTAAGCTGTAGCTGAAGATTGGAGAAACAGTCACTGGAGACCTCATTTGAAGATACAAATTGAGTAGTTGTCAAAAGTTTCATGGGGAAAAATGCTGTAATTCCCAAGAGGCTCTGGAAAAGCTCCCAATAAACATCTCAGTCTATATAGCCACATGAGTACCTCCAAAAGCCCTACAGTATGATGTCATGTCCACCCATGTTGTAACATGCTAAAAACTCCTAAAAATAATGACCTCTCCACACTTCCATCTTCCATACTTACTTGCACTCCTTCCATTGACAAATTCTGACCTAAAAAAAATATGGAAAGGGGATTCTGGGAAGTGTGTCCTTTGGGGATAGAAATGATGCTGAATTGACAATAGACAGTCATAGATAAGAGGTCTCAATATTATTTTTTGCCAAATTTGGCTCACTAGGGTCTATCAGAATCCTGGGAATAGGCTGGCAATTAAGATCGATCATGATCTTAGAATGGATCATACTGTTATGTCTTTTAATGTCCAACACTCCAGCACTCCTTCCTTCTGTCAAAATGAAAAGGTTATGGTATAGTGTGGGAATGCTCAGTGACAGGCCCCAGTTTGGCTACTTAAACCATTCAAAATTAATTCTCAATTCTGAGAATGTGCCACATTCTGTGCTAGTTGGGTGACCTGAGGCAAATTCCTTAATGTCTGCATCTCAGTTCAGTTTCTTCCATAAAAATAAGTTAAACAGTTAACTGTAGAACAGATGTAAAGAAAAAAATAGCATATAAAAGAAAAAGCACTCAGGACGGTACTTAATACACAGAAATTCATTTCACATCCATAACTTGTTTTCATTAAAAAGTTCTGCAATCAGTGTATTATGATACTCAACCCAATACCAGAGAGGCTCTTTATTCTGGGCTCACACCAAATTCATTTCTTAAACTGAATAATATACTTTGTTTAAGAAACATTATTGTAATATAAAGATTTTAAATACTAGAACTAATTCTTTTCTGTGAGTCAAAGCTCTTTGTCACTAGGAAGATGCTGACTAACCATCTGTCAGAAATATGATTGTTATAATTCTTGTGCTGGTTTGTTGTCAAGAACAGGTGAATTAAAAACTCTGTCTAAACTCTGAGATCCAAGTAGTATACCTTCATAGTTTATCTATTTTCATTATGTCTTGCGTTTCTCCAAGGATAATTTCAGGCTACTACTTCCCTTTTAGTTTAAAGGAGTTTTGTTTGTTTGTTTGTTTTTTTAAAGAGGTGGGGAGCAGGAGAGGAGATGTGTTGGCAGAAGTTGCAAGTAAAATTTTGAACCTATGGGGCAGGGTGTTCTATTAAATAATAGAAAGATTTTCTTCTGTGGGCCATCTGTTTTACTCAGAAGTTAGAAACTCACATGCCTCCAGTGAGGGGGAATGTAGATGAGAGAAGTGAACCAAGAAGGCACTTTGGTGAACTGGTAGCTCCCATGTGGTCAATAGTGGCAGCCTAGCCAGTACTCAGCTCTGATGGATTGTTGTCAGATTAGAATTGCATACTTAGAGCTTTTGTTGAACCTGAAACGATTTTATTTTTAAATACTACATTAGTCAGATTATATGTTACCAGCTTTCAAATTATGATTTTTGACTTAATCCAACAAATGGAAATTCGTTTCTAAGTGCTAAAGTGTGCAGGAATGTTCTTTTAAACTATTTCGGTCTAAAAATGTTACTCCCCCCCCAAAAATGTTACTCAAATTTTTCGCTCAAACATTTAAGAAGATAAATTAGTCTCTTAGATTCTATCAAATATTTTCCTTTTTGGGATTTGTAAAACAAAGTGATTTTCTATATGTAGTCAAATAGGGGAAATTGGATTGCTGCCAGCAACTATGCCCCACAACTGATCAGAGAGCTCTAAGGGGTGAAACAAGAGTGACCCTGCAGTTTTTCCCTAGCACTGCCAGCAGGGCTGCTTCAGGTTCCTGTACCCACGGTTCTCCCTACATGCACATGGAGAACCTGCTGATCACACAGCATATTTATAGGTGTGGCTCCTGCCGCTAAACCTAACAAGCGTGGCTCTTTACCATTACTGGGTAATGAAAATGGGTTTGTAATTTAATCATAGTTTATAACTTATTAAATTTAATATCTCATGCCTCATAAACCTGGTGGTATTCTTTTGTTGGTGGTTCTTGCTTTTGGTCTAAAATGCATATTTGCCATGCTGTTTGTGCTGATTTCTCTAGCTAAGATGTTCCATGCACCACCGAACTTTATTGTTAGGCCACATTGAATTGTATGGGGAAGTGTGTCACTAAACCTTGTATTTAATCTAAGGGGGTTTGTCTTTGGCCTCAAGTGCATGACTGTTCAGAATCCAGAGACCCACAATCTTCCTATGCCCGTGAGATCCACTAAATAAAAATTTTTGCTATGGTCACTTCTGAGACTCCTGTTTCTAGAATGAAAACCTTGGGATCAGTGATTGCAGCTGAGATGCTCATCATTCTGTTTTAGAATGTACCATTGACACAAACAAGCATTCCATAGCTCCAACCATGAAAAAAATACTTAGAAATACGAAATGCACTTAACTCTTAAATCCATCTATTATTTCTTTCTTGTGTCTCTAATTATCAAAGGAACAAGTATTTTCTTGATTTGGCCAATTAGAAACTGACTTTATAGAACATTAGCTCCCAAAAATTCTTAAAATTGTTACATGAAGGTTAGTTTCAGTGGATTTTGCTTTAAACAAAATATTTTCTCAATGAGAAGATTTATAGTTGCTATTTTAAAGAATGGTTTATTTTAATAGCCTTCCAAAGAATAGCATAAGAACACTTGGATTAAGAGAAAGTTAAGCCATCCTCTGATAAGTCAAAATTCAATGTTTATTATGAGATTTTCCTCTAATTTTAGTTTCTTTATGGGCCATTCTGAATATATAATTCAAGTTTTCTTTTCCCTATTTTCTCAATTTAAAAAAATATATACTTCTATGAGTGCCTGGGTGGCTCAGTTGGTTGAGACTCCAAGTCTTGGTCTCCACTCAGATCCTGGTCTCAGGGTCGTGGGATCGAGCCCCACATTGGGCTCTAAGCTCAGTAGGGAGTCTGCTTCAGGCTTTCTCTCCTTCTCCCTCTGCCCCTTCCTGCTGTGTGCTCTCTTGCTCTCTCTCCCTCTCCCATCCCAAAATAAATAAATAAATCTTTTTAAAAAATATATCCATGATTGGTTAGTTTGAAATGACTAGTAAAAGTGGAAAACCCTCTTGGAAAAGTTGGATAAAGATTACCGTTAAGGAGATTTAAGTCTTCACATTTTTAGATTAATCCAAAACATAACAAGATTTCATAATCTTAGTTTTGCTACTTGGTAATACACACCAAGGTTCAACCTACAGCTCTTTCTTAGGCAAATCAGCAACTGGAAGCAAGATGCGGGAAATACGTGGACATAAGAGGAGTAGCGTGGCTTTGGAGGCAAAAAAGCAGGGATAAAAATCCTGAGTCTGCCTCTAGTTATACTTCTGGATGACATATGTAAGCTACCCCATGTCAGTTTTCTCATCTGTAAAATGAAAATGACAGTAGCTACTTTTCAGTATCATTTTGAAGTTTAAATCACAGAATCTATGTAAGATGCTAGCACAGTCCTGGGCACATCATAGATGCTCAGTAAATATTATTATTATTATTATTATTATTATTATTATTATTATTATTTAGGATATTAGGGCAACTAGTATACCCATCATTGTCTCTGGCCAATGACATTTTGATGAAACAGAATTATCTGTCTTGAGTTCATTTGAAACTCATTTAGAAAAAGAAATATACTGAGAAGCACCTGATGGTTTTGGAAAATAAATCTCAGACATTGGTTTGTATTAGGACAATGCTGTGGGAGGTGTTGGAGGAGGGAAAGATAGTTCTGGGGTTCATTTTAATCTTGCTTCTCTGTTGAGAACAGCAGGCAACTGTGGTGGTATTTGGTGTGCATATGATGTGGCTTCTCGTCCTTCAGTGATCACGCTGAGGCTAGCAAATGACACTCAGATGTTAGCAATTTGGGGTCACATTTGAACTGATGACTCAGGGGGCTGTATCCCACCAGTTCTTTTAGTCAGCTTTTGAGTCACATCTTTCTTTATTTTCTTAAATAGAGGGAGCTTGTCTCATGGGAATCTTGTGAAATGAATAAAATACAGTGCTCCATAAAGCAAATTCTTAATTAGCTAACATGGTCAGGTAGTTTTCTGGTTGGTCTAATCATTGTGACAATTACCAATTTTCAGAGAAATAAGATAGAGTCAAAACATCACTTTAGAGACTGGAGAGAATTCAGTTATTCTTAGATTCCAAAGGCCTCTCAAGATCTTGCAGGACCAAACTGATTACTATGAATTACCTTGTAGATATGCAGACAGATCAGGCAGTAAGAAAATCCAGTTGATGCACCAGAAGATAATTAGCTTTTACAAAATTTTGGAATTGACATAGGAGTGGAAAGCCCTAACTAGCAAATAACAGCAACAATAACAGTTATAACCAAAAAAGATTAGGTTGAAGAAATGGGTATTTTTTTCCTACCAGAAATCTGGCTCCTAGTATATAACAGGTATTGAGCTAGGGGCTCCATCATTTAATCTTTAAGACAACCATCAAAGTGGGCATTATTTTTTTTTCCCAGATTGGTAGGCTTTTTTAGAGTTTTTATTTTAATTCCAGTTAGTTAACGTATTAACATACAGTGTTATATTTGTCTCAGGTTAATATAGTGATTCAACACTTCCATACAATACCCTGTGCTCATCATCTATTTCACCCATCCCCCCATCCACCTCCCTCTGGTAACCATCAGTTCTCCATAATTAAGAGTTTCTTTTTTCTTTTTTAATAGAGAGGGGGGCCAGGGAGTGGGAGAAGGAGAGAAAAATCCTAAGCAGGCTTCATGCCCAGTGCAGAGCCAGATGCGGGGCTTGATCTCACAAATCTGAGATCGTGACCTGAGCCGATACCAAGAGTCAGATGTTTAACCAACTGAACAACCCAAGGCACTCCCTCTCTGGCCCTCTCTTTTTGTTTTATTTTTTTTCCCCTTTGCTCATTTGTTTTGTTTCTTGAACTACACATATGAGTAAAATCATATGATATTTGTCTTTCTCTGACTGACTTCTTTCGCTTAGCATTATACACTCTAGCTCCTTCCATGTCGTTGCAAACGGCAAGATTTTATTCTTTTCATATGGCCAAATAATATTCCATTACCACACACACACACACCCCACATCTTCTTTATCCATTCATTAATCAGTGGACACTTGGGCTGCTTCCATAATTTGGCTCTTGTAAGTAATGCTGCTAATAGCAAAGGAGTGTATGTGTATCCCTTTGAATTTGTGTTTTTATATTCTTTGCGTAAATACTCAATAGTGCAATTGCTGGATCATAAGGTAGTCCTATTTTTAACTTTTTGAGGGACCTCCATACTGTTTCCCACAGTGGCTGCACCAGTTTGCGTCCCCACCAACAGTGCACAAGTGTTCTTCTTTCTTCACATCCTCACCAACACCTGTTGTTTCTTCTGTTGTTGATTTTAGCCATTCTGACAGGTGTGAGGTAATCTCATTGTAGTTTTGATTTGCATTTCCTGATGGTAAGTGATGTTGAGCATCTTTTCATGTGTCTGTTGGCCATCTGGATGTCTTCTTTGGAAAAATGTCTATTCATGTCTTCTGCCCATGTTTTAATTGGATTATTCACTTTTTGGATGTTGAGTTTTATAAGTTCTTTATATATCTTGGATAGTAACCCTTCATCAGATATGTCATTTGCAAATATCTTCCCCCATTCTGTAGGTTGCCTTTTATGTTTCTTGATTGTTTCCTTCACTGTGCAGAAACTATTTTGATGAATTTCCAATAGTTTATTTTTGCTTTTGTTTCCCTTGCCTCCAGAGACATATGTAGAAAAAAGTTGCTATGACCAATGTCAGAGAAATTACTGCCTGTGCTCTCTTCTAGGATTTTTATGGTTTCAGGTCTCATGTAGAAGTTTTTAATCCATTTGGAATTTATTTTTGTGTACAGTGTTAAGAAGGTGGTCCAGTTTCATTCTTCTGCATGTGGCTCTCCAGTTTTCCCAACACTATTTGTTGAAGAGACTTTCTTTTTCCCATTGGATATTCTTTCCTGCTTTGTCAAAGATTAATTGACCGTATAGTTGTGGATTTATTTCTGGGCTTTCTATTCTGTTCTATTGATTTATGTGTCTATTTTTGTGCCAGTACCATAGTGTTTTGATCACTATAGCTTTGTAATAGAACTTGAAGTCGAACTGTGATGCTTCCAGGTTTGCTTTTCTTTTTCAACATTACTTTGGCTATTCTGGGTCTTTTGTGGTTCCATACAAATTTTAGAATTGTTTGTTCAGGTCTGTGAATAATGGTGTTGGTATTTTGATAGTGATTTCATTAAATGGGTAGTTGGCTTTGGGTGGTATAGACATTTTAACAATATTTATTCTTCCAGTCCATGAGCATGGAATGTCTTTCTATTTCTTTATAACGTCTTGAACTTCTCTCATCAGGCTTTTATAGTTTTCAGAGTACAGGTCTTTCACCTCTTTGGTTAGATTTATTCCTAAGTACCTTATTATTTTGGTCCAGTTGTAAATGGGACTGTTACTTTTTCTTTCTTCTGATTTATTATTGGTGTACAGAAATGCAATGGATTTCTGTACATTGGTTTTGTATCCTGTGACTTTATTGAATTCATTTATCAGTTCTAGCAGGTTTTTGGTAGTGTCTTTTGAGTTTTCAGTATATAATATTATGTCATCTACAAATAGTGAAAGCTTTACTTCTTCCTTACCAGTTTGGAAGTCTTGTATTTATTTTCATTGTCTGATAGCTGTGGCTAGCACTTCCAGTACCATGTTGAATAAAAGCAGTGAGTGGACATCCCTGTCTTGTTCCTGACTATAGAGGAAAAGCTCTCAGTTTTTCCCCATTAAGGATGATGTTAGTTGTGGATTTTTCATATACGGTCTTTATTATGTTGAGGTATGTTCCCTCTAGACCTACTTTGCTGAAGGTTTTTATCATGAATGGATGTTGTACTTTGTCAAATTTTTGCATCCATTGAAATGACCAGATGGTTCTTATCCTTTCTCTTGTTGATGTGATGTATTACATTGAGTAATTTGTGAATATGGAACCACCCTTGCAACTAAGGAATACAGTCCACTTGATTGTAGTGAATGATTTTTTAAATGTATTGTTGAATTTGGTTTCCTAGTATTTTGTTGAGGATTTTTGTATATGTGTTCATCAGGGATATTGGCCTGTAGTTGTCTTTTTTAGTGGGGTCTTTATCTGGTTGTGGTATCAGGGTAATGCTGGCCTCATAGAATGAGTTTGGAAGTTTTCCTTCCTTTTCATTTTTTGGAGTAGTTTGAGAAGAATAGATATTAACTCTTCTTTAAATGTTTGGTAGAATTGGCCTGTGAAGCCATCTGGTCCTGAACTTCTGTTTGAAGTTTTTTGATTATTGATTCATTTCTTTGCTGGTTGTCGAGCTGTTCAAATTTTCTGTTTCTTCTTTTTTCTGTTTTGGTAGTTTATATGTTTCTAGAAATTTATGCATTTTTTCTAGGTTGTCCAGTTTACTGGCATAGTTTTTCATGATATTCTCATAATTATTTGTATTTCTCTGGTATTAGTTGTTCATCCTCTCCCACTTATGATTTTATTTGAGTCCTTTATCTTTTTTCCTTGATAAGTATGGCTAGAGGTCTGTCAATTTTGTTGATTTTTTTTGAAAGAACCAGCTCCTTATTTCATTGATCTGTTCTATTGGGGTTTTGTTTTGTTTTTGTTTTAACTGAAGGCCTCCTTTATTCTATATCATCCTATTAAAATTTTATTATTTTTTACACCAGAACTGTGAAATGCCTAAGATAGAGATTACTAAATTTTAAAAAAGGGATCTCAGTACAGAAAAGACATTTAATAAACTAAAACAACAGGCAAAGACCTGAGGAGATCCAAGAGAGCAAGGTAAGCCTTCACTAAAAACCTCCGTAAGTACCCAAGGAGCTCGTCTTTTGAGCCATATTCTCTCGGCTTCCAGTGACCATATTTCATAAGCACATCAACCCAAAAAGGCCAGCAAAAAATTTAATGGTTTAAAAGATAAGCAAATGTAGACTTACTTTGTACTGCACAAAGTGCTAATTTCAGTAGACCCATTAAAATAAAGAATATTTGAGAAACATTAATAAAAGTGATGGTCACTCAATCCAAATTAATGTTAGATATATTGTTTACAGCATTTTGTTACTGCTGGTGTTTTAAATCTGTATAAACAAATTCAAATACTTGAGTAGCTAGTTTCTTAAACTTTATAGAAAACCTTCTGTAGTCTCAAATGCTTATCATCATAAGCATGTTAAGAAATATTATAAATAATCGTTCAAATGTTAACTAGTGCTGTGGTCCTAACGCAGGCCACTTCCCAAAAGCCTAATAATTACAGCTTATCATGGTAACTATATAATGTATTACAGTAAACGGAACAGTTGTATGCATGAGCCGCATGTAAAGCTCAGTAGTCATGAACATGAGGTGATCACTGGACATCTATTTCCAAAGCTTCCACAATGTGAGCGGCAGAAGGATGATCTTTAAGATCTTCATTGGTGCATACAGAGGCCTTTGGCCTAGTCCCTAAAGCTGCACAGTGTGCTTCATCATCAGAGTCCTTTTCATCAGAAGTTTTATCGTCATCATCATCATCTGTTCCATTGTTTTTTAGTTTCTATATCATTTATTTCTGCTCTAATCTTTATTATTTCTTTCCTTTGCTGGTTTTAGGTTTTGTTTGTTCTTTTTCTAGCTCCTGTAGGTGTCAGGTTAGGTTGTTTATTTGAGATTGTTCTTGCTTTTGAGGTAGGCCTGTATTGTTATATTCTTCCCTCTTAGAACCACCTTTGCTGCATGCCAGATGTTTTGTACCATTGTATTTTCATTTGTTTCCGTGTACCTTTTTATTTCCTGGTTAACCCATTCATTGTTCAGTAGCATCCATCTATTTATGGTGCTTCCAGATTTTTTTCTTGTGGTTCACTTGTAGTTTCATAACATTGTGGTCAGAAAATAGGTGTGGTATGACTTTGATCTTGAATTTGTGAGCTAATATGTGACCTGTTTTGGAGAGTGTTCCATGTGCATTTGAATAGAATGTGTATTCTGTTTGAGGATAGAATGTTCTGAATATGTCTGTTAAATCCATCTGGTCCAGTGTGTCATTCAGTACTACTCTTTCCTTGTTGATTTTCTGTTTAGATGATCCGACCATTGATATAAGCGGGATATTAAAGTCCCTTAGTATTATTTCATCATTATTAATTAGATCCATTATATTTGTTATGAAGTGTTTTATGTATTTGGGTGCTCCTGTGTTGAGTGTATAAATATTTACAATTGTCAGATCTTCTTGTCTCTTGTTATAGTCTTTGTTTTAAAGTCTATTTTTTCCAATGTAAGTATTGCTACCCGCAGCCTGAGGAGTCCAAGAGTATCCCCAGTGTGTGCTGTGTATGCTCTGCTCTTTTGTCCTTGCTGCTTTATCCTTCAGGGCAGTTGTCTACAGAGGCTCTCTTTGCCTCTTATAGGCAGTGTTTGGTCCCTGGCCTGAATGTGATACACTTTAACTGGGTGTGCTCTGGTCTGCTTATGAAATGAGAGCTGTTGCCACCACTACCAGAACTGAGAGGCTCTACAAAACTCCTGGTTTGGGAGATGCCATGTGGGCAGAGATTTGGGCCAGTCTTCTGGGAGAGGGGGCCCGCTGCGCCGGGACTGAGGCGAGCATGACTTTGGAAGGGCAGTTCCACTGGAGTGCAGCGTGGTGGGGCTTGGTATAAGCAAGTTAGGTAGGGATTGTTGGCCCTGGCTGGTTCCTGCAAGTGGCTCTGTGTTTATGCTGGGTGGGGTAGAGGAAAGAAACAGTGCCAGCCAGTTACTTTGCTCCTGGAGGGGTGTCTCTGTGAATGCTATCTCTCTGGTATACACTCTGAGATGAGCAAATAACCTCCCTCCGTGTGCCCCAGATCCCTGTTTCTACACTGTAAGTCCTTGGGCTATTTGCCATGCCTTCTCTTTAGGAAAAGGTGCTCTGGGCTGTCCCCAATCTAAGCCTGCTGACCTTTAGAACTCCAGGCTTTAAGCCCTCCTTGTAGCCAGAACTCAGGAAATTCAGCCCCTCTTGCTTTCCAAGCCAGTGGCTATGGGGAATCATCTTTCATCTTTCTCCTGTGTTCCCATCTGCTAGTCTGTCTCTTGACCTTCTCTATGACCATAGCTCCTTCCTCACTGCAGTCACTGCAGTGGCCATGATCTGTTTCTTTCCCAAACTGCATCTCTGCACTTCCTACCTTCTTCCATGTGGCCTCTTCTCTACCTTTAGTTGTGAAGCTTGTTCTGTCAGTCTTCAGGTTGACTTCTGGGGTATTTAGGATGATTTGATAGTTACCTAGTTGTATTTGTATGATGAGCCAAGCCTAGGGTCTTCCTACTTTCCCACCATTTTCTAAAGTGGGCATTGTTGTAGCCTGACTGGTGAGACTCAAACATCAGCAGTGCCAAGCACACAGTAGGCATCTGATGAATAACAACATGTGTGGCAGAGTAAAAAAAAAAACACTCCCTTCCCCTGAAATTCCCTCCTTCCCATAAAAGTGGTAAGTGGTGCTTTTTTAGGATAGCCACTTTTGCAATAAGAGCAGTAAATAAATGGAATTTATTTATGTGCTTTCTCTTTCTTTTTTTCCCAACCAAGTACGTTACTTTCACCTTTATTGGCCTGAGACCTCCACCTGCCTAGGAAGGTCGGAGGAGGAGAGGAAAATAGATTCGTTTCAGATAATGCAAAAGAAAAACTACCTAGCTTCTGACATTTAAGGTATCACAAAGCAAGACAGTAGCTTTGAAACCAGGCTGTCATAGAGAGAATTTTGTAAGCTCATTTATCTCATCTTTATGCAACTCAATGAAGAAGATGTATGTTCTCTAGCAGAGAAAAAAATATCTATTATTGCTCTTCTAACGAGGGGCAATATAAAGCAGAGAAGGGAGCACTGGGTAAGTTTGTAAAAGAGGAGAAAGCAGCCAAATATTTGTTCTAATTTGCTTATCCCCTCCTTTCACTCTAAGGGACTAGTGTGGTGTTGGATAGCTAGCATGTGAAGGGAAGAGGACTCATAACACTCTCTCCCACATGGCACTCTGCAAGGAGGAGGGCCAGGCCAACACAGGAAGGGTCCGCCTGGGAAAAAGGAAGACTAGGTTGATCAGATGAGCTAGTTGTGACTAAGGGAGGGAACCACTACAGGGCTCTAGAGGAGAAACGGGGTAACTTAAGATCTGCATCCAGGTGAGCTGGTCAGAAGCTGTCTCAGTGAAGAGAGGAAGGCCCATGAGTTAAAGAATGGATCACATTCACCAGAGGTGTGAGCACTGGACGCCAGTGGGGCAGACAGACGCCACTCCACCATCCACCTGATCTTCAGTTTAAGGAAAGCATCAAGAGACAGAGGAAGCAATCTGAAGGACTGAACCTCTTTATCTAACCTAAGGGACTATTTACATGTTTGGAAATTCCCAAGTATTAAACTTGAGAGTAGCATTTTTTTCTTCAATTCTGCAGATGCGGGCTCCAGAGATACCCCAGTTTTCTTCCAAATTAGAAAGAGGTTCTACATGTTCTCAGCATTTCATATACTAAAGTTAGACGCTGTGCCACTTACAAGCCCTCTGAAAAACTGTGTTTAAAGAAAGTAATGCTTTGGGGCACTTAGGTGGCCCAGTCAGTTATGTGTCCGACTCTTGATTTCTGCTCAGGTCATGATCTCATGGTTGTGAGATAGAGCCCCATGTTGGGCTCCCCCCTCAGCTGAGGAAGCCTGCCTCTTTTCCTCTCCCTCTGCCCCTCAAGTCCCATTGGAAACAGACCCACTGCCATTTCTCTTCTGCTCTGCAATCCTTAGGTGTCTGGTTCCTGACCCCAGTGGACCATTACAGTCACAGGGTACTTGAAAAACAGTATCTGTGCTTGGAGATATTTTGAGTTAATCGGTCTGGGGTAAGGCCACAGGCATGAATATTTCTTAAGAGTCCCCAGGTGATTTTTATGTGCAGCCCAAATTGACAACCAGTACTTTAGTGTACTATCCAGAGGAATCTGGCCCCAGGGAGGCTGTGTGAATGTGTCTTACCTCTGCTGACCTACTAGTGTGTCTTTCCTGGGCATTGCTGGTTTCTTTTGCTAAATACTTCCCCTTCCCTTGGCCTGACCACATCAGCCTGGCCCTTCTGTGTCCTGCATGGTGCTGCCGATATGCCAGACTTTACCCATCCAGTAGGGGGTTGAGCCAGGATTCAAACTCTTGACACTAACTTTATCACCAGTGTTCTCTATGAAAGGAAAAACAAGTACAATTCAAGAGAAAGGAAATCCTGAATCAGCTTACGTTTTCAGTCAGTACAAAGATGAGAAATTTGCCAAATAGGATGGGAAAGAATCACTTAACTACAGTGATAATTCTCCTGTCCTGAATCTGTATCTGAAGAGGACACAATACCAGCAAGGACTCAACCAGGAGAATACTACTTGCTGTCTGCTATCCAGCGGGAGAACACTCATTCAGCATGCTGCATGTAAAGGTGAGTCCTGGATGTGACGCTCTGAGCTGGGAGCTGCAAATAAAAGAAGACGTAAGCCTCCTGCCTTCAGGAAACTCATGTTTGTTTGTTTCCAGTTTTACCAACAATTTTTCAATTATTTACTCAACACTGTACAATAGAAATACTTTATTTATGCAGGGGCATATAATAGTATACAGTTTCACTTACTTCCAATTAGATTCAATTGTTATCTTACTAACAAATATTCTTTAAAATAAGGACAAGATGATATACCCTGGTGAATTAAAGGGAATAGGGTAAGAAGAAAATGGAAAGAAAATTTCATAAAAATAAATGAGTGCTGCCAGCAAGTAGTATATTACTTGGTCCTATCCTCCTGGAAGTGCTGGGAACTAATTACCTGATTTAGCTCAGACTTTAAATAACCTCATAAAAAAATCCAATCCACAAACTATTTACACCTTTGTTGAAGTAACAAAAGTTTTCTTTATATAAAAGAGGTAAGGATTTTGAGGGAAAAAATATTGACGTATGTAGCAATTGGGAAAAGACAATACATACAAAGTATTATAACAAATTTTGCTTTCCAATGGAAGAGTCTGTTATAATTTCATGAGTTATTCATGAAAATGAAGTATGGAGGTTTGTGGCCTATTAAACCCTAGAGATCACTTCTGTGTTGTCTTGCTTTATGCCATAAACACCATCCAAATTCAGCATGTGAGAGAGAGAGACTGTCCAGTCTCTCTGGGAGCGCCAGTCCACCCTAAAGCTGATTTTACCTCCGTAACAATTGCTGAACTGATTTGGAACCAGAAAAAAGCCATGGGTGGGGCACTGTAATAGGTTTTATAAGATGCCATATATATTGGAAACTTGGTAATAAAGGTATATAAAATTTTAATCTTCAACTTTTCCTTTAAAAAAGGTGACAAAGCAAATAGGGAAGTGATGTGAAAATGTATTTTTAACAGTGTCAGGAGAGCAATGAATTTTAAGTTCATGTTCTGTTAAAGATATTTTAAAACTGAAAACAAATAAGAAAGAGCTTGACAAAGATTGTTGATTACTTGTCTGTCCTTTTCCATACACAGTCTCTTGCTAAGACTGATAATGCATCATGGACAATAAGGAGATTCTTTTAATGCCCTATTTCGCAACTTATGTGTATAAAGATTTCTGTGATTCCTAATAATTGGATATCCTTAGTTCTTAGTGTTACTTAGCTAATTTTATTTAACAGTTACATCTGGAGTGGGTCATTATTCATCAGATGTTGAAAAAGGATTGAGACAGAATTTTAAAGAATGTTTTATTTAATATTGTTATCATGGTATGAGTTCTTACCATTAAAATGTTAGTAGTCAATAAAGTCCTTAATCAGGCTTATAGATGTTCAGTGATTATTCTTGATGAGGAGGCTGATGGGAAGAATCTACTTTCAAACCAGCTGAGTGAAGTACGTCAAATGCTATTTGCAGAAAGAACCAGGGTAGTCAAATTCCTATTATGAGGTACCTGTGAGTAATCATCATAATGAATTTGCATACCACAGTTGTCATGAGAGTAATATAATTCATATTCCTCGTAGACATCATTTAATGTATAAGTTGAATTGTTTAAAGGGATCTGGAGGAAGCATGCCTTTTGGCTGTTTCATCCCTGCAAATTCCATGGTGACGCCAAGTAATTTACGGGCACCCTGAATCCGCCCCTGGTAGCATTCAGGCTGGCCCTTCGGAGCCAGCTTGTGAAGCTTCGGCTACTGTGCAGTTTGGCAGCGTGGGCGGACCACAGGTCGAGTTAGGCAGACTGTGGAGGAGATACTACTTTGTGGAGGAGCAAGTGAAGACAGGGCCTCCGCTGCTAGCTTTTCTGCTTTTGTGCCACAGTCCACAGTAATAGCTAGAAAAGCAAAGGCAGAAAGAACTCGGTGCCATCGTTCTGTGAATTCTCTTTGCTATCCAGAAAGGTGGAGATTGATATTGGATCTTGACTTAACCCATGGGTCACATATATCCTGTTGTTAGGACGCCAAGCAGAAAAATCCAAACACAGAAAAAGTGATCTCAGCTGAAGTGACTGTTTTCTCACTCTTCTCTCTCTTTAATCCCCCTTCTCCTAAATGATTGGCTAATCTCAGAATAGTAATATATTTGGTGTTATTCTGAACCACCCAGTTCTAAGAGTATGATGAAATAGCTCTTTTCCCCCCATTCATGGTCATGAATGTGCATAAAATTTCACGTGCAGCGTAAAAAATACTAGGTATAGTTTCCCTTTGTGAGAAGATCCTTAATTTTTAAGTTTGAAAAACAATCTTCTTGATAATCTAAAAGGGACTTAAAAGTACCATTCCAACCTTGTTTTCAACAAGATGTATGGGAAAGAGTGAGCTCCCATTTCATGACATGCTGGACACTCTCACTGCTTCTCTCCGTCCACAGCATTATTTCTGGAGCCACGGCAATGAAGGTAGAATGTTTATTGAGAATAGCTTTTGTCTTGAGAGTAATGTATGTACATATATTGTAAAATTAACTGAAAACCACACTGTATTGATCGAATGAGTAAAGACTTTAGGCATCGTGTAGAAGTAGTCTAATTCAGAACCGGGGGAGAGGAGATTAAAAGTGCACACCACTGGGTTAGACAGGAAAGTCAGATGCTCACACCACCCATCACAAGTCCATTCTGATTGGGTCAGAGCTTCCCAGGTGCCTTTGTTGCACCGATTAGCTCCCTGTGCTTACTGGGGTGTGTTTCTTTGCTCCTCTGTTTGTTTAAGCATATAAGCTTAAGTCACATCCTGTTGTCAATCATTGTTACAGCTCATGATAGTTCGGCTTATGAAACAGAAGACCTTGACCCTAATTAGCCGTCAGGTGAGTGAAGCTCCTTTTGAGCTTAGAAATGCTGCATAGCAGTGCATCAGCCGCATTCTACTTATTATCTGGAGGCCAAGGCTAGCATAGATCGAATATTTTTGCAACTTCTGGCAAAAGCACTGGAATTTTGGGTCTATTTGCCAATAGATCTAAATGCTGGAAAGGCACGCCCAGTGTTTGAACAGTTTAAGAGCTATGATAAATTTACTTTAATGGGTGCTGCCAAGCCTTTAAATGGAGATAGGGTTTATACAGGTTAGTTAACCCAAACCACAGAAATTTTTAGAAACAACTGAATAAAAATTATTGCATATCATAGCTGGGGATAGTAAGATGTTTGTAAGATTGTCAAACAACCTACACTACAGACACATACCAGGATTCGAGTCTTTAGATCAGCATCTCTACCCTGAGTTCATAAATTTATGATCAGAGAACATCATGCATTTATTCATATATTCACTCATTCAGCAGCCACTTTTTGGGAAACCTGTGGTGTGTAAGGCATTGTGCTGTGGGTGGAGAATTCAGAGAAAAATGAAATGACATCCTCCCAGTTCGAGAAACGCACAGTTTTTCACATTGACCCATGATGTGAATACCATTAACTAACACCACGCATTTGAGATATGCCTGTTTGATAAGACTGGCCCAGGGGGCAGACGCTGGCTACAGTGAATTAGAAAGCTGCCCACTGAGAGGGGAAGCACTTCCCCAGCGGGCCTCATTCATCTCATTTAATAACCATCCCTTTGTCTAACAGCTTCCCCGCACCCACACCCACCGCTTTGGGAAAGCATCCGGGGGAATACTGTTCTCTCAGATCTGCATTCCAGGTTCCCCTAGTCCCACCTTTTTATCACTTTTCAAATATGTTCTCTTTTACTTTGAAAGCAGTGGCACTGAAGGACTAGGAGAAGCGACGTGAAAAGCTTTTAAGGAATGAAATTTCAATAATGTGTTGGTGGCAAGGACTCTTACCTACTTTACCTTGACAAAACAAAGCAAAACAAAACCCCCAAACAAAAAATCACAGCAACATTCTCCTACCAGCAACACGGGATTGGTGGAGGCCCTGGTAGCAGAGGGAAGTGCTTGTGCTTGTAAAGAGCAGGCCTGTGCCAGGCGCCCGGACTGCACCAGCGCTCAATCTGCTGTAGCAACCTCAGCAGGAAGCAACAGTCCTCCCCCAGCCCTGCAAACTGAGATGAGCCGTCCTAACTGCTTCACTTTCTGAGTCTCAGAGCTGGGTCTGTCTTCTCATTAACTGTCTCAATAATTTAGATGGCAGAGGAAGGATTCTTCTGAAGTGTAAATCAGTGTCTTCTGTCTTGTGGATAGCAGATCAGAACTCCAGGAGAACATCAGCTTTCTAAGGTGGTTGTTCCAGTAAAGAAGTTGCTGAGTTTTCCAGAATTAAGGCATCAGGGGCAGGCAACTGAAGAAACAGATGAGATGGGGTAGTCTATGACATTTCATTGGGCAAGTAATTTTTTTAAATCATTTTTTCATTTGTAAGAAACAGACTATTAAATGTAACATTTTTTTCCTCTTCACATATAATCAGAAGTCAGTCTGACATTGAATTAAATTACCACTATCTAGCAAAATATTAGTAGACCTAGGAGCAATGGGATTCTCTTGCTTTCTAATGATTCTCATTTGCTAGAGTACCAGTAGTAAGTCCTTGCACTATATTTAGATGGAAAAGACAGTAAAGGAAGATAATATATTTAGAATTTTCTTCTTGTAATAACTTCCAAGGTATCACTTAGTACCCACACCGAATAGATGTAATTGTACTTTCTTTTCAAATACTAAATATTGAATAATATATTTACAGTAGGAATACCATTTTCATATAAGATTAACTCCAATGCGCAAGCTCCTACGTAATACAAAATATAATTAATGGTCAGTATACTGTGAATATGCAATAAAGAGAAAAAGATCTAATTTAAAGTAGTGAGGAGATCTTCATTTCTAGATTGTTGAGCCACATTCCTGAAAGAGTAGTGCCGATTTTCATAAGAGGAAGCTTAAAATTATCAGAATGAAATTGTTTGTTCACTTTAATTAAAAAGCCACATATTTGAATATATACATATATATCTCCCTAAGATCATTTTTGGGAAGAGTGAGACTGTAAAAGGAAGGACACAGATTTCTGTTCAATGTCCAGTATATTTTTTATGCTTATGGCAATCCTGTGGTGGTGGTTTATTATCCCTGCTTTTATAGAGGGAGGACTTCAGTCTCTAACAGCTGAAGCCACTTGCCCAGGATTGTAAACTATGGGGCAAAACCAAGAATCCCTCTCTAGAGAGTCTTCCAGATTTTTCCATTGTATCTACCACTGAAACTCTGGTAGGGTATCACAACATGAAAGGAAAGGGTTTTGCTTTTGTTTGTTTCTTTGATGGGAGGATATAAGATCAGAGAGGTGATGATACTTTGGGTTTGATGTCCAATTTCCTTTCTTAAAAACATAGCATGTAAGTACTCAGAGATGGTGGGGGGCGGTGGGGGGGGGGATTTGCTTTCTTCTCATTCCTAATCTTATTATAGGAATAGCTCCAACCTGTCTCACTGATTTGATATTAGGAATAATTAAATTCTTTAACTTCAACATAAAGATTCTGAATTTCTCCACCTAATGTACTCTTTAATAATTAGTGTCGGAAAAGCTGTATCTGAACTCAAAAGCAGTTTTCCCTTCTCTTAAAATGTGATTTCCCAGTGGTTTTCATTGGCTTAGTGGGAAGACTGCCATCTACTGAATCAACAATACCTTTTCATGTACTACCTGAATAATTCTTAAAAACCAATACTGTATTGAAAGTCAAAGACATATAGTGCTCGCTTCGGCAGCACATATACTAAAATTGAAAGTCAAAGACATATACACATATATTCATATATACAATATATGTATAAAGACCCATGTACATATGTTCATATATATACCTTACATGTACGTAACAAAATGATAGTCATTTTAGTTTCTCTTTGCTCACCCGACCTGTGATTTGCTCTTAGACCCCAGATACGTAGAAAATGCATTCTTTAGAAATTCAGATAGTCAGCTAAAAATCTAATTTGTATAGAATGAAATTTAGTTGCTACAAGGTAATTGTGACTGTGAACCGGGTTCTCTGTTCCACTGCTTCCTGTCAGGTCTTGCAGTCGTGATAGGTCTGACGAATTAAAACGTTGCTTTCTTTGCTCTCTTCCTTACATCTCTGCTCCTTCCTCACATTTGTTTCATAAATCCAGCCTTGGAAAGTAAAATTGTTGTTAAAGTGGCTTTTAGAATTTTGAGTTATTTCACTTTCATTGTGAACATAGGCCTTATTGTTTAAAAAGTCTGTGTTGCTAAATTAATACCAATATGAAAGGACCATCCTTCAGGACAGCCTTTGTCCTTCAGACACAAGATCCTCCAGTCAAAAGGAAACTGTTTATTTTTCAATTTAATTGTAATTAGTAACAAAGTCTCTAATCATGTGGCTTGTTTGTTGACTATGCGCGCCCCTTTCTTGCACTGAGCTGCCCATTTTTCCCTCCTCAGCTCAGTGACCGCCTGGCCCCAAGTCAGCAGGAAAACAGCATGTTCACTCCTTCTACTGAACCTTTTTGTTTGTTTATTTGTTTTTGGTTTCTGGAATATGTCACTCTTTGTGGGGATGAAAGTTTGCCCTGGGTTCCCTCGTAGGAAGGAGGGCCAAGTTAGAACTTTTTTTTCCCTTAGACCAAGGACGTTGGTGAGCAAGCAAGTGGGTTTGGTATGAAAAATCTTTCCATCTATTCGGTTATATAGGGTATTACCTTTCTTCCCATTGGTATCATTAGAAAAATGCCATAAAGTTAAAAAAAAAAAAAAAACTACTGAGGGGGCATTAAAAAATTACTGGGTTTTCAAAGTACATTTTAATACAGGATTCAAAGTTATAATGAGAGATAGTTTTAAAGCTTAAAAATGATCAGAAAAAGATCTACAATATTTTTTATTCTAGTTTCCATATATGTTTATAATATATAATTCATAGTACATAATAAAAATATATAAAAACTGATACATAGTATATACAACAAAATTATTTACTTGGCTTCATTTTCACAGACATTTAAGTCCATACATATTGCAAATAGAAGTCAATGTTAGAATATTTACCTCTGTAAGATTTTTGTGGTTACAAAGCAACTTTAGTAAAATCTCTGTTCTTACTGCTTTAATAACAAAAGTTACTTATGCTATAACTTATTAGAAACTCAACTTCCTCATATGTCTCTTTGTAATTTGTGTCCCACCAGAAGTTCAAGACGGGAGGGGAAAAAATTACATTCATACTCACAGACTTGTGGGAAACCAAGATTTATTTTTTAATTTTTTATTATGTAGTCACCATACAGTACATCATTAATTTTGATGTAGTGTTCCATGATTCATTGTTTGCGTGTAACACCCAGTGCTGCATGCAATATGTGCCCTCCTTAATACCCATCACCGGCCTATCCCTAGTCTCTCGTGGTTCATTCCCCCTTCTGTTTACCCCCCTTCATTCTTCCCTTCCTTCTCCTACCGATCTCCCTGCTATTTCTTTTTTTTTTTTTTAAGATTTTATTTATTT
The DNA here is from genome assembly GCF_017311325.1 of Ursus maritimus. Taxonomy (NCBI): domain Eukaryota; kingdom Metazoa; phylum Chordata; class Mammalia; order Carnivora; family Ursidae; genus Ursus; species Ursus maritimus. The sequence goes on from NW_024423343.1 coordinate 35,711,160, forward strand.
ATTTGACAGCGATAGAGACAGCCAGTGAGAGAGGGAACACAAGCAGGGGGAGTGGGAGAGGAAGAAGCAGGCCCATAGCAGAGGAGCCTGATGTGGGGCTCGATCCCACAACGCTGGGATCACGCCCTGAGCCGAAGGCAGACGCTTAACCGCTGTGCCACCCAGGCGCCCCTCCCTGCTATTTCTTATGTTCCATAAATGAGTGAAACCATATGATTGACTTATTTCACTTAGCATAATCTCCTCCGGTCCCATCCATGTTGCTGCAAATGTTGGGTAATCATTCTTTCTGATGGCTGAGGAATATTCCATTGTATATGTGGACCACATCTTCTTTATCCAGTCATCTGTTGAAGGGCAACTTGGCTCCTTCCACAATTTAGCTATTGTGGACAATGCTGCTATGAACATTGGGGTGCATATGGCCCTTCACTACATCTGTATCTTTGGGGTAAATACCCAGTAATGCAATTGCTGGGTCATAGGGTAGCTCAATTTTTAACTTTTTGAGGGACCTCCACACTGTTTTCCAGAGTGGCTGCACCAACTTGCATTCCCACCAGCAGTGTGAGAGTGTTCCCCTTTCTCCACATCCTCTCCAACATTTGTTGTTTCTTGCCTTGTTCATTTCTGCCATTCTAACTGGCGTTAAGGTGGTATCTCAGTGTGGTTTTCATTTGAAGGAAACCAAGATTTTAAAATGGACAAGATACAAATTATTCCAAAGCCAAGGTCTTTCCATTGGGAAGTAAGCGACAATTTCCCAGGGAAAAATAATGGAAAATATAAATTTAATAAACATTTTAAAGTTGAAGTTTCAAATGTGATTCTGCCAAACATATATGTTGCCCCAACTCTTGTAAGTGTTCAGACCCCCTCAGTGCCTGTGATGTAGCTGGGGGACTCACATACCCAAAAGGAGGACGATAGGGATTCTAGAACGGAAGTACTGAACCTAAGGTAGTGCAGTGACAATAATCTGATTCTTCCTTGTTGTTACTGTTTTCCTTTCCCCTGTGAGATGGAAGACTGTGAGGATTTAGTCTCTATGGTCAGGTCCAGGTCTCTGATCCTGTAATTCCATAAAATGCCTCTAAATCAGCATCTTCATCACCTTCGTCCTGCTGCTTTTTTTGTACATCCACTCATGATGATAATGGGGCTCTTCATCCCTCTAGCCTCTTGGTTCTCCTGGGTCAGTCCTCTCTAGGTAGAAAGGCCTATGAGTGTCGAATTTTGACCTATGAGAAATGATTAAGATCACCAAGGGGGAAAAAAGAAAGTGTGGAAGTCTACAAGTACTAATACAAGATCAGAAAAGAAACTTCTCTCTTTGAAAGAATGTTCTGTCATTATCCCGAGCTTTCACCTAACATTTGATGATTCTAGATTTTCTCAGGGGTTTTCTTTTCTTTGTTCTTGTCCCCATGCCTTTGTCCTCTGTTTACTGCCGGTTCTACCACAAGGGCTGGGCTTGCCGTTATTTTAGCTGCTCCGATATGTATTTGACTTTTGCCACCAACCTTCTTACCAGCTCCGAGTCAGTCTGATCTTCCTGTGCCCAGGCGCTGGTTCTGTCTGTGGGACTTGTGGTCCAGGGGTCGTGGGACCCAACGTGTGGGAGGCAAGGGGGTGCAACTTTCTTGTGGTTGGAGTGTAACACAAGAGATTAGGAAACTCGCATTTTTAAACCCAATTCTGCCAGATAAGTAATTTGTCAAATATATTTTAGAGATGATTCTTTTCCTCTGCTGACTGTAGCAGATGGAAATGCTCTGCCAGCATAGCTCAGTAGGGGGACACTACTACTTCACTGAATCAACCGGGTTTCTTTAATGCCTGAATTCCATCTAAGGACGAAGGAAGAGAGAATGATTGGGAGAAAAAAGTGCTGATTGGTTATAGTTAATTTCAATTATTCTGTTTAAAATTAGGTAAATGTACCTCCTGGGTATTGCTTTTCCAATAGGATTTGTGCTACAACAATAAGTTATTCAACTTTGATTAAATCTAGTCCTGGTAACCATATTAGCTAAGACATATTTAAACAAATTGTTTAAGTCCTAACAAGGTTTCATAATAATGCTATGCTTCAAATAAAAAGAAAACATACTTTTGTTTCTCTGACCTATGACTAGGAAGAATGTTTGATGGAAATATTGATGACTAGCTTTCTGAACCTAAGTCGCAGGCGGTGTTTGGAGGAGAAATTAAAATGTCCATTGTCTAAGTGGTGAACAAAAATAGGAACTTTTAAATTATGAATTGGGTTAACATCTGTTGGGCAAACTGTTTGCTTAGCCTTATTTTCACATTTCACTTCCCTGACTACCCTCTGTCTCTCCGGCACATCTGGGAATGTGGTGAGAGCACCACAGAGGCAATTATAAAGCCAGAGTCCAGTTAAGGACCCTGAATTTTCCATTTTTAGCCTCTGCTGCAACGTAAGGAAGTCCCAAGAGTGGCCTGTGTGGATTCCACAGGAAAAAAGATCTGAATTTAAAATACAAATAAAACCAAAGTTGCAGCAAAACAAGAGAGAGACTTCAAAAAACTATAAAGAGTTCATTTAAAAAATGCCACTGAAGATGCTAAAATATTTTCATTTGAAGGGAAGTATATCAGCTGCTAAAGAGAAATACTTTTAAAAGGAGTTAAAAACATTCTAGTGAAAACTGATGTCAACAGCAGGATATAGAAATTATCGAGGGTACAGGCTTTGGTATAAAACAGCTCTGGGTTCCTGTCCGGGCCCTGCCACTTCCGGCGTTGCCTCGGAGCAAATCACATAACTTCTTTAAGCCTCCATTTCTTCATATGCAAAATGGGGATATGATGATGATGGCATCTACCTCATAGGGTTGTTGGAGGGTTTGATGGAGTAACGCGTGTACATGCGTATCACAGTGCGTGGCATGTGATAAACAAACAAAATGAGTATTACTAAGAACTGCTGGGCATAATGAGCTTGCGGAAGAGGGGCCTCGATGACTGCCGATCTGTTAACATCAAAGAAAGAGTTAATAAGTCCCAAGAGTAGAACTGTGGCAATGATTTTTATGGTGAAATGGGAAGCAAAGTGACTTGCCAAATAGCATCTGATGGGGCCATGCTCTGAAGGAGAAAACATGATCTGCTTTGCTTTGACTTTCTGGAACAGTTATGTTTCTGGTGCCTTCCCTATAAGCCCACTGGCTGAGTGAGGAAGCATTCCAGTAAGGCATGGCAGTGGTCCATATTTTGTCAAAGACCTCAAACAGTGTAACTCTGTTTAGGAATCTGACCTGGAGGGAGAAACCACAGTGGTATCTCAGAATCAGTTAAAACACCAGTCCCTCCTGCCCAGTTATTCCAAATATCCTCTACAGGGTGCCAGCAAAAAAAAATTTTTAATGTAAAACTGATCACGGCACTCACCTACTTTGAAGTGTCCGAAAGGCCCCTGGGACCATCAGTGTAAATCCTGAAGCCGCCTACACAGCCCTCCGGAAATGCCCTCGTTGCTCCAGCCTCACCTGAGAGCACTCCCAGCCTGCCCAGCCTACCACACTTTGGGCAAGTTGCCCTGATGTCTCCTTCGTTTCTGTGACTTCACTTCTCTGTCATTTCCCCCGCCTTGAACACTCTACATCCAGTCCTTGGACAGGCTACTTTTCATTAGTCTTTCAAGACTCAGCTCAACCACATTCCTCCTTGAGCAAGAATTTCCTCTCCTTAATCTCACTCCACTCTACCCATTGGGGTACCGGAATGTGCAGTTCCCCTCCCCCTGTGGAAGTGCAGCACAGCTCTCTTTTACATATTTGTACCCCAGTATCTCCCCCCACCCCACCGCTAGATTGTGAGGCCAAGAACTACGTCTTGTCACTTATAGTATGTATTATCCCAATAAATGTCACATGAAACGACGAACTATTCCTCTGACACTCCTCTAGACCTGCCTTTTGTATATCAAAGTGAATATTGATAGTTTCTGATTTTTAATTCCTTTGGAGTAATACCACCCTATCTTAAAAACACATAAGAACAAACCTAAGAAAGTTATGGTACCTACAATACACACCAATAAGGTTTGGCAGGAGTGCGGTTTGGCTTATTTAATCATAGATTCAGGGAGAACTCTGGACAAGGACCTCATGCCTCACATTTGAAGAAGAGTATCAGCTTGGTTCTTACCCCAGTGTTAGAGGTCTGAGGTTTGCCCTTTACATGAAAACGTGTAGGATTCATCAAGGCCAGCTGATGTTTCATTCATGATAAAGTGCATCATTGGCATTTGATGAATGTTAAATAACTAATAATGCAGTTAGCCAAATCCTGGTTTTAGGTAAATCTGTGCTAACTGGAAAAATTAACCCCCTGTGTCTAGACTGGCATCCGTTTGTGTGTCCTCACTGCTCTTGGTTTGAGGTTTACTATACATGATGGAGGGACAGACTCACAGCAGGTTTCCGTGTTTGTTCACTCCCCTTTCAGGTTTCGTCCAAAGCATCTGCGTTCACTGATGTAACCAATTTGGCTGCCATTTCGTTGCGTTATCAAGTTCTTAATTTTTTAATTTATTTTTTGTTCAACTTTGGGTTGTCATTCACATCTTTAGAACTGGTGTTACGAGTATGTATATTGCCATATTCCTCGAACTCTTTAATGAAAAATAAGCTGCCCTTAAATACAAATATGTGGCTATTTAAACTATAGAGGGGCAAAGGAAGTGATTCTAAGAAAAGATAACCCAAGATAGTCTTTAGTCTGTTGAGAGGGCAACTGAATATTTAACAAGAATGGATTATTGCCACTGACCTGATTCTTATGTGCCTCTCGTTTTGTCTACCGTACAATACCCTTCTTCATACAGTAAGTTCCATGTGCAGAAGAAACGTGTTCAGTTCACAGGCATATAAAACTATATCCAACTGTATTCTGTAATGGGAAAATAGCCATAAATATGGAGTGAGTCAAGGCATTCAATTATTGCTCCCTTTCCTTTGAAGTAAAATGATATTTTGATTGTCCAGTTGAAAATACAGTAGCTTATCTGTTCAGAATAAATTTGTAACCTATCAGAAAGCCATTCAGTGCCTGGGAAATCTCATTTTCCCCCAATTTATGCTACTCAATGTGTTTAATCATTAACTTGAAAAGAAGAAATTCAGTTAAAGAAAAAAGGAATCATAAGTCTTCATTGTTACTGCTAAATTATCTCTCGATTAGTGTGATGGTAAGCATTGAATGGCAAAGAAAACTAAAAATAGCTTTCTTTTTTCCCTAAAAGTAGGAGCTTGAGATCTCTGCGAATTGATACCAAATACCAAATATTATTTAAAATAATAAAAAAGGCTCTTTCCACCACAAATAAAGGGCAGATTGAAATTTAGAATAAAAATTCAGCTGATTTCTTATACAATCCTTTGATTTTTTGTTTCTTTGAATGACAGGTAATACAGTTTTGAGACCGTATTGAGAAAAATGTTCTTTTATTGAGTATCTTAGGATTCAAATATAAATGAAAATAATATAGTCACAATATATAGTCCAGATAAATGAAAAAGAACTTATTTATTTTACCTTTCAACTACACATGGTTTCAAGCTGGGGTGAAAAAAAGCATTTGTTTCATTAGTTTCGAAATGCATGCCACAAACTCATTACTGGCAAGTGCCATTAGTAATTAAAACCAAAATCATACCTCAAACGCATCTTGTCTTAAACAGATGACATTCTTAACAGTAAGAAAACAATCATGAATGATATGGTAAACGTGACTATCAGCCTCTTAATTTAGATTCCAAGATATTCAGTTAAAGTTTTGGTTACATTCTGTGGAAGTGCACACCTGATGGATTAGTGGGGTGTAGACATAGCTCTGTCATTCTTTTGCTCACAACAGCCCTGGACACAACGGAGGATTTCAGAGAGGATAAATTTCTTCTGTCACTTGACAAAAGAGAAAGACCGTGCATACACGCACACAAAATTTTGTAAACATTTATTGGGCACCTCCTGAAAGTTGCAGGTCAGTGGTAGACAGTGAAAATATCAAAATGAGTAAGACACACCCTTTCACTCGAGTTCAGCTAGTGGAGAAGACCGGTATCTCTATGGGGTTAGGAGAAGGACATTGTAAAAAAACAACAATCGAAAGAAAAATTCAAGGCTAACTTCTTATGTGCTCTTTTAATTACTACTTTTCCACAAGCGAAACTTCCTTAGTCTTTCTTGTATTAATAGTGAAACAAATACTAAATTCTGCTTGTCCTTGTAGGCAGCTGGTGAGAGCACTTTAAGAGGTTCTGTATCAGTGTCTTTAGGTTTCCTTTTGAAGCCAGGTTTAAAGAAAAAATACGACACCATAGATAGTACACTTGTTTGAGGGTAACTGAATGAATACTTCTTTTCATATTTTCTCTTTCCCATTGTTCCTGTCTTCTTTTCTTCTGAATGGTTATTATATATATTTTTATATATCTATATATGGAGAAGATAGGCCTGAAAGCATTTTATGAAACATAATTATAAGATACCACAAAAGCCACAAGAGAAAGAGGGCTTAAAAGAACAAAGCTAAAACGAAATCTTCGTATTTCACATGCAGTAATTGGAGTGCGTTGGTGTGAGGAAATGGTAAGAGAAACAGGTGAAAACGTAGCGCAACTGTGGCTTTCACAGTGCAGGGACTTGTCGGGAAGTGGAAAACCTGATTGTGGAGAGATCAGGGTCTTAGGGTAAAAGTGCAAACCTGTAGAGATGTTTAACGTGGGGACATAGCGACGTCAGTCTCATAAGCAGTTATTTTTAAACATGATTGTGAACGGAGAACAACCCTTTTTAGCATTACTTTAATAAGTCTTACGTGTGTTCAAAAGCTTGATTCCGAGACACTATCTGAAGGAGGCAATCGAGTGTGGGTTTATAAACCCTCCTTTTCCAGAGCTACCCCTTTTGAACTTTATTTGGAGAGGACTGCAAGTGAGTGTATGCGGAAGGGGAGTGGATATAAATATGTTTTTCTAAGCAATTTCCCTTTAATTAAAAATGTGTTTTGGATTTATATTTATTTACACTTGAATTATCAAAATGTTCCTTTGGAAGAATTTTTTCCCTTTGAGGCATCTTAACTCACCCTCCCGGAAGCCACATTTTGCCATAAGTAGAAAAACTCCACACCAAGAAGTTGGAGTTTTGTTCCAGACTCTAACCCTACAATTTTGTGTGGGTTTTAAACTTGGCAAAACACATGATCCCATCCCTAATCACAATCCATAATAGTACAGTGTGTGACAGTGGGGACAGAAGGAGGACTCTCCTGAAATATACCAATAAATCCAGCCGGGACAGTTTGTGTTTTACTGTTCTCTCTGTCCCTGATCCCTGGGAGACTTCTTCCCCCAGACAGACCTTTCTTTGTTCCCAAGGTATTAGATAACCCGAGATCCTGAAGCCTGCGAACAGCGTATCTCAGAGATGCTCCTGTCTCTGCTGACCATTCGTTTTAAATGTGCAGCTCCCATGCTGCTTTGATTCTTGGGACGTGTGTCCCAAGCCTGTTGCATTGAGGATATTCCCACACAGCTGTCTGTCTGATTTATGGGGTTCTTTGTCCGAGAGAGAGTTCTACTCATAAATGTTCTTTTCTCAAAGGCAGGGTGTAGAAGAGACAAAATAGGATTTACACCCAAAGGCGGCTCACTTTGCGGGATTTTAGCTATCTTACCTCTTTGTTGAAACAAACCAAGGTTTTCTGTGGGCCAGCCCCATGGAGCCAAACCCGATTTTCTCCCCTGAGGGGCTTCGGCAGAGGCCTGGTTATTTTGCTGGGTTTGCTTCCTGTAAATGTGGCACGGCCAGGTCGGCTAGATAACAGCGCGCTCCACCCTGGAGGGTGGGCCGCAGGCTGAGGTCCTCTGTTTGCTCGTTAACCGCAGCCTCTGCGCCTCTGTGGGTCAAAGCCCCAGGTCTTTCGCCGCTCCTCATGGCGTCTGGGGAGGGTGCACGAGCAGGGAGACAATGAAAGTAATAAGAGCATCTTGAAAAGGTATTTGTTAGCACTCAGCCCATGGACTTCACTATTATTTAAGGGAAACATTGTAATTGTGGTGAAATTATAGATTACCGTTTTTCTCAGACTTCCTACAGTTAACCTCTACCCATTATGCGCCTATATTTGGAATAGTCCACTGAGCTACTTGGAGGAAGGCCATTAGCTCAGCACTAGCAACTGGAGTTATAGGAGGAAAAAAAGAGAAACTTTTATGATAATTCTTATTTCATAAAGTGTCATGTTATTTATAGAAAAATGAGACAGTAAAGTGTGCTTTCCTTCAAATCTGGCCTTTGCTGCACCCTATAATTTATGGTAATATAATAAGTGATTTGAAAATAAAGATTTGAGACAACATTTCAGCATTAGTGTTTTTAAGACAAAACAAACATTCAAAATAAAACCTAAACCACCAAAGTGAACTCTATCATTAAATGCCTACTTTTTTGCTAAATTTGTAGTTATGGCAGCTCAAAATCTCAAACTCTTCAATTGTGACCTCTTGCAAAGTAAAAATAATTGTATTATTTTCTGTGGCACAAAGGCATTATGGCCCATTATTTTGTTTCCTCCCCAAAGTCCAAGTGGATTTGCATCAGCTGCTATTAAATGGGATTAATGAACTTAGAGGAATTTAAATAACAGGATGAGATTTCTGAGATGAACAAACTGCCTATAATATTTCAGGCTCCTGATTCTGAATTATTTCAGCTTTGTCTCATCAAGGCTCATTGACTCTTATTCCATTGTACATTTATAAGTCAGTGTGAACTTTTTAGCTTGCATGAAATAAATTCAAAAATCTCCTTTCCTGCCCACGATATGCGATCGACTAACATGCTATTGTGCCAAAAATTAACGTGAGAAATACTATAAATAATAAATGCCAGACAGTTCAGTTGAGATCATTAATGCTGTGAAACAGCTCTCTCACCTTCATTATTTTTTCTGTCATTTAAGAAGAGAACACTGTGTGGCTCGAGGCCCATGGAACGGGGTAACATGATAAGGAGGAGAAATCCCTCAAGTTAAGGACGTAATAGCAGACTTCCCTTCTACTACTACCCGCACACCCCCATTCCCTTGTCTGGGTGGGCTTCTTGAAAATGTTTTCATAACATTCTGTGCTCTTTTTACCTTTGCACTCTCAAGTTGTTCTTTTCTTACCAGCTTTCCAGATGACTGATCCTATTCCAGAACCTCATTCTGGGACAAATGCAACTCTGCTTCTTATTCCATCTTTCAGGCTAAAGTTGTTTCCTCTTGTTTGTATGTAGTGAAAAGGGGGAAGGAGACCTCTGTTTATAAATTCATTAAAAATTTTAATTTTTGTGTGGTACCTAGAGCAATTCTAGCATCATCTTAAGGTTCTATACTCATGATAAAAAATATCTCCACTAAAATCTTTTCTAGGCTGGAGGTTCTGCTTCCTCCTCTTGAGGTGTACAAGAATATCTTTTGAATTGATTTAATTAGAAGGAGCTGGTACAGATTCGTGGCTTTCAAATTTGAGCATGTGCCAGAATCACTGGAAGGCTTATTAAAATCCAGACTTCAGGGGTGAACCTGTTTGTTTAGGGATGTAGACTAAGCATTTGCATTTCTAACAAAATCCCCGATTTTGCTGATGCTGCTGGTCTGATGACCACACTCTGGTAACTCTGGCGTAGATGACCTTGAAGGGCTCTCAGTTTGCTTCCACACACTGAAACAGGCAAGATATCTGTGGTACATATTAGAGAGTGTCTTGCCTTTTGTCATTGAATGGTAAAGACATTTCAGATTTCTTGAAGGAGTATCCATCCTTAGGAATCAAGTACATTTTATTGGTTCATCATTCTCTGGTATCAGTAAATTAATATTCTCCCTGATGAAGAGGTGGACCTGACTGCTTTATGGGTTATTGAAGAGGAAAATAAAAATTTTAAGTGTTCCACCAGCTTAAAGAATTTGCTTAATTATGGTATAGAGTTCTCATGTAATTTGTTGACCTCATGTGTGTGCCAGTATTCAAAAGCAAGCAGATATAAGGAGAGGTTAAAATTTGCAACAGTATTAAAGGTGATACATGATTTTATAATAGATGTCTCTCAAAATAAGGGTGGTCTCACAAATTTTTTAAAAGCTAGCTCTATGTGAAGGACTCTACATCCGTTATTTCACAGGAGCGTGTTGAATGCAGGCTGTCCCTGGGCACCGCAGGCCTCTGGGAAACAGCATCTCTGGGCCTCGCAGCAAGTCAGGCTCTGCATTGTTAACAAGCCCTGTGTTACCTTATTTCCCCTTCCTGAGCTGCCCTGTGGACACAGCCTGTCACTAATTTGATCACAAATACTAGCCCTAGCCCTGTAAATAGGCATAAACTCTCTGACCACAGATCATGATTCAGGCTGTGGATTCTCCAAAGAGAATCCTAGCAGCTGGGTTATCTCTCTCTACATCCCCAATTTATGGGATTCATAACCTTTCACAATATACACGGCATTCACTATCACTCTGTGGGCTCCTAAAATGGGAGCTCCATGTCCTCAGTTAAGTGTCCCTTTCGGTCCAAGTGTCTGAAATGTCTAGGGTCTATTCAAGCTGTTGGATAACCCACAGATGCATCTTGGAAACATCTACAAACAGTATCGGCTCAGTTGTTACTCAGGGATATAAGACGGGCCGAACCTTAGCAGAAGCACAGGAAAGGAATGAAGGGGCCACTTTGGCAAGCAGATTAGGACCCTGTGGACTCACGAAAAACTTTTGCCCCTCCCTTACCTACATAGAAGAATCTAAAGTTGGGGTTCTTTCCCAGAATAAGGGTTATTAGCCGAGATCAGTTTTATCTGAGTGACCCATCTGGATGGCAAGGCAAACATCGAATTACCAAACATCTGCTCCTCTTATCGCCCCATGAATTACATTCCTTTCCTCTGAAGTCCCAGAGCCCTACCCTCTTCTCCTTCATTCGGGATGACATATATACCTCATTTGTTCCCCCATACGTATGCTATTGAATTTGATTTTCTCCTGTTAATCTGTCTCATGTCAGTTTGATTCTTTGTCTAGGTAGAAGGACCCTTGAAGGAGACAGGAATTCTTCGCTCCCAAACACTTGGCATAGTTGACACTGCTCGCCCAGACACTGCTCTAGCTGAGAGATCCTGGGACATCTTACATACTGCCGGCACAAGGTGAGATTTCTTACCATGTCAGCCTCTCTACCTGCAGAGTTCAACGGAGCGAGAATGGTGAGAGTCCTTTTCCTGTCTTTCTAAATCTAGATTAACAGGGGAAAATATTCATGGAACTAGTTCCTTAGGCTAAGCAACTCTTGGGTTACTAATCCATTCCTCCCAGAGAGGGTTTTTGTTTTCCTTTGTCTGTGTCTTTTATGTTGCTTGTCATCTGTTGCTGAAGGACATCTTGGAAGCCAAAACCGCAAAATTGGTGGGCATGGGTGGAGCTCTTAAAGGCTGTTAGAGCACTCATCACCTCAAAAGACACCCATGATACGATCAGTTGGCCACAGAATGGGTTAGATAGACAATAGGTCACCCTCCAACCTCAAGAAAACTTTTGTGCAATGAGGTACGCCATTAAACAATCCATAGTCTCTAATCCTGTAGCACTTTCCACCTACGTATTGCTGTGGCTTCAGGAGACTCGAGGCTCAGATAAAACTGTGAGGACACTGAAAAGGGAAAATTTAAGAGCTTTTCTTTGTGACCAATGAAAATATTCTCTTTGGGCTCCACTATCCAGAGAGGGCGCTTCGCGGGGTAACAGTTGAACTGAGCCTCTCTCTCTTTGGCTGTGCCAGCTCTCAGGGGTGTTTATCATGAGAGGTTCCAGCCCATAGGAACTTTTGTCGTCTCAACCTTCATGGCTTGATTAGTGCTAGAAAGTCCCATTCCAAAAATGCCTACTTGGTGTCACAGATTAGTAGGTCTATGACTGGAGGCATCTTACGTTTTTGTAGGAAAATGGAGATCATTCTTACCACTGATGTGATGAAGGCCTTTGATTTCATAGACTAATTTGGGGAGTAAACTTTTGGATCATCTGTGCCCTCTCTGGACAACTCTTGTGTCTTTGGTTAAGTCATTAAAAGGCTATGGGTTTAAATAATACAGTTAAGAAATGGGCAGAAGGCATGAATAGACACTTTTCCAAAGAAGACATACAAATGGCCAACAGACACATGAAAAGATACTCAACATCACTCATCATCAGCGAAATACAAATCAAAACCATGGTGAGATACCACCTCACACCTGTCAGAATGGCTAAAATTAACACAAGAAACAACAAATGTTGGTGAGAATGCAAAGAAAGGGGAACCCGAACCATCTTACACTATTGGTGGGAATGCAAACTGGTGTAGCCATTGTGGAAAACAGTATGTAGGTTCCTCAAAAAGTTAAAAGTAGAACTACCCTACGACCCAGCAATTGCACTACCAGGTATGTACCCAAAGGATATAAAAATACTGATTCGAAGGGGCATATGCACCCTGATGTTTATAGCACCATTATAAATAGCTAAATTATGGAAAGAGCCCAAGTGTCCATTGATTGATGAAGATAAAGAAGATGTGGTGTATATATACTCAGCCATCAAAAAGAATGAAGTCTTGCCATTTGCAACAGTGTGGGTGGAGCTAAAGTATATTATGCTAAGCTAAATAAGTCAGCAGAGAAAGACAAATGCCATATGATATCACTCATATGGAATTTAAGAAACAAAACAGATGAACAAAGGGAAGGAAGAAAAAAAGGGAGGCAAACCGTAAGAGACTTAACTATAGAGAACAAACTAAGGGTTGCTGGAGGGGAGTCGGGCAGGGGGATGGGATGGGTATTAAGGAGGGTGCTTGTTGTGATTAGCACTGGGTGTTGTATGTGAGTGAGGAATCACTAAATTCTACTCCTGAAACCAGTATTACACCATATTAACTAACTAGAATTTAAATAAAAACCTGAAACAAACGAAAGAAGGTTATCGGTTTGAGTCACTGTGAATAGATCCGACTCATCAATGTCAGATGCTGGATCCTTTAAATTGTCTGTATTCTAAAATTACAAAGAGCTCTCAGTCATCTTATTAGTACAACAGCGAACCTTACGGACAAGGTTAAAGAAGTTAGACTTAAGACAAAAAGATGTCGCAGACCATCCCATGTAAATTCCCCTTCTGAAAATCTGATCACATCTGCCTGTTTTAACTCCCCTTTCCCTACAAGATTGACAGACATCACTCTGGCCTAATCACTAGGTTCAGAGTATACAGGTTGTTCATGCCAATGCTGAAAGCCAGAAAATAAATTTAACCAAAGCACCCAAGACTGGCAATAAGGCTCGCTTTGCTGCAACCTTCCAGGGCTCTGTAATCGGGCTCCGCCAAGTCTCAGGCGTTCATATGCAGTGTCCTCTGCAGGAGTGTTCCAGACGCCCCACAGCAGAGCTTCCAGGCTACCTCTACTTTCAAAAGATTCTACGAGAGTCGTTTGAGATGTTGACTATATTCACAACCTTTCCTTCTGAGGAAATCAATGACCAAAATCTCTCCCAGGCCTACACATTTCTCCTCCTACAGATGATCTGCAAAAGGCCAGCATTCAGGGTCTAATAGAAACCAACATTAAATTGTGTACCCAGAAAAAAGGATTTTGTTAAAATGTTTTATACAGACTTTACAAGGGCATAAATTTTTTGGTTCCCATTCTAGTTAAAAACCCTCCCTGGTATAAAGAAGCAAATGCACGTAAAAAGATATTGCCCAGTCCCTTGATATTCAAGCTGAAATCTAGTTCTTTGGGGAATTAGGAACAACTCTTTAGATAAATCTCTGCAAAACCAGTACCATTAACTGTAGACACAAGTTAAAGCCCACTTACTTTACCAATCTCCAAACCTTAACCATTCTTCTCAAAATGTTTGTAGATATGATTTAAAAAATCAGGATATTCGAACGTAATTTTTCTGTACTTAAATTTTTCTTTACATTTTTTTCCCTTGAAATTATAAATTTCATCATGTCTCTGATATGTAAACAACCCATAATCTCCTGAGACTGAAAAAAAAGGAAAAAGGCCTTTTTAAAATACAAACCGCTACAATGGGGCTTTTATGCCCAGACAGTAGCACCTCTGATAAGGGGCAGGTATGCTCCAAATACCCACCTTGGCAACAACTTACTCTCTCCGTGCCTTGGATATAAGTTCTCTACCCCAATCTTCTCTAAGGCCTAAGAGCCATTCCTTGACATGCAAACTTAATGGAAAAGTTTTTCATAAAAATACATACATACACACATAGAGGGAAGTATTTAAATATTGGGCCTATAATGTCCATCCCACAAATACTGGTAGAAACAAAACTAAGATTTTGTTTACATCTTGTCTGTGTTTTTTATGTGTGTATGTGTGTGTCCACGTAGGTTGTAAACGTGAAACATTTTCTCTACCTCTGGATGGCATTGCTAAAATGAATTTGTAAAAGAGCTCTATTTAGTTGGTTTGAAGGCAAGCACTTGTAAGGATTGCACATTCTAAAACTCAGAAAGATAGAAACTAACCCAAATGTTTTTCAAGTTCATATGATCTGGATAATATTCAGTATTAAAGCAAATTTAAGGTTATTGGTTTTAATTAATAGACATGTCTTTAGTGTTACCAGCATTAAATATAAACTTTTATTCTGCTTGTGTTCACTAAAAGGCAAATGAATTTATGGTGTCTCTGTTGCAAAATTTGTTAGGAAAAAAAACTTAGAATAATGGTTGACTTTGTCTAATGCCTCATGAACTTTTTGTACGTAGTCTAAGCAAAATGAAGAACAAGTAAAATAAAAAGATTTATAGGTAAACTTTTAAATAGTTTCCAAAATGTTTGGTAACCTAAAATTTTAAAGTTTTGCTGAGCTAAATGATGAGTAAAGTTCATTGATTATCTAGATCATTTTCAAATCAGATAAAATAATGAAACTGAGCATGGTTTATCTACTTTTGTCATATATTATAGAGAAACTAAAGATAAATTTGGGTCTGCCGTTAAACATGTTTCATGTTTTATTGAAAGATTGTACTATGAAAAAGAAGAGGAGTTTCAAAAAATACTGTAATATGGGGCACCTGGGTGTCTGAGTCGGTTGAGCGTCCAACACTTGATTTCACCTCAGTTCATAATCTCAAGGGTCATGAGATCAAGCAAATCCCTGCACTGGGCTCTGTGCTCAGCGGGGAGCCTGCTTCTCTCCTTTCTTCCCTTCACCCCACACCCACATGTACTCTCTCTAAAATAAATAAATCTTAATATACTCAATCTAAAGAGTTCTGCTGTTAACATTTCACAATTGCTTACTACTTAGTTTTCACTAGAAATTAAGGTTTCTGAGCATTAAGAATTCCAATAAATGTAATTAAGACTCCAGGAGAGAAACAGCTCTGTATGCAAGGAAAGTAATGTGTTTTGGGTAAGAAAAAGGATGAGGAATAAAAATATATATTTGTTGAGAAAAAAGAAAATAATTTTGTCCTAAAATAAAGAGGGAAAATTTAAGACAAAATTAATGTGAAATGAAGAGTTATAGAAAGTTTATGGAGAAAGAATCTTTGGAAAAAGATTTTATGTGTGGTCAGTATTGGCTATGATTAGGATACATTTAACACTGGTCCAAAGTTTTTTCTTTGTTAAAAGTGAAAAATTTTCTTAAACTATTTGCTCTTCATGAGAAACAGTGAACAAAAGTTCAAGTTACCTGCCCCCCTCTTAAACTATTTGCTCTTCATGAGAAACAGTGAACAAAAGTTCAAGTTACCTGCCCCCCCCAAACAATGATTCTGTTTGCCAACATAATTTCATAGTTTATCAGGTCTTTGATTACCTAAGAAGATGGAGTCTTAATAGTAAAACAGCTACATTTTGCTCACAACTATGGAACTGTATGCATTTGCCTTGGTTTGTTTTTTTAAAGATTTTATTTATTGGAGAAGGAGAAGCAGACTCCCGCCTAAGCCAGGAGCCCAGCGCGGGGTTCGATCCCAGACCCTGTGATCATGACCTGAGCTGAAAGCAGACACGTAACGGACTGAGCCAACCGCCCCTATGTATTTATTTGCCTTTGAAATCTTTTATTGTCACTTTGCTTAAATATTGTTTCACAATAATTTGTGATCCTGTTTAATCAAGTGTTCAAACCTTTTGACTTACTTCCCCAAATCAAATTCTAAAATGAAGTCTTTTGACCACAATCTATGTGAAATTTTTCAACAGGCCCCTGTAACATTTCAAGAAAAAGAAGTTGTGAGAAACTAATTCGGCTTATTTGGTATGTTAAATTATATGGGAAATATTGTCAAACAAAGCGATATTAAACCCTCTTGCATTATATTTATGTAGATAAGTGTTCTAAAATTATATGAAGCTCCTAGAAATCCGATGTCCTGGTATGTAGTTATCTTGAAGTGTTGTATGTCACAAAAAATAACCCAGGTTCCTTTATCAATTAATTCTATTTAGATCTTTTTTTTTTTTTAAAGATTTTATTTATTCAACAGAGATAGAGACAGCCAGCGAGAGAGGGAACACAAGCAGGGGGAGTGGGAGAGGAAGAAGCAGGCTCATAGTGGAGGAGCCTGATGTGGGGCTCGATCCCATAACGCCGGGATCACACCCTGAGCCAAAGGCAGACGCTTAACTGCTGTGCCACCCAGGCGCCCCTATTTAGATCTTTAATCATGGTCATTTTTATGTCTTCTGTCATTTACAGGTACACTTTTACTCAGGGACTTATAAAAAGTTTCCTGCAAATGTGCTTCATCCTCAATGAGAGTCATGGGAAAAACTCTTTTGAGTCCAGGTTTCTGATAATTTTAAGATCATAAAACTGAACTAGGTAAAAATGTCCAGAACTAATGAAAAAATTGGATTTAAGCGGAACAAAAATTCATGGGACTGAATGAATTGAGGAAGATAATTATATTTTTTATGATGTTTTGTTTGAAAGAATGCTTGCTAACTTTAAAAAAATTTTTCCAGATTTAGGAAAATGCTTTCTCTTAAGCTAACTGACTTCCAGTAATTTGGTAAAATATACCTTTGTGAACAAATTGAAACATTTGTCTTTTTCCCCTCCTGGAACCCCCCCAGTATTCAGAAACTCTTAGTGGGTATTCTGATATTTTTATGGCAATATATTTATTTGCATAAATTCAGTAAGAATCTGTTCTCTGTATGACAGGACACAGTTGGAAGCATTGGTTATATCACCAAGGCTTTCACTGGAATGTTATATCTGAGAAAACCTGCATAGACTTAGGTATGACCAGCCAGCTTTTAAGGATCTACGGTTGACTTTATGGAGCTAATAAATCCCCCTTGGAAATAGCAGCCTGGTACCTTGCTTACAGAGTCCTCCCCAGCCTTCCCAGGCCAGTAAAGAAGGTCACTTTCTGGCAGGTGCAGGAACCTCAGCATATTTGGGGGACTGTGAGAAGAAAGGAGTTCAACCAAATCTATAGGTATTGTAGGTGAAGTCTGATGGCAAGTATTTGGTCTGACTTCTGGTCTCAAGGGGCTATTACAGAGTTTATATGGTCAACCACTATTCTTATTGCACCTGTGTAAATAAGCCAAGTTTTTTGAAACTAGACTTATTTTGCAAGCAAATTAGTGTTAATTTGGTTATCTTTGGCAAAAATGAGGGTGATTATAGATAGAAAATATATTTTAATACTATTTATTATAAAATGGACTAGATCCTGATGTCTTCTAGTGTTCTTCAATACCTATCTACAACTCTCCATCTAACATTTTGATTCTCCTACCTTTTTCTCCTACCTTTCTTACTTGGAATCATTTGAGAACTAAAACTGCCTTTCTTCCTGAAGCCTTGCAAACTAAATATAAGAAGTGACTTGCTATAAAGAAATCACCATAATAGCTCATGCATAGACCATCTTCCTGCCTGTTGCTCAGTGGACTAGAGATCATCAGAGACATTTGAGCTACAATCCTGGAATATCTGTCAGATCACCACTACCTCACTCTGTCTGAAGATGCTTTGAGGCTGATACCTAGGAGTCTTCTCAAGTAACTACCCTCAGAACTCAGAAACTGGCTTTAACCTTTGATCCAATTCTTAACCATTGTTTTTCTTCTGTTTCCATAGAAATGCTTCTTATTTAATACCTGATGACTTGAACCATAAGTCTCACTTTGAGAATATACCTGCATTACTGCCTTCTGAAATGAGCTTGACTAAACCATCCTCTAAGAGACTGGATCAATGACATGAAACAACCTACCAGCTCAACTTTGAACATGTGAAACTCCCAAGGAAGTTTCAGACAAGGGAATTGAAGGGGTTCAGGACAGCCAGACCCTCACCTCCAATATGCCACTTTGGCATGTGGATTATTTTGAACTGAAGGCAGTCTGAGACCCTGTGGACTCAAGAAAACAAAAACTTTTGCCCCTTCCTTACCTACGCAGAAGAATCTAAAGTTGGGGTTCTTTCCCAGAATAAAGGTTATTAGCAGAGATCAGTTTTATCTGAGTGACCCATCTGGATGGCAAGGCAAACATCGAATTACCAAACATCTGCCCCTCTTATCGCCCCATGAATTACATTCCTTTCCTCTGAAGTTCCAGACCCCTGCCCTCTTCTCCTTCGTTCGGGATGACGTATACCTCATTTTGCTTGTCTATGTAGCTCCCCCGTACATATGCTATTAAATTTGATTCTCTCCTGTTAATCTGTAGCATGTCAATCTGATTCTTAGTCCAGCTAGAAGGACCCTTGAAGGGAACAGGAATCCTCGCTCCCAGATAGGGACTACCAGTGAATCTGGGATCATACAAAGGGCCTGAAGGTTGTTTGTATGGAACTTGTGATGCAAAGCATTGAGGATGTTGTCCAAGACATTTTACTCCAAGTCACCTTCTCACTCTTTACCTCACAGTTGAATACACTGTATTCAAAATGGCCAAAGGTTGAAGGCCCTGAGATGGCCTCCCGAGGTCTCGCTACTCCAAGTGTAGTCGGCAGGTCTGTAGCGTAGGCATCACCTGGAGCCTATCAAAGATGCAGCCACCAACTCAGAACCTGCAAGAGCCCCAGGAATCCATATGCACAGTAAAGTTTGAGAAGCATGGTCTATGGCATTTGTTCTTAAAATGTGGGCTACAGACCACCTTACTAGCACCACCTGGGTTGCTTCTTAAAAATTCCTGTTTTGCTCACCATCTGGATCCCATTTAGATCGTTAATCAGAGTTTCAGAGGGTGATGCCTACGAATTTGCATTTTAAACAAGTACTGCAGGTCCTTGATGCTCAGAATGTGGTCCAAAGACCAACAGGATCAGCATCATCTGGGAGCTTGTTAGAAATTCAGACTCTCAGGCCCCATCTGCAACCTGCTGAATTAGTACCTACATTTTAACAAATCCCCAGGTGATTTTCAGGCACATTAAACTATAAAAATTATTGCTCTGGGTGATTCTTATATATAATATTGTGGTAGGTGTTTTTAAATAACTTCTGATGGTCAGACTCCTGTAGCTTTAAATGGCAAAAAAATAACTTGACATCCAGGCTCACGTCTAACAATTGCAAGGCTGGGACAAACAGACAATTGAGGCCCATATGTCATGTATCTAAATATTTAAGAGTTTTCAATCAAGCTTAAACAACTGTAAAATAAAATATTCTCTGTTCTACTTAGAAAAAGTTTAGGATCTTTAGACTCCTTGGATTTCTGTGATAGAATGTGGGAGTCCAGCATGCCCCTGGTTTGCATCCATTCCCTTTCTCCTGACCCAGCTCTACCCACACCCTGAGGCCTCAAGTATACTTTTGTGGACACCCCAGCTTCCAACTTGGCAACACATGGGCATGGCTAGACATGTGGACTTTACCACCATGGTCTTTGCTCAGGAGAACAGACCTAGGGAATAGGCATGTGCATACCCTGGAAGTGGGCACAGAGGAGAGGACATGTGCTTTGGGTGGCCTGTGCCCTCTGCAAAGCTAACTTTTTACCCTGTGGGGAAGAGTTAGAACAGAGCCTGTTATCAGAGCCATGTGAGGGCTCTTCTTCCTTCGGTCAAGGGTAGTACTGGTAATACTAGATGCCGGCAATTTTCTGAACATACCGTATCATAAGGCCATGTAGAATCTGGCTAAGAACATGGACTCTAAAGTTATGCCTGTCTAGTTTCATCTCTTAGCTCCATCACTTACCTTCTCTGTGACCTTTAACAAGTTATTACTCTTTGTTTCTGTTGTCAGTAAATGAAGGTAATGAATGATAACACCTCGTAGGATTATTGTGAGAAATAAAAATATGCATTTAAAGCAATTAGCACAATGCCTAAAACTTAGAAACTGTCAATAAATGCCAGGGGTTATCATTATAGATTATTATTTTCCCAACATAGTTACTTAGGCAGGACCTAAACACTGACAAAAGTATTTTAATATATATAAATCACCATTTGTGATAATTAATTCATATTTTAAATAAAGGAGGTGCTTTTGTTTATAATAAATGGGGCATCAGGAAACTTAGGTAGAAGAGAAACCTCATTTCCTTTAAAAGGACAGTAATTCTAGTAGTTAGTGAAAATGGTCAATAGAGGCAACACACTAGTGCCAAGAAAAGCAATAGGAGGGGGAGAAAGACAAACTGAGTTAATCAGTGGGACAGAGAGGAGAAGCCCAAATCTAGAGAAGCTAAAACAAATTGGGAGGAAGCATTGGGAAGAGGGTACCAGGGAATCCAAGGAAGAAGGAAGTGGAGAATTTCAAGAAGGTGGTAGAAGACCGCACTGTGCTGCAGAGAGGTTAAGCACAATGAGGAATGAAAAACTCTTCAACTTTGCAGGAAGGCAGTCGTTGGCCATATTGCCACCAGCCACTGTAGTTGAGTTGTGGGGATTGGTTCAGGAGCAAAGAGGAGTTACATAGTGTTAATTTCTCTTTCAAGAAGCCTAACTCTAAAAGAAGAGGGAAAGACAAAGATAAATGGCATCTTCAGGAGAGAAGAGGGTCAGGGGAAGACAATTGGGGTGTTTTACCTATTTTTACCTGTTGAAGAATAAACTCATCTTACACATTCATTGAAAGCCCTCTACTTATATGAAATATGATGCTAGTAAATACTGGAACAAATTTGAAAGATAAAAGATTCAGAGGAAAGGAACAAGAAAAAAAAGGTATAAACGGCACAGCAATATCCCAGAAAAACAGATTGTGACCCCTGTATTGGTAAAATTATGGGACTTAGATTACTTGTATTTTCTCTGTAAAGGCTAAAGAAGGTCATCTGCTGAGGGTGAGGAGGGTGGGAATGGAGCAAAGGACAAGAGATCGTCTATAGAATGTAGGCATAAAAAAGTGAAATAAACCTAACAGGTAAATATGCATTTTGGACTTGATTATCTGGATACGGTTGGGTAGGCAGGCTTTTTTTTATGTCATAGATTGTGTAGATAATTGCCTCATATTTCCAGTGTCTGGGTAGATACTACTTACGGATTTTAGATGTTTCCCTAGAGCTATGAACTGTCACCATAGTTCATGCCTTACAATAGAAACTAAACAAGGCTTTTTGGAAAGAGAGAAGAAATGTTTTGCATCAAACTTCATGACGTGCTGTGCTGCTAATGCGTTTTGAATTCCACACTCCAAAACATCTGGCAAGGCTCCCATGATTCATACATCCATTGAGAGCTTGGAGCTCCAAATTTAGTTAAATAAATTGTTAAGAATGTGTTTTTATTATATAAACTTGAGCTCCAAATAAGTCCAAATACTCTTGGAAATTCCAAACATGAATCCCATAAATAGTTCTAGATTTTGACTGCAAGGATATTAAGGGCTAAATAATCATTTAGCAATGATTTTAGTACAAATAACGTACCATTGAATTGTTGCTTTGCCTTTAACCACTGCATACATTGTTTGCTTTCAAGAAATTTCAGTGATCGATAATTGATATTTAGCATGGCTATTTCTGCCCTACAAGGAAATATGCATACAGTCAAAATATTTTGCTGTGTTTTGAGTAAATTTTAAACCTTGAAACTGTTGGCATCATGCCTAGAGTAATTGTTTCCTAGTGAAACATTTTCCATAACAATAATTAAATTTGAATTTATGAAAGTGTTAAGGACATTTAACATTAAAATGATAATTAACTACAAGGAAGCTAATTTTAAATTTACTCTCTATGCTCTAATTTATACATTATTTTGAATTCATTTCTTCTAGTACCTAAAGCAGCTCTTAAAATTTAATATGCACAAAAATCCCCTTGAAGATCTTGATGAAAATGCAGATTCAGATTCAGTGGGCCTGGGGTGGGACCCGGGACTCTGCATTTCTAACACTTTCCCTGTGATGCTGCTGGTCTGCAGACGACACTTTGAGCAGCAAGGACCTAGTGTCTTTCAGAAGGTGCAAACCCCAGATAGTTCAGGGAATGTTTTTGAGTCTACCCCGCAACCAAATAAAATAATAAGGGAAAAGCAATTCTATAGTTTAGAATTGTTCTGATCAGAAAATTTTTTTGATTTGAATACTTTATTTCTGGAAATGCTAACTTCAGGTAAGCTTTATTGTGCCTCAAACTCTCATATTTTACTACTACTTACTGCATTTATAGTAATCAGAAACTTGAGCTGTGTATGCTGATAAGAAAGTGGCTCCTTCATTAGGGCATGCAAAATGAAATGAATCCAACACAATGTCTAAGACAATGCACGTTATTTCTTTCCATCATGGAAGTGGAAAGGCATTCTATGAATCACTAGGAATTTTTCTTAGGACAATTTCTCCGCAACTTATCAAAATGATATTTATAGTCTAGCCTGCATGCCCATGCATGATGTGGCCCCTACATCATCCTCCATCTCAGTCATTCCTCTTCCCCCAGGAGAGTGACACCAGCCTTCTTTCAGTTTCTACAAGGTGCCTGGAGCCTTTGCAAACTTACTATTTCCTTTGCCTTGCACACTTTGGCACTCTGTCTTCACCCCAAATCCCAACACCCAATTAACTTCTGCTTATACTACTCATACATAACTATACAAACATATGCTTCTGACATATACTACATTATACATCTCAGCTCAAAAGACTCATGCAACTCAGTAATAAAAAAGCAAATAATCTGACTGAAAAATGGGCAGAGGATCTGAATAGACACTTTTCCAAGGAAGACATAGATGGCCAGGTGGTGTATGAAAGGTGTTCAGAATCTTTCATTGTCAGGAAAATGCAAGTCAAAACCACAGTAAGAGCACCTCACCCCTGTTAGAATGGCTGTTATCAAAAAGACAATAGATAATAAATGCTGGCAAGGATGTAGAGAAAAGGGAACCCTTTGCACTGTTGATGGGAATGTAAAATGGTGCAACCACCATAGAAAACAGTGTGAAAATTCCTCAAAAAATTAAAAATAGAATTACCATATGATCCACCCTGGGTATTTATCCAAAGAAAATGAAAACATTAACTTGAAAAGATATATGTACCCTCATGTTCATTGCAGTGTTATTTACAACAGCCAAGATGTAGAAACAACCTAAGTATCCATTGATAGATGAACAGATAAAGTGGTGTGTGTGTGTATGTGTGTAAGTGTGTGTAAATGAAATATTACTGAGCCATAAACAGGAATAAAATCTTGCCTTTTTTGACAACGTGGATTGACCTTGAGGACATTATACTAAGTGAAATAAGGCAGAGAAAGACAAATAGCTTATGATCTCACATGCTGAACCTAAAACAAAACCAAAAACTGAGCTCCTAGATACAGAGAACAGATTAGTAGTTGCCAGGGTCAGGGGGTAAGGGTGGAAGAAATAGGTAAAGAGGGTCAAAATGTACAAATTTGCAAGTACAAAATGAATTAGGCATTGGGGTGTCATGTACAGCATGGTGATTACAGTTAATGATACTGTATTGTATACTTGAAAGTTACTAGGTGAATAAATATTAAAAGTTCTCATCATGGCTTACAGGGAAGATGGTGGAGTAGGAGGATCTTAAGCTCACCATGTCCCACAGATCCACCTAGATAACACCCACATCAGTGTAAATAATCAAGAAAATGACCTGAAGATTGTCAGAACAGACTCTCCACAGCTAAACATAGAGCAGAAGTCACATTTAAAATGGTAGGAGAGCAGAGATGTGTTTGGGAACCAAACGGATAGTGAAACTATCTGCAAAGGAGAAGGACAGTGCCAGCATGGAGAAGGGAGAAGAGCAGATCCCACCCCAGGCATGGGGCACCCATACTGGGAAGACGAATCCCCATATTTGGATTTGAAAACCAAAGTGGCTTAAGTTTGATAGGAAACGGAGTCCCCGTGCTTAAAGAGGTAGCATAACAAACAGCCCCTCTGAGATACAGCATAGAAGCAGCAGTTCGAAAACTACCTGGAGTATATAAGAGGGAGATTATTTACTAATCTCAGAATGTGTGCTGGAGGGGCAGGGATCTTTAGGAGACTTCTCCAAGAACAAAAGACCTGGCAGGTACCATTTTTCTCCCTCATCTCCCAGCCTAGATACACAGACACCTTTGTAAACCAGCATGAATATTCTCTACCTAGCTTGCTAACAGCGTGCTCTGCTCCCCCCCCCCCACACACATACGCTCTCCTGTCACTGGCCCCCTCCAGCCCACCTTCAGCAGTTCTCCAAAGCTGCTCAGGGCTCCTCCCACAACAGACCTCAAACCTTGCTTAACACCCTGTTCCCCCACCCCAGCTTCTCCCGCAGACCCATCCCATACAACATGCCTTCAGCAGCAGTCCATTCAAAGTGGTGCCACAAGCCTGGTGTTTGTTGTGCAAGCAGCCCCAACAGGGGCCAGCACCGCTCCAAAGTGACTCCTGCCCTGGGAAAAGGGGGAGAAACCACACACACTGGTTCAACTGCTGCCCCAGTAGTGGGCTGAGAGCAGACATCTGGTCTGACTGTGGGCCCCATCCACCAACAAAAGCCTCTTGGAATAACATGGGAAGAGCACCCTGCAGTTCGGTGCTACTGCAGCTCTGGCAGACACCTGGTCTGACCCAACTCAGGCCCCAAATGGCCTCAGACTGGCTCATTAACATAGAGACCAACCCTGCCCACAATAGGCAAAGAGAGCCTTTGCAGATGACTGGATTGAAGGCAAACATGGCTCAGCCACAACAGGGTGCACACATACACAGGACACACTCTTGAAGTGCTAGGTTCTGGTGAACAGGGGGTGCTGCACTTCAGGACACTACAGTACCTCTTCTTCCAAAGGCCACTACTTTCAAGAGCAGGAGACATAGCTGATCTTCCTAAACAGATGCAGCACTTCAGGACACTACAGTACCTCTTCTTCCAAAGGCCACTACTTTCAAGAGCAGGAGACATAGCTGATCTTCCTAAACAGGTGCTGCACTTCAGGACACTACAGTACCTCTTCTTCCAAAGGCCACTACTTTCAAGAGGCAGGAGACATAGCTGATCTTCCTAAACAGGTGCTGCACTTCAGGACACTACAGTACCTCTTCTTCCAAAGGCCACTACTTTCAAGAGCAGGAGACATAGCTGATCTTCCCTTCCTGATGCGGTGCTGCACTTCAGTACAGTACCTCTCCTTTCTTACGAAAGTCCTTTCAAGAGCAGGAGACATAGCTGATCTTCCTAAACAGGTGCTGCACTTCAGGACACTACAGTACCTCTTCTTCCAAAGGCCACTACTTTCAAGAGCAGGAGACATAACTGATCTTCCTAAACAGATGCATAGAGTTAGACAAAATGAGACACAGGAATATGTCCCAAATGAAAGAATAGGACAAAATCACAGCAAAAAACCTAAACAAAACAGAGAGAAGTAATATGCCTGATAGAAAATTTAAAGTAATGGTCATAAATATACTTACTGGACATGAGAAAAGAGTGGAGAATCTCAGTGAAACCCCAACAAAGAGATAGAAAACAACAAAAAAGAGCCAATTAGAGATAAATAACTCAATAACTGAAGTTAAATATACCCTACAGGGAATAAACAGTAGACTAAAGGAAGCAGAAGAGTGAATCAGTGACCTGGAGGACAGAGTAATAGAAAGCAATCAAGCTGAACAGGAGAAAGAAAAAAGAATAATAAAAAGATGAGAATAGATTATGGAAATTCAGCAACACCATCGAGCGTAACAATATTTGCATTATAGAAATCCCAGAAGAACAGAGAGAAAGGGGGGAAGAAGATTTGAAAAAATAATAACTGAAAATTTCCCAGATCTGGGGAAGGAAAGAGCCATCCAGATCCAGGAGGCACAGAATGCCCCCAACAAAATCAATCCAAGAAGACCCACAAGACACACATTAGTTAAAATGGCAAAAAGTAGTGATAAAGAGAATTTTAAAAGCACCAGGAGAAAAGAAAACAGTAACATACAAGAGAAACCCCACAAGACTATCAGTTGATTTTTCAGCAGAAACTTTGCAGGCCAGAAGGGAGTGGCAGGATATATTCAAAATTCTGAAAGGAAAAACCTGCAACCAAAAATAGGGTATCTGGCAAGGCTATCAGAAAAGAATAAGAGAAGGTTTCCCAGACAAACAAAAGTTAAAAGAATTCATCACCACTAAACCAGCCCTAAAAGAAATGTTAAACAGGGTTCTTTGAATGGAAAGACCAGACGTAGGAGTAGAAAAGTAGGAAGCACAAAAGCAGTAAAAGGAAGTATATCTATAAAAATCAGTGAAGGGGTTCACCAAATAAAAGGATGTAATGTGTGACACCGTATTCCTAAGACCATGGTGGCAACAGGAGTAAAGAATGGGTACAAACTTAAATGCCCATCAACTTGTTATAGACTGCTATATGTGTAAGACACTATATATAAACCTAATGGTAACTATAAATCAAAAACCAGTAATAGATATGCCAAAAATAAGGAGAAAGAAATCCAAGTATATCACTAATAAAGTCAGCAAACTACAAGAGGAACAGAGAAGAACTACAAAAACAATTATAAAACAAGTAACAAAATGGCATTGAGTACACACCTATCAATAATTACTTTGAAAATGGACTAAATAATTAAAAGACATAGGGTGACAGAATGGATAAAAAAAGCAACACCCATCTATAAGCTGCCTACGGAAGACTCACTTCAGACCTAAAGACACATTCAGATTTAAAATGAAGGGATAGAAAAACATGTATCATGCAAATGGAGGTGAAAAGAGAGCTGGGGTAACAATACTTATATCAGACAAAATAGACTTTAAAATTAAGACTATAACAAGAGACAATGAAGGATACTACATAATCATAAAGGGAACAATCCATCAAGATACAATTGTAAATATTTAGGAACTCAACATGGCAGTGGCCAAATATATACACCATCTATTAACAAATATAAAGGGATTAATAAATAGTAATACAATAATAAGAGGGGACTTTAACACCCCACTTAAAGCGGTGGTTAGATCATCCAAACAGACAATTAACAAGAAAATAGTGGTTTTGAATGACACACTGCACCAGATGGAACTAACAGACATATTCAGAACATTCCATTCTAAAATAGCAGAATACACATTCTTTTCAAGTGCACATGGAATATTCTCCAGAATAGGTCACATATTAGGCCACAAAACAAATCTCAACAAAATCAAAAAGATCGAAGACATATCCTACATCTTGACCACAACACTATGAAACTAGAAATCAACCACAAGAAAAAAACCTGGAAAGAACACAAATACATTAAGGTTAAAAAAAAAACATGCTACTAAACAATGAATGGGTCAATCAAGAAATCAGAGGAAATTAAAAAAACACATGGAGAAAATGAAAATGAAAACACTGTGGTCCAAAATCTTTGGGATGCAGCAAAAGCTGTTCTAAGACAGAAGTTTATAGCAATACAGGCCTACTTGAAAAAGCAAGAAAAATCTCAAACAACCTAACCTTATTTATTTTTTTAATGTTTTCACTTTATTAGATTTTATTTGTTTGTCAGAGAGAGAGAAAGAGAGAGAGCACAAGCAGAGGGAGTGTCAGGCAGAGGGAGAAGCAGCTCCCCACTGATCAAGGGGTCCAATGAAGGACTTCATCCCAGGACCCTGGGATCTTGACCTGAGCTGAAGGCAGACACTTAACCGACTGAGCCACCCAGGTGTCCCAAACAACCTAACCTGATACCTAAAGGAGCTAGGAAAAGAACAAATAAAACCTAAAACAAGTAGAAGGAAGGAAATAATAAAGATTACAGCAGAAATAAACAAAATAGAAACTAAAATAACAATAACAAACAATAGAACATACCAATGAAACCAGGGGTTGGTTCTTTGAAAAGATCAACAAAATTGATAAACCTTTAGTCAGACTCATCAAAGAGAGAGAGAGCTCAAATAAAATAACTAATGAAAGATGAGATATAACAATGAACATCACAGAAATACAAAGGATTATTAAAGAATATTATGAAAAATTATATGCCAATAAATTGGACAACATAGAACAAACGGATAAATTCCTAGAAACATACAACCTCCCAAAACTGAGTCAGAAAGAAATAGAAAATTTTAACTGACCAATTTAGTGAAGTGACAGGATACAAAATCAATATACAGAAATCTGTTGCATTTCTATACACTAATAATGAACTAGCAGAAAAAGAAATTAAGAAAACAATCCCACTTACAACTGCACCAAAAATAATAAAATATCTAGGAGTAAACTTAACCAAGGAGGTGAAAGACTTGTACTCTGAAAACTATAAAACACTGATGGAGGAAACTGAAGATAACACAAACAAATGGAAAGATCTTCCATGCTCATGGACTGGGAGGACAAATATTGTTAAAATATCCATACTACCCAAAGCAGTCTACAGAATTAATACAATTCCTATCAAAATACCAAAGCATTTTTCAGAACTAGAACAAACCTAACATTTGTATGGAACCACAAAAGACTCCAAATAGCCAAAGCAGTCTTGAAAAAGAAAAGCAAACCTGGAGGCATCACCATCCCAGACTTCAAGTTATATCACAAAGCTGCAGTAATCAAAACAGTATGGTACTGGCACAAAAACAGACCCATAGATCAATGGAACAGAAGAGAGAGCCCAGAAATAAATCCAGAACTATATGGGGGGGGGGGGTCAATTAATCTTTGACAAAGCAGAAAAGAATATCCAATAGGAAAAAGTCTCTTCAAGAAATGGTGTTGGGAAAACTGGACAGCAACATGCAAACGAATGAAACTGAGCCATTGTCTTACACTAAACACAAAACTAAATTCAAAATGGATTAAAGCCCCAAATGTGAGACCTGAAACCATAGAAATCCTATAAGAAAGCTCAGTCAGTAATTTCTCTGACATTGGTCATAGCAACATTTTTCTAGATACATCTCCTGAGGCAAGGAAAACAAAAGCAAAACTAAACTATTGGGACTACATCAAAATAACAAACTTTTGAACAGAAAAGGAAACAACCAACAAAACTAAAAGACAGTGGGAGATGTTTGCAAATGATATTTGTGTTAAGTGGTTAGTATCTGAAATATATAACGAACTTATACGACTCAACACCAAAAAAAGCCAAATAATCCAATTAAAAATGGGCAGAAGATATGAACAGACATTTCTCCAAAGACGACACACAGATGGCCAACAGACACATGAAAAGATGCTCAACAGCACTAATCATCG
The DNA here is from genome assembly GCF_017311325.1 of Ursus maritimus. Lineage (NCBI taxonomy): Eukaryota > Metazoa > Chordata > Mammalia > Carnivora > Ursidae > Ursus > Ursus maritimus. Next base: position 35,740,913 of record NW_024423343.1, read on the forward strand.
GGGAAATGCAAACCAAAACCACAGTGAGATTCGACCTCACACCTGTCAGAATTGCTCAAATGAAAAACACAAGAAACAACACAACTTGGTGAGAATCTGGAGAAAAAGGAAACTTTATGCTCTGTTGGTGGGAATGTAAACTGGTGCAACTACTGTGGAAAACAGTATGGAGGTTCCTCAGAAAATTAAAAACAGTATTACCATATTATCCAGTAATTGCCCTACTGGATATTTGCCTAGAGAATACAGAAACACTAATTCAGACAGATACATGCACCCCTATATTTACTGCAGCAGTATTTACAATAGCTGAGATAAGGAAGCAACCCAAATGTCCATGGATAGATGAATGGATAAAGAAGTGGTATATATCTACAATGGAATATTAGCGAGGCATAAAAAAGAATGAAATCTTGCCACTTGTATAACATAGATGGATCTAGAAGGTTTAATGCTAAATGAAATAAGTCAATCTGAGAACAACAAATGCCGTATAATTTCACTCATATTTAGAATTTATGAAACAAGATGAATAAAGGAAAAAGAGTCAACAAAACAACAGACTCTTAAATATAAGGAAGAAACTGAGGGTTACCAGAAGGGAGGTGGGTGGGAGGATGGGTGAAAGAGGTAAAGGGGATTAAGAGTACACATCATGATGAGCACTGAGTAATATATTGAAGTGTTGAATCACTATATCGTACACCTGAAATTAACACTGTACATTAATTATACTGGAATTTAAAAATAAATTATAAAAATACACACAAAAAAGTTCTCATCACAAGAAGAACAGTTTTATAACTATGTATGATGGATGTTAACTAGACTCACTGTGGTGATCATTTCACAATATGTACAAGTATCACATCATTATGTTGTGCACATGAAAGTAATATAATGTATGTCAACCGTACCTCAAGAAAACAGATTCTCTCCAAAGGGTTCCCTGAGACCCCAGCCCACAGTAGATTCTTTCTAGCACCTTGTACCTTTTTCCACATCAGTTAACATAATTAGAGTTATACATTTATTTCTTCCCTTGATTATGTAATGTCCCCCATTATACTAAAAGCTCCATACATACAGGAACTGGGTGTGTTTTGTTCCTTCCTGGCACATAACTGGGTTGTGTCAGAGTAAACAGTTGAGGAAGGAAAGCCTGATTATTTTCTTTTACTGGTACTTACTTGTGCTTTGCACCTGTATGGAATCTACACACAGGCATTTATAAAGCTCTAAGGATGGCCAGGGAAGGGTTTAAACACAGTTGGTATTCTCACAATTGTAAAATGGTTAATAACATAAAAGGATTCTAGAATGAAAGGGCTAAAAGGGATCTAAATTTATAGGAGGAAAATATGATGGAGGGTAGCTGACTTGCTCACTATAGCTCAACTAGTTAGTGTCCACGGGAGCCTGGCACTTAGACCCCTTGACCCACAAACCTGTGATCATTCCCAGAGTACATGTATATGTATATCCCAGAGGAAATGTTTGTACATGTAAGCAGAAAGGACATTTTATCCAGCTTCAGGTCTCACTGAATGTTGAAATATACAACCATGAACTACACAATATGACTAATATCCATAGAATAAATGGGCTTAGATTATCAAAATAAGACATCAGCATTTTCCCAAATTTATGTCTTTTTAAAAAATCTTCCCAGATTAATGCCACCTAAATATATGAATCCCATCAATCTAGGACACTTATAAATTTATATGTATTGTGACCAGCCAAAATTAGTTATGAACTTCTTTACATATTTTTGATGCCTGGATTATATATCTTATTTTGATACCTGGATTATATATCTTATCTTAAAAGGAACTTAAGAGTTCCTTTTAAATTGTTAGTTCCTAAGGGCAAAGGGGATCATATCTACAATTCCTTCTGTAACCACACATTATATAAAAATAAATATTCTTCACTGACTGTGGCACCAGCAAAATGAGGATCAAAATGTGTAACTTTACCCAAGAGTAAAATTCATTCATTTGTCCCATCTTTTCTTCTCAGAGATCTATAAATTTGAAATTTATATTTTGTACCAATTATTTAATTGATGACTCACGTTAGCATTCTCACAAACTCTTTCACCCTAGTTAAACTAAAATAAGAAATCATGCAGGAAAGCCTATGAGCATCAGTGGTTAATCCTGATAATAAGTATTCAGAAGGCTCAGAGATGCGGATAACACACAAATTTCATGTATGAAAAGCCTTTAAGGAATTTGCCAACATTTCATATGTCACTCCATGACAACCTAATATTAATGAATACATGTCTCGAAGGGGAATTCTGAATTAAGTGATGGTTTTTATTAATTTCTCAAACTGCTTTGGCCTAGTGAACCGTGGGCTTTGACTACAGAAGGTAGGGAGCATGGGCTCTGGCCCAAATGCTGTCAAAAGTAAGAAATGGCTCCGACAGACATCAATCTGTTCCTGTTCACAGGGCTGCCTCTTCCCCGCCTTCTCCTTCCAGTTATTAAGCCACAGTGTCAGTCATGGACCCGTTCCTCTTTCTCTTTTTATTAATGATTTAACATGGATATGTCATTACTGCTCTATACATCTTTATGCAGATGGCACGACTGTGCATTTTAATGGCAAATCTGTTTCTCACTTAACTACTGAACTGCAAAAAGACTTTGGCAGACTGGTTCCAGGAAAACAAACTGGTTTTAAAAGCAGCAAAAACTAAAACAATGGTTTTTGGCTCTACTGCTCATCGGAGCTTGAATAGTGATTACTTTAAGAGCCAGAATGATTTGAGAAAACGGCTTATTAGAGGCAATTTTAAAACATAAGGTCGAATTTGAGGATAATGTATTGTTTTTTGAAAAGTTAGGGGACTGGACTATGGAAAGAATAGAAAGAATTGCCGTGACTTTAAGTTAGATTGTTTTTTAAACGATATGTAGTATTTCTCATTTCCTAATACCAGTGCTGATTTTCTGTTATTCAGTTTTCTAAAGACCAACCATAAAAATTAAATTGGTCTTAAAAATCTTAGTGTTTAATGTATATATTCAACAAATATAAATTCTATCTACTAAAATAATTTCTAAGAATGGAGAGCTCCCGGAACAAATATAAATTGGGGCCAATTTTGGTTATTTAAGTCATAATTCATGTTCTAATCTATAGAAAATGATTTTAAAATGCTGTGTTTAAAAAAAAAACCATAACTGTATACCTTTGTCTCTGTCTCTGTCTCTCTTCCTCCTCCACCCTCTGTCTATATTCTCTGCATACTACACAGACATCTATTTCAATAAAAAGTTTAAAACCTATGGGTTTTTCTTAACTGTACATTGTATATGTTTGCTTTAGTTCTTTTTAAAAAGAGTATTCATTTTTAAATAATAATGACAATATATGCTCATTGTAGAAAATACAGGGAAAAAAAGAAGTTAAAAACCTTGCCTAATCTCACCATCCAAAGTGCTTTCATTTTTCTTTACTGTTTGTATAATTAAAAGATGGAAAAGCTGCTCTAACGTAATATCATAAAAATAAATTCATACCAGAAAGAGCCTTAATGATCACGTAGCCCAGAGATTTCCAAACTTGTATTGGTTTTGAGATTCTTTCATTATCTAAATCTTCAATATGCAGAATAAATCAAAGAGGACCTGCCCTAGTGAGAATAGGAAACCAGAGCTGTATCGGCTTATTCTATTCCATTTTCCAGAACAGCAGAGTTCAGGCAGCTTTCTAGCTCAATTCGCATATCTTAAGACTTTCCAGAGTGGTTAGTGACTTGTCCAAGGTCACACAGTTAATAAAAGAAATCAGTAATTCTGCCAGCTGTGTGTCAAGTATTAATCAAAGCACTGAATTAAGAAAGGATCCTCACTCTGAAAGCACCCAAAATGGTATGGAGGAGCAATTTTTGCCAGCAGACGGAACATGGACTCTGACTTACAAAAGAAGTGGAGGGTACTGGGTGCACAAAGGATGGGGTGGGAGGGGACACACGTTTACACACACACACACACACTATAATAAAAAATTGCTAGTGCATCCATAGTGTGAGGCCCATATATTCTATAAAGTCAAAATACCATCAGTCTGAAAACATGCAGCGTTGAATGGTGGACAGAAAGCAAAATCTCTTGAGGGTTCCCACAGAGTGGTCTCCTAGTATAGCACATATAATGGAAGTATGTTAAGGCCACAGATCTTAAGGCATCTGAAGTTATTCCAGAGGCAGGTCAGTACTAGTATCAAAGATGAAAAAGAAATGATGCCTGCTTAGGAAAAAATGGGGAGTGGGTAAGGTATTAAGACTTCTAGTCTAATGGGAAATGCATTAATCCTTCCTCACATGGCGGCTGACCACACTCCTTTTTGTATCAAGTACAACAGCCATGCGCGTTGTGGCATCTATAATTGTAAATCAAGGAGTTGTTTCAAGAGCAGTGTATATATTTTTAAAAGCATTCTTTCATGACAAAGTGTAATGTCATTTTTATCGTAAATAAAGGGAATGCAGGATAAATTCTTGGCACAAAGTTACCTGCCAAAAGTAAATGTTTGAATTTATCATAAGTGATTGATTACCATTATTATGATTCTCTGATACACTGAGTGAGTTCGTCACATCTTTTTATAGGCCACATTGACTCCTTTTCCTTCGTCCTCCACAACTTGTACCATGAAAGCTCTATAAACAGCAGGATAAATCTCAAGGAGGGATAGTGTGATGAAGTGGTTTTATAAGATGCTTAAGTTTTATTTCCACATACATGTCATTCCTCTCTGCTTTCTGGAAGAAAACAATTGCCAGGATCAGTGTTCTCTATGCGGAAGTAAACTTTTCTTTAAAAGTTCACTAATTCGTCCAGTGCATTCAAAGCCGACTTATGTAGCACCTACTGTGTACTGAGCACTGTGGTCACGGGGGACCCAGCCACAAACAAATCAGATTAAACCCTTGTCCTCACCAAGCCCACCTTTGAGTGGAGGCAGTGACAAGCCAACAAACAAATTTTACAGATATATCTGTAAAATGCCAGATGGTGAGTGCTCAAAAAAAAAAAAAAATCAAGTGAAAAAGAGCAGAGAGAGTGAGACACAGTGGGTCAAATATTACTTAATGTCTTGGTCACATGGGTTGGCTTTCTGAAATAGATGGAGCCACGGCTAGTTTAGGGAAAACAAACCGCTAATGAAAAAAAAGATACGCAGTCTCATTAATATCTTGAAAAATTGAAAATAAAACAATATAAGGGGAACAATGTAATCAGAATGCTTTCTGAAGAAATATGCTTCTGTCACAATGGAAATTTTAATTCAAGTTCTAACTGTCCAGGTTCGCAGAAAGGATTCAGATTTCAGATTTTTTAAAAAATGCTTTAAGTAGCTGATATTTTGGAATAAGAAATAACAGATCATTAGAAATACAGTTCAAAGGACAGTGCTAAACATGCTCCATCCACCTAAAGGGTTTCTTGTTCCATAATTTTAAAAATCATCTCAGGTGGCAATCATGCCTTCAGAAACCAAAGGGCTGCTGATGTCTACACTAGGAAAACGGCCATCCGGAAAAGGCCTCTCTGACTCTTGACTCTTTCCTGTCCACTAAGGAAGAGCTATACATTTACAACGTTTAATGTTAGTCTTGTATGGTATTTAACCCTCAGTTTCTTAAAGTGAGAATTGGTTTTAAAAATGAGCAGGACAGGGGCACCTGGGTGGCCCAGTCAGTTAAGCATCTGACTCTTGATTTCTGCTCAGGTCGTGATCTCAGGGTCCTGGGATCAAGCCCCACGTTGGGCTCCATGCTCAGTGTGGAGTCTGCTTGAGAGTCTCACTCTCCCTCTCCCTCTGCCCCCCCCACCCTCCAACGTGTGCTCACTCTCCAAAAAAAAAAATGAGCTAGACAACTTACTTTGAGGGTAATTTCAGAAACATAACCAAGCATATCACTGAACACAATTATTTAATAACTTCTAGAACTTTATTGCTAATAGTAAGCTATTTCATGTTATAATTATATAATATATATATTTAGAAAAATACAGCTATTTGTATTATTCTCACTCTACATATCTTCTCCTTTGATTGAGAAGCCACTATAGATGTTAAATATAGGATTTTTCCTAGCAGACAGAAAACATGATTAAGTTTAAGTTTAATTTTGCTAATTTATTATATATACATAAAAGTCTAGACTCATATATAGATTAAGTCATATAAATTATATGCACATTTGGTTTTACTTTTAGAAAAATCATCATGCACTGGTACTTTATTTTAGCTGGGGCTTGTTAGCATAGATACCTACAACATCTACTGAAATCATCTTTAAAAGATCTGGATTTATGATATCTGTGGAGTGAGAGTCACACTGGCCAACATCCAATCAAGGCATTAAAATTTAGAAGCGGATATTCCAAAATGAGAGAATAAAATCGTCTTTGTATATAAATTGTTTTATTAGATAATGTGTTGATAGTGTAATATTTCAATTCAGGTAGAAGGCATTTTAATTAATATGTAGGTTAAAATACCTATAAATTTTAATGAAGATAAAATCTACCCCGAGCTGATGCATCTTAGCCAGACTACAAATGGAACAAGTCTTTGAACATGACCTTGTATGGGGACCCGTACTGCTTAACCTGAGACGTGCTTAGAGGTATGGGCTACAAAATTTTCTGCTTCAGGCCTCTGGTAATCTCAGCAAAGTAAAATAAATTCAGTATCCCTGAAGTTAAGACTTCATACCACCACAATGAAACTGCAGTGTGTTAGAGACATCTAGCCCTAAGAAAGCCTTGATGATCTTGGCACCAGACAACCCTTTAGATGTCTCATAAACATGTCCTCCACTATTATCCTGGAGATGGATTTTCTCTGACTTCTAACACAAAGCAGCATGAGAGGTACTAAATCTCAGCAATTCTCGACTGACTGACCAGTACTTGTATGAGCTTGCGGAGAATCAGACCAGGTCTTGCATAGGAGCTAATTCACCCAGACTCCTGACGCTGGAAGGAAGAAGCTTTTGCATTGCTAAAAAGAAGCCATTTTTATTGGTTCATTCCATCACTTGCATTAACTGCGCCTCAGTTTTCTGACCAACAGCTCAGAAGATAAGGGGATTAAATTAATCACTAAAGTCTTTTACAATTCAAAATACTTAAGATTTTATTTTTCTGAGTCCCATCTTAATATCCATTATCCCTTAAAAAAGAGTGACATTTTAAAAATTATCACCCATTACAACACAAGTGAGTTACTCAGGGACCCAGACACAGGTAATTTTTGATGTTGCAGAGAGCTATGATAGAGACCAAGGGCATGGAGAAATAATTGCCCTCAAAATAGCTTCAGTTAAATGAAGATTAATGAAATGCAAAGAAATACAAATAGATTTCTTCTCAGGATAGAGTACTAATTAATTTATGAAATAAATATACCTACTATTTTAAAGTCAGGATAACCATTTACCTATGAACATATCAGCTATGGGAAATTATATGTTCAAGGCCAGTTGCTTTGTCATTCACAATATCTCATCTATAATCTTTCCCCCATGTGGGAGTTCCTTCCTATTTCACACCTAATTACTGCACTGCTACCCACCTGGTCCCTCTGCAGCCAGACTCCTACCATAGCCCTCTACCTACTATTTTCCATAAAATGCTGTTTTCAGTGCATATTACCTCCCTCCTAAAATTCCTTTACTGGATTCTCATTTCTGACCAAATACGACTACACACGAATACTTTTTACTCCCTTCATGTGAATGTTAGCTTTATCTGTCTACTCAAATCCTTGAAGTCCAGGCTACCATGATCATTCATACCTTGATGCCGTACTCGTTCTGTTTTCCCTCACTAGCTACCTCCCTTTCAGCTACACCAAGTTCTTTGAAATTCACCTGTATGTCCCACATCAAATCCCTTTATTCATGAAGCAGTCCTGGAATTCTGTATTTTTCATTACCTTTCATTCCTTTTTACTCTAATGCTTGGGGTGGCTTTGAGTGTCTGAAACAGAGGTTAAAAAAAACCTCAAATACGTGTTAAGACCAGGCAGGTTATGCAAATGAGTGAAGTGGGCTAGAAGAGAGAAGCGTGGAAAGATCACGGCAAACCTGAGCGTGAGTACTGCAGCTCAACGGGACAGCCCCTCCTCAGATCACACCAAGTGCCACTGTGTGGGAATGCCCACTGTTGCCTGATTTCCCAAAATGAATCAGAAATCCAGATTTTTGTGTGGGAAATGTCCCTCTGCTCAAAACAAAGCATGTCTTCATGTCTGCAGGCGAATTTGCCTGCAGGACCACCAGCTGTGGTCCCTGGATCTAGACTATTAATATTCCGCTTTGTACCATGGACTGTGGACCTACACACGCACACACACGTATGTGTTCGATATTGTTTCATAAGAGTTAAAGAGACCTTCTCATGTTCTCTATGAACTCTGTGAATATTTTCTGTATTTTAAAAATGAATAGTTCTGGGGCGCCTGGGTGGCACAGTCGTTAAGCGTCTGCCTTCGGCTCAGGGCGTGATCCCAGCGTTCTGGGATCGAGCCCCACATCAGGCTCCTCTGCTGGGAGCCTGCTTCTTCCTCTCCCGCTCCCCCTGCCTGTGTTCCCTCTCTCTCTGGCTGTCTCTCTCTGTCAAATAAATAAATAAAATATTTTAAAAAATTAAAAAATAAAAAAAAATGAATAGTTCTACACTATGTGTGGACAAACCACTCAACTATGTAAATGAGCCATCACATATGTTTGAAGATACCACCGCTCTCTGATGACGGGTAAGCCTCATTATGGAGTAGTTACCACACTGTCCGAAGCAATAGAAATATATCTCTTTTGAGGGTGGCAAGATCACAGATTTTTATTGATAGGAAAGTCACATTAGACCACATATTTAAATCCTGCCTCGATTTATTACTATTAATACTTAATTAAGTCAATTTGTATCTGTCAGCAAATGTCAGATCTGTCACATCTAGTAATATGGTTCAGATTATATTATTAGTAGCGTGTGCTTTATAAGTAAAGTTTCTAACAGAATTTTCTTTCCTTGAGACAGACCTTTTTAGTGAGGTAACGTGTCAAGGAAACGTGTTAGAATTTGGCATGTATAAGGCCTCACAGATTTCAGCTAATTTAACCAATGAGGTAATTTGTTATATCAAGTAACATAGCAACGTTTACTGATTTCAGTAATTCAGTAATATGGTAAATCATTGATACGTTCTCATTTCTTCCTAATAAGCAGCTGCTATGTCTATCCCCAGCACCTTGCTTGTTGTATAGAGTTCAATGAATCAGGATCTCATCAAGCAATTTCATCTAGAAGAAAGATGAGGCTGGGCCACTTTCTGGGGAAGATCATAAATACGGATTTCTAAGAGGAAAAAACAATGGATTCTTTGGGAAAGATGTCTGGCCATGGTGTACTGATATTTAAGACAGCAAGATGGAACTGATGGAATCAAGAAGTCCCAGGAAGCCTGGTGCTGGGAAGGGAACAGAGCAGACGAGAGATGTCAAACACAGAAATGGAGACTGTGGGGCAGGGAAAGGCAAGCTCCACACCGAGGCACCAGGTATCCAGGTGAAAATCTGAAGGCTTTGCGACCACGAAAGAAGGGAAGGAGGCCGCTGGGGCTGGTGGCGCGGCACAGAACTCTCCGGGTAGCAGTCATGACTACAGTGCTGGGGCATGCTATGGGGCTTGGCCTTCTAAAGCTCCCTGGCCTCTCGCTGTGGCCCAGTCCAGGCTCTGTCCCAGGGAAATGACAGTTCCCTGGGCCTTGCAAAATAGTTGGACCACGTGGGATAACTCAGAGGGGCTACATTTTAGGACACAGGTGAGTACTAACTGTGGAAGACAGTCTATAAGCATTTTGGCAGGCCCTGTTCAGACAGCAGTCAGTCAGGCCAGCGAGCTGACCTCCTGAACGTAAGCCCAAGCAGTGGTGTCCCGCCAAGCACCAAGTGGTACTGGGGGGTGGGTCAGGGCTGGCTCCCACTCCCACGTCAGCCTTCGTGTTGGTAATGGACGGTGCCGGTGTAGAGACCTTGGGAAACCCCTCCTGCTCGGTCCACTCCTCCCTACCAGGTCAGCACAGCGCTGAAGGCCTCGAAGTCCCCTCCCCTCACCCCTTCGAATTCCCCACTCCTCCCTGGGTAAGATTGGCTTCTGTATGACCGTTTCTGGATATTCTTTCTGTCCTCTTCCTTTATGACTCTGCCTTTTGATTCTCAACATTTTCTGCTCTCAAAAAGCCCAATTCCTGCCGACAAAGCTTTGGCTTTCTAACACAGGCTTAAATAGCCCATTTTGGAATCCAAAAGCTGACCCCTGACTGTTTCCCTTTGTCACAAAAACCTAAAGCCATCCAAAGGAATAGATTCTTCCAACTAGCCAGGGGGACAATCACCTGTCAGAATGTGTGGAAAATCAAAGACCACTAATCAGGATTTTTAAAGGATTACTAGCATTCCTATGTGCTGTTGCGCCTCCCTTTTTAGATGGTAAGATCCTCCAGGACAAGTCAGGTCTTATTTATCTTTAGAATTTCAACCCTGGTATAGTTTTTTTTTTTTTTTTTTTTTAGTGAATTATTAGAATGAGAAATCAAAATTATAAAGGTGTCTTGATCTGAACTGGATTTTAAAAATCATTGTCTACTTAGAGCAGGCCGTCCAGAGGAAAGGCAATGAAAAAACATACTGACTTGCCTGTAGCCTTCCATCCCACGGGTTTGGCTGGTGCACTTATCCTCTTAATTCTTCTCAGACGAATAGTCAGTCTACAAATGAGTATGAGACTGAAAACTATAGTCCGCTCACCAGACCATTTAAGAAAAAGAACATATTCACATCCCAGTCATTTCCTGTTGTTTTCTGGGCAATACTTGCTGAATGTGCGACGTTAATGCAACGTGAAGCAGCCCCTGACCTCCACACCTCCACAGTCTCTGGCTCTCTCCCCTGTCCCACCTGCCAGTCACCGCCCCCGAGCCGGGCGTGGCTTAATTAGCAAAAGGGAATATTTCCTTTTGCAATGTAAGTCAAGGCTGAGAAAGAGAAAGCCTTTGGGTATAAGGCACAGAAGATAAGGTAGTGTAAGATTAATCACAAAAGATCTGATTTTATGTCAGGGATTCTTCCAGAGACTAGACCTCCAAGACAGTTCCTTCATCCCCCATTTCTCACCTGGACAACTCGCATGAGGAGAGAGTGACCGTAGGTCTGGCAAGAGCAGAACCTGGGGACAGAGGGTGGACAGTAAAGGCATGGAGGGCACATGTGTGAGTGGGGGCGGGGAGTGCCAGCATGACCATCCTTTCTCCCTGAATAAGAGCCCTAATGTCTTTCGGGTTACATTTGTTTTCTGCACAAGAAGCAAAGTGAGAGAATCTTAGATGTATATATTTCCCATAGTTTCTAATTGAATTAGTTTCTTTACTATCTTAGGACTGTATGAATTGTGTATAAATGACTACGCTTACTTTCCCAGGCTCGTAGGCCTTTCACTGGAGAGAGCTTGAGCCATAAGCTGGGTGGGATCAAGGCAGGTCCATGCAGGCAAGCCGGTCATTCTGAATCCATAGCAACTTTGTGGGGGAAAGCTGTAGGCACGCTGAACGTACACAGGTTCCAGAGACCCGCAGACATCCTCAGCTTACTTGTTATATGATACTGGGCAAAGTTCTGAAGATTTCCAAGTCTCAGTTTGCCCACAAATAATAATGAGCTCCCTCACAACGTTGTTAGAAGAACTAATGAATATATATTCAGTGTCTGGTACACAGCAGAGTTCTCTCCCTATCAGCGAGGCAGCTCGTAGCCATACAGAAAAGCTCAGCGTACTTCCAATTCAGAATTCTTGGCTGGGTGTTTCTTTGTCTAGTTTTTCTTTTTTTTCCCCCTCACATAGTTTACTTTTAAGGTAAGGAAAAGTTGACAGCTTTAGGGAAAAAAAAATCTGGGCATGAATTTTAATATTTAATTTACTTCCAAAATGCTTTAGAAAAAAAATGCCTTCTTTTTGTGGAAAAGTTACATTCACATTGTGGTATGACTACCAATACATACAGCAGATACGTTTGTCTCTGTAGCGGTGGGTAGGAATGTAACTGTATTGAAATATCTGGATATTGTCACTATGACAAAGAGATCACTTGGAACTCTATTAATGAGATTTCAATATTTGTGATTTGAATTTGATATTCACCATCTTGAAGGAGTAACATCTTTTAATAAGGGGAAATGAAGGGGCTCTTTAGAGAAAAACTTTTCTCAAGTTTGTTAAAATTGATTTAATTATCAGTGTCAAACGTTGGTGTGAAATTTTAGTATCATAGGTAAGATATGAATGGAATAATGCAACTGAGCACTGAATCAGTAAAAATATTCCTTTTCTCCTTCTCACTATGTATGCTTTTAAAAGTATTCCTCTCACTAAAGAAACGGTGACTTTTTAAAATACAGCAAATAAAAAAAGAAGAACTGACCTTAAGATTCTGGTTTGTGAACTCCAGAAACTTGCTACAATGAAAAAAAGCTATAAAATTCCTAACTGGTAAGTTATTGGAGATTTACACGAAGGTATATCTACAAAGATATATCTATAAATATATTTGTGGTGGCACCATGTAAATTTGAAAGAAAATAGAAACAATCTTAAATTTCCAAATCTGGAAGATTAAACGGATTATGTTGTATGTCCGTATAAGATACCAGGCTGCAGCCAAAAATCATTTCATAAAATACTTGTAAAGAATGGTAAATATTTACATTAAGTTAGAATTCATTCAGCAAAAGCTTTGTATGTGGTACCACAATACCCCAGACTTGCCCAACCGGCACGGCCAAGAAATGGTCAGAGTTGTGCCACTTCGGGCCCCTCGTGGCAAATAGGTAATCGCGTCACTTTCCTGGGTTCCCACTTGCTGTATGACACAGTCCCGCGAGGTCTCCTGTGCTCGTCCGTGCCGTTCACCTGGTTCACCTGCTGCCGCCCACAGACTTCCCTAGAGGTCAGGGCTGCAGCGTATCGGCCCCTCCCCTCGCAGACCCAGGGACCTGTAGTTCTTACCACCCCCCGGCTCCTCTGTGCCCGCGCCCTCCGAGGCGGATGACTAGAGACCTGGCGTAGCTGGCAGTCGTGCCCGCTCTCTGAAGACCTTTTAGGAACAGCAACGGCCTGAATCACTTTTCCTAAAGGCAGAAATCGTATTATGTTGCCCTGTTGCTAAAGACCTGGGCGGGCTCTGAGCTCCACTTCTTTGTACGCTTGCCCTTGGGGCGGGCCTCTGCCATTTGCCAAATTTGGGTGGATTCTAAAGTACAAAGGAAGCTACTCCTCACACGGGTAATGTTCAGTCAGAGGCCCTGTAGCAAAGCTAATTTTGGAGTTCCTTTTCTCTGTGGTACGAGCAGCCCTCCTCCCTGGTGTACCAGAATGACAAAGTCCTTGGCTTCGGTCTGGGTCTAAATCATCAGAGAAAACTCTCCATTGGCCACCCTCATTGTCATTTTTCCTTTCAGAGGCTCGTCTGGGACTTTTCTGCCACCTGGCTCCACTCAGTGCCTTTGCCATACATCAGACGTTTTATTAACCTTGAACCACAAAGTGAAAGGTCTCGTGGACTCAGTCCCTCTTCTCTCAAACTCTCTGGAAACGGGCAGTCGCGAGTATCATAGGGGATTTGAATGCGGTGACGTTCTAAGGAGTTTACTTTAGTTCATCTTTTCAGTTTTATTCTTTGCAGAGAGGTCTCTGTGCACGTGCGCGTGCATGTCAGCGCCTCAGACAAGTCTTCATCTTGTGTACAATGCACACGTCAGGTTCGTTGCTGTCTTGCTTTTCTCCCCTCTTCCTTATATCTTTTTAGATGTGGAAGGATCTAAAGATACAATTTAGCTTGTATTCCTTCAGCTGTGGGTAGGCTTCATCCTGAACTCATTCTAGTTCAGAAACACCTTGCCATTTTAGGCAGGGACATAAATGGAGACTACCTGTCCCTCCATCTACCCTCTATAGCTCCCAGAGCAACAATTAAAATTTTTCTCTTATCATCCCATAAAAAATCAAATAGACTATTTTTGTCCCTGGCCTAGACCAACATGTCACAGGCTCTCCTCCATTTAAGGACCAGACGAAGAAGCCAGTACATGCTTAAATCGTATTGGACGTTTGTGGTCCCAGATCTCTAAAGTGTGGAACCATAACACCAAGGATGCTCATAATTAGCTCTCAGGACTTTTGATGTTTTCAAACACCCGAGAAGAAAAATTTCAATCCTGTAGTTGCTCATGTCTGTTTGAGGCTGAGACTTACAAAAGACACATTCTTAATTTCCTCCAACAGAGACCAGCAGAGGTCGAAAAGCTGCATTAAGGACTCCAGGGAGAAAGGATGAGGAAGGAAGGATTGAAGGAAGGAGGGAGGGAGGGAAAGAAAGGAAGGGAAGAGAAGGAAGGGAAGGAGAAAAAAGGCAAGGCAAGCTGAGGACAGGAAAATCAAGGAGAGGCCTTTCTCGATCCCTGTAAAAAGCCGACATAAGAGCAGAAACCTTCTCACAGAGAATTTTATCCTCAAGGTACTAACACCCAGGTTTTTGATCCTGGAGGGGGCAGACCCCACAAATGATAGACTTAGAAAATCTACCAGACCTTTCCAGAAGAAGTCTATTTTTATTGAAATTATAACTCCACCAGCTAAACCTTAAATTCCAAATAATTAGAAATAACTTAGAATAACTCTTCAGAATAAGCCTAGATCACAAAAGGACAAAGGCGGAAGAATGGCTGACATCAAACAGTATCCTATTCCACAAGAAAGCCTGGATATATATTGAAATTGAAATACCTCTTAGGGGAAGCAACCATCTCCGAAAATCGCTTGGAGTGCTAAATTTGATACAAACATACATTTATTGAATTAAAAAGGATATCTTTAGATTTCAGGGTCTCAAGAATGAAACTGTTAAAAAATACTCAGTTGAAATCATGGACGTTTCAACTAGTAACATTACGAAATGTAAAGAACTTGTGTTTGACTATTTTTCCTAGCAAGTATTAATGTGTTTCTAGCCAGGAAAACAGGATGACATTGTAAATATCCGTATAAGGCTAAAAACTACAGACGGTTCCAGACTAACGACGACTTGACTTACAATTTTTCGACTTTACCATGGTGCGAAAGCAATACGGGTTCAGTAGAAACTGTACTTCAAATTAGGAATTTTGATCTTTTCCCGGGCGCGCTGTAGGTGGTAGCCATGCTCTCGTGATGCTGGGCGGCAGCAGCCACGGCTCCCTGTCACTCCGCAATCACAAGGGTCAACAGCCCCTACAGTGACGACCGTTCTGTAACCATACAACCATTCTGTTTCTCACTTTCAGTACTGTAGTCAATAAATTACCCAAAGTAGTCAACACGTTATTATAAAATAGGCTTCGTGTTAGATGATTTTGCCCACCTGCAGGCTAAGGTAAGTGTTCTGAGTGTGTTTAAGGTAGGATTTTCGGTAAGGTAGGTGTATAAATGCATTTTTGACATAATATTATCTACTTATGATGGATTTATTGGGACATAACCCCATTGTGAGTTGAGAAAGTTATGTATATTTAAATCAGTAATTCTTTCACCTGGCCCTGCTAGATTTGAAGTCAAAAAGAGAAATTTAACTTTGGGGTGAAAAAGAAAAAAACGACAACAATCCCCGAGGTAAAGAATATATAGAAGATTGAGGCAGGGAGGAAAAAAGTGGCAGCTTTATATTTGTATCATTAGCAAAAGCCATGATTCTAGAAAAGTCAGAGTCAAATCAACTATTCTTCCCTTCTTGGTTAACAAATTATCTGTGCCTTTTAAATATCCCATGTTGATTAAAATATATTGTACACTAAAACTGCAAAAATTAATACTTTGCCCTAAATTTAAATGCTATTGTTTTGTGGGTTTTTTTCTCGGTAGAGTTTAATGCAATTACTACAAAAAGAAGTGGGAATGTTGGGCATGATACATTTTGACTGCATGAAGAAATTGGATTTCGACTTTAAGTATCTAAAGTTTTCTACTAATGTTTTATAAAATATAGACAAAACTGAAATCTATTACAATAAAGTATGTTACAAGTGGAAAAACTGATTTTTTATGAATTAGTTCTGGGAGGAATCTCTAAGTATATGATCCTTATTAAATTTTACTGATACATCCCCCTAATAGCTAGCTAGCTGTGTATTTATATTCTATCTCAATAGACACTAGGTTTTCTCTTTTTTTAATTAGATTTTAGAAGTATGAATTATGGTAAGTTTGCTGCAAATTTTGAGTTCTTTGGTAGGGCTATCTTTAATTAAAATAAAGATTCATAGATATACATATATACACACATATTTATGTATTATATATTATAAGTTATAGAAATTAAAATTATATCCTCTCATAATAAGAGTCAAAAGAGGATTTTGGATAAAAACTCAAGAGCCTGTATTTACACTTAGTTCTTTGGTAATCTAACTTTGACTACGAAATCATTTGGCTCTTTATGCCACAAACTTCGTTATTACAATACATAGCACGAATATTGTGTTGATAAGGAATGTCGCATGGTGTAAAAAAGAAGAGTTTGTCATTTTGAAAAAGGAGCAAGATAAATTTAAAATCTTTAATATCAGAACCGGATTTAGAAAAGTTGCTATGTATTTGAATATATGAAAATATGATGGTTCTAATATCACTAGAAATTAAATAGTAGGAAGCAGATTTTCTTTTTTTGTGTGCCAGCCAGCACTGAAATATATAAATCTTGCACTTATAAATATACATTATCTCATTGTAGATGAACCAGATGGTGGTGAAATGAAACTCGTGTACAAAATTTTGGATACTGAGCTGCTCAAGCTTTCCTATCATCTCAAGGTAGAATGGGAGTGTGGACTTCACCCTCTTCCACAAGGTGAGCTCTGCCACCAAGAAAAGACGAGGGGCTTAAAACAGTCCCCTTGTGAGAACTCTAAGCCGTCAGCTTTACAAATGCAAAATGTCTTTAAATTGAAAATGAACTGAAATTATTGAAAGAACTATCCAGGGAAGCTCCTTCATGGCAAAACTGAGTGAGAATTTGTGAATGAGTCAAGAGTAGAGAAATAGGACTATGTGTACCTGGTAGCAATAACATGCGGGGCTCTGGGGGTGGAGGTTTTGGAAAAGGGGTAACCTGCGTTTAGGCAAGAAGGGTGCATTGCCTGAAAAAAATTTAGAAACAATAATACAATTGACGAAAAGTTGGTCTGTTTTTGTTTTTTTTTTTAAGATTTTATTTATTTATTTGACAGAGAAAGAGAGAGCACAAGCAGGGGGAGAAGCAGGCTCCCCGCTGAGCAGGAAGCCCAATGCAGGGCTGGATCCCAGGATGCTGGGATCGTAACCGGAGCTGAAGGCAGATGCTTAACCAACTGAGCCACCCAGGAGCCTCAGTTGGGCTGCTTTTTATTGTAACCGTGTACGAACACAGTTCTAACCATGTTAACGATAAGATGTTTCTCCCATGGAGCAGACGGCTCCCACTGTCCTCCCCTATCTTGGTATACCACTCTCTAGTGGGGTGCATTTTAAGCACAGAAAAGACTCCGTAGAAAAACCTTGAGCATGATTCAAGAGTGCTGTTATTGGCATTGTTATTTAAAAAAAAAATTTTTTTTAAGATCACCAGGTAAGTACTTTTGTTTATTTTCTCACAGAACTTAGATTTTGATATAAAAAGAAATGGAGATATAATTTTAGAATTAAAAAAGTAAGTAGTACTTTTACTGAGTAGTAAAGCATCAGTGTGCGTGTGTTTCCTGAGCTTGGTCCAGTGATAAGATCCGGAAGCAACGTTTTACCATTATTTATCTTAGTGCCTAGATCGTTAAGTTAAAATCTCTGATGCTTTTTCTTTTTCCTACTGAAACCTACGCTTTTAAATCTGGAGCAGGGACACTGTGAGCCTAGAACAACTAGTACAAGAAAGCAAAACATTTTTCAAAGGTTCATGGAGCCATATCAAAAGGGCACCGTGTTAACTCAGGGGCTCCAAGGCCAAAATTGCTACAATGTGAGCATCCAGGAGAATATTAATTATGGTGGACTGAAAACTATGAAATTTATGAAAAGCCACACTCTACAACATTACACAAAAAGAGAAAAGTTAATCTGAAATGTTCTAAAGAAAGAAAATAAAACATACTTTTATTAAATCTTGTCACTGGATCATGGTGGTATTTTTAATTCAGTTATTGTATCAGTGAATAATACAGAAATTAATGAATGTCAAGTAAGTCTGTAAGAAGGCACTTCTGACTAGAGGGGACATGTCATTAGAATGACCCCATAAGTTGTAACAACCGGCAAGGCAAAGCCATTAAATTAAAATTTAATGACACGTCATTTCAAATATCCATATGAATTATATTGTCCTAAGAATATAAAAAATGGGAAAATCCACTAAGTTCTAAGTTTAAATAATTTAAAAGTTATTTACAGCTAAAAGGAAAGTTCATTTGTGTGAGTTAGGAATCAAAATGCTATATTGAATCAAATGATCGGACAGGACAGGCACATAGGGTTCTGTGAGCAGAGAGAATGAGGGAATGTGTTTAAGCAGTAAGCGTTAAGCCCAGGGAAATGAGCAAAAGATATACTTATGTGAGTTATAGAACCGCTGATACAACAGTTACAAAGTTCAGGGATGCTCATAGGGTCATGACTAAGGATCTTCTCAAAATTTTAGTCCAAATATCAGGTAATTACCTCAGTTACCTGCAATGGTAAATGTTTTCCTTATGTCAATCAGCTCCCAACTCTTGGAGGATTTGAATTTAACATTAAAAAAAGAAAAAAACTTTAAACAACTCAAAGCTCTAACATTAATACATTTTAATTAATTAAGAAATAATCTGTGTGGGGCGCCTGGGTGGCACAGCGGTTAAGCGTCTGCTTTCGGCTCAGGGCGTGATCCCGGCGTTATGGGATCGAGCCCCACATCAGGTTCCTCCGCTATGAGCCTGCTTCTTCCTCTCCCACTCCCCCTGCTTGTGTTCCCTCTCTCGCTGGCTATCTCTGTCGAATAAATAAAAATAAAATCTTTAAAAAAAAAAAAAGAATCTGTGTATATTTTCTACTTTGTATAATTATAAACTAAAATGAGTTATCATGTTAGGGTAAATCTAATGAGAAATAAGTTGAATAATTGATTTAGACTTATGATTTTAAATTAGAATCCTACTAATTTACGTTCAGTATTATAGCTTTTAAAAGAACTTAAGTTCGGCCCTATTTACAAACTTAACTTATTAAAGCTATAATAATTACTCCTAAGGAAGTCCTTATGTGAATTACTTAAAAATGTAATTGAAGTACTTAAAAAGGAAATCAGCTTAATAAATACAACTTAAACTATTCTAATATACATGATAAATTAAGTTTGTACATGGGACCAACTAAGTATTGCTTAAAATTTCCTGAAAGGAAATTATTCACATATTAGAATTAGCAGAATCTGTAAGATAAAAGGAAAAGCATAGGAAAGAGCCCCTATTTTTTTTTTTTAATTTCCTCTCTGAGTTTTAGCCTAAAGGAGAAAGAAAAAAAGACCCATGGCATCACAGTAGACAGAGAATGGCACAGGGAAACCTAGAGGAACTGCGTAGAGAGGCAGGACCTGTGCCCTGCCCCAGACTCCTCACCGTCCACCTCCCGCTCTCTCAGTCCCCCGAGCCCTAGCTGCTGCAGCAGACAGAACCTCGTGCTGCAAAAACGCCAGTTAGAAAAAATGTTACAGTCTTAGGAAAGAACCTCAGGTTTTACTGAACAAGGACTGTGCATGCCTTCGTATGTAGGTTACCCCCTCTCCGCCTCCATCCACTTGTCCCTTACAAGTGGCTTTTTACAGTTTGCTAACTTGAGACTCCATGAACTCCCCTGCCTCCAGCCGTCCCACGAACTGGAGGGGTATTCTTAAGTGGAAATGGTTTAAAAGGAAGCCTGACAGTTGATGTGTTAAAGGAACAGCATGGTGGTGGTCAGACAGCCTCGGAGGTAAACACTCATCCTTCCTACCTATAAAATAATTATTCATAAATTTGTTATTCTAGCTTTACAGGAGGAGTCGGTGGTGTTTTATTTCCACAGTAATGTCTGTGTGAATATATGTATCAATACCCACTTTCCATCTGCAAAGGAATTAAGGCCACTGTGAGCCTGTGGCATAAACTTCAAGCAGACAATACAAACATGGAACCCTACATCAAAAACTGATGTACTGTATGGTGACTGACATGACATAATAAAACAAAGAAAACAACACAAACGGGATATTCAGTCACTGAATAAATAAGAGCTTATTATATTTCTAAGCATGTGCTTCTTCATTTCTTGTATTTCTCAATCTGTTAGATGAAACCATTACAAAACTCTTATGGTCCATCTTGTTCCACTCAGTGATAATGGTGTGACCTTGTACAGGTCACTTAACCTCCATGAGCCTCATCGAATTGATCAGTGGAGTGAATAGCTCCTAACTCACAGAGCAGTCACGAAAATGTAAAAACGAGGTAACAAACATTCACATCTACAACAGGGAATCGCTGGCGTGTTGATGGTGCCTGATAACCATGAGCTCGATTTATTAGAAGTTGAATATAGAATCGTAGAGAGAAATAACTGATGGAGCATCTATGATTGAAGCACCAGACGAGGGAGGGAGGCAGGCGCTTTACATACCCGCTGTCATTCAGTCACGGTAACAACTGTGTGAAGAGCTACCATTATCTTTGCAGTGAGAAGCCTGAGGCTCAGAGAAGTATATGAATTTCCAAAGACCATATTGCTCCTCAAGGACAGGGTGAGGATGGGATTCTAGTTCTGTCAACTTCCAGAGATGGCTCTTCCAGTCTTTCTATCTAGAAACTGAATCGGAGAAAGAAAGAGGTCGAGTGGAGAGGACAACTGACAGGAGCAGATTGCACAGAGTTTACAGTCTTGGGGGAGCAAGGGGGATTTGAGTAAGAGGGTGCCAGGCAGTCCAAGTCACAGGACTGAGGAAGAGGACAGATGTTTTGTCTTCTCCTGGGGTTCTTAGCCTAAAGTCATCATGGCCATGATGGCCAATAGTAAGACTATATTATTATACAGGCCATTTTGCAGACATGTAGAGACATTTTTGGGTCCCCATTCTATACCATATCAAACATATTAAAATGCTTCTAATTCTATGATAAATGAAACACTTAGCAAACTTTTGAAAGATATTTTTGTTTTTGAGATTATTTAGGCTCTGAGTCGTGTTTAATTTATAGTAGGCTATGATTTCTCCAAAATCATCATGCATACACTCAGGATTCTTGTGACCTGAGTCATAAGACATGAGCCTACAAATTTATTCCAAATGTGATATTTTAATGAAGATTAAACTTAAATATTAACAACTTTGGCAGGTTTTGTATTTTTGAGATGTGTAATAAATGTTTATTAAGTTAAAATTTTCTATTATTTTAATATTGTGGAACCAAATTTTTTTAAGGTTTTAGAGCCATACTTTCCAGTATAGTAGCCACTAGCCATATATGCCTGTTGAGCACCTGAAATATGGCTCATGTGAAATTGAGGTATGCTGCAAGTAGGCAACATACACTGGATTTCAATGACTTAGCACAAAAAGGATGCAAACTATCTCATTAATTTTTATACTTATTACCTAGTGAAATATTTTAGACATATTGCCATAATATATATTATTAAAATTTTCTCACCTTTTAAAAAACTTTTTAGATGTGTCTACTAGAAACTTGAACATACCATATGTGGCTTGCATTACATTTCTACCACTGGACACCACTGCTCTATTCATGGATCATAATGTCTAACGGTTAAAATGGTCCTGACCCTATACACGAAAGTTTGCTGATACATCTGACCTCACCTTCCGCCTGAGAATCTGCACACGTTTTGGCATGGAGTAGATTTCTCTCACTACCAATATTCAAAACTCTAAGAAATAAATGTAGTATTTTATTATCTCTATAAGAAGTTTTAATTTATAGTTTGGGAATTTCCACAGCATCTATATTTTAGAGAGAAAACAAATATTTCACACACACACACACACACCCCGCACACACTGATTTCATACTTACTCCTTCCTGCACAGTTTGAGTGTAGATTTATTCAGACTGTATGTAAACATAATGGATTTTACTTAGTTTTCAACATTTACTGAGTGTCTGTTGTTTGTTACAAGCACTTACTTGCACAAGCATACCTTGTTTTATCGCACTTCACTTTATTGTGCTTTGCCGATGTTGCGTTTTTTACAAATGGGAGCTTTGTAGCAACCATGCGTCCAGCAAGTCTATCTGGGCCATTTTCCCACTTTGTGTGCATTTGCTCACTTTGCGTCTCTGTGTCACATTCCAGTAATTCTCGCAATATTTCAAATTTTTTCATTATTGTTGTGTCTATTCTCATGATCTGCGATCAGTGATCTCTGATGCTGCTACTGTCATTGTTTCGGGGCACCATGAAGCACGCTCATGCAAGACACGAACGTAACCGATAAATGTGTGGCTTCTGACTGGTCCACAGCCCAGGAGGTCCGCCGTCTCTCCCCCTCTCCTCAGACCTCCCTATTCCCTGAGACACAACAATATTGAAATTAGACCCGTTGATAGAATGCTACAATGGCCTCTAAGTATTCAAGTGAAAGGAAGAGTCACACATCTCTCACTTTAAATCCAAAGCTAATCATGATTAAGCTTAGTGAGGAAGACGTGTTAAAAGACAAGAAAAGCCAAAAGCCCAGCCTTTTGTGCCAAACGGTTAGGCAAGTTGTGAATGCAAAGGAAGGTTTCTCAAAGGTAATTAAAAGTGCAACTCCAGTGAGCACATGAATGATAAGAAAGTGAAGCAGCCTTATTGCTGATATGGAGGAAGTTTCAATGGTCTAGATGGAAGATCAAACCAGCCACCATATTCCCTTCAACCAAAGCCTAATGCAGAGCAAGGGCCTAACTCTCTTAGTTCTATGAAGGCTGAGAGGTGAGGAAGCTGGTTCATGAGGTCTGAGGAAAGAAACCATCTCTAGTATGTGGAAGTGCAAGGGGAAGCAGCAAGTTCTCCAGAAGATCCAGCAAAGATCATTAATGAAGGTGACTACACTACGCAACAGATCTGCAGTGTATATGAAATAGCCCTCTATTGGAAAAAGGTGCCGTCTAGGACTTTCACAGCTAGACAGAAGTCAATGCCTGGTTTCAAAGCTTTGAAGCGCAGGTTGACTCTTTTGTTAGGGACTAATGCCCCTAACTTTAAGTGGATTTTAAGTGGAAGCCAATGCTTGTTGACCATTCTGAAACTCCTAGGGCCCTTAAGAATTATGTTAAGCCTGTGTTCTATAAATGGAACAACAAAGCCTGATGACAGCACATCTATTTACAACATGGTTTGCTGAATATTTTAAGCCCACTGTTGAGACCTACTGTTCAGAAAAAAGATTCTTTTCAAAATATTACTGCTTATCGATAATGTACACGGTCTCGCAAGAGCTCTGCTGGAGATGTACCATGAGATTAATGTTATTTTCATGCCCGCTAACACAACATCCATTCTGCAGCCCATGGATCAAGGCGCCATTTCAACTTCTGAGTCTTATTATTTAAGAAATATGTTTCATAAGGCTATAGCTGCCATAGACAGTGATTCATCTGATGGATCTGGGCAAAGTAAATTGGAAACATTTTGGAAAGAATTCACCATTCTAGATGCCATTAAGAGCATTCGTGAGCCATGGGAAAGAGTCAAAATATCAACACTAAGAGGAGTTTGGAGGAAGTTGATTCCAACCCTCATGGATGACTTTGAGGGGTTCAAGCCTTTAGTTGAAGGAGTACCTGCAGATGTGGTGGAAATAGCAAGAGAACTAGAAGTAGAAACAGAGCCTGAAGATGGGACCGAGTTGCTGCGATCTCACGAAATTTGAACAGATGATGAGTTGCTTCTTATAGATGAGCAAAGAAAGTGGTTTCTTGAGATGGGATTGAGACAGAGTAGGGACGGGAGCCAGGGCCCCTCCCCAAACCCTAAACTGATGTAACTATTCCATAAAAATAAAATGCCCTAAAAGAAAACACTTAAGTCTGACTCTTTTGAGCAATACACCCTACAGGAACGCAGAAAACACTATGTCCGCTTAAAGGAGGGAGTCAGCCGACCAAAAGAACTAGTGAAATCCAGACCAAACCAGTCTGCACCAGGCCAGACTCCCAACGCTGGTATTCGAGTGTGCACGGTGACTACCAGGCGTACACCGAAGTGACATCTCCCTCGTTACCATGCTAACAATCACACCCAGCCGCTGCGGCTTAACATGCTAATGAGACATGCAACGTACGGCAAAGCATGAAAGTAGGCAAGTGCCAAGGGACAGCCCACCTCTCCATGCTTAAATGTCACCCGTCCCCCCAACCCCAATTTTAAAAACTCACTCTGACCTCTCCAGGGAGTCAGCCTGAGGATTCTTCCTCTGTGCTGTGTCCTTCATGCTCAAGCATAAGGCCCAGAAAGCCTTGTCTGAAAACTCCATTTTGGCCTCTTGTCAAGTTCTATTGATTAGGGTCCCTCCAAGGGCCCAGGTTGGTAACAATCAATTCCCGGCGAAGATGCTATGATGACTGTTGAAATGACAACACAATGTAGCATACTGCTTAAACCGAGTTGATAAAGCAGCTGCGGGGTTTGAGAGGCTTGACTCCAATTTTGAAAGAAGTTGTACTGGGTCTAAAATACTATCAAACAGCATCATATCCTACAGAGAAATTGTTCACAAAAGGACGAGTCAATCGATGTAGCAAACTTCATTGTCTTAGTTTAAGAAATTGCCGCAGCCACCCCGACCTTCAGCAACCACAGCCCATATCAGTCTGCAGCCATGACCATCGAGGCAAGACCCTCCACAGCAAAGACACTGTGGTTCACTGAGAGCTCAGACGGTAGTTAGCAACTTTTAGCAACATTTTTTAATGGAGGTATGAACATTTTTTAGATATGATGCTGTGAACACACTTAATAGACGACGGCATCATGTAAACATAACTTTTATATGCCGTGAAAATCAAAAGAAAATCCTTTGACTTGCTTTATTGAGATATTTTCTTCATTGTGGTAGTCTGGAACTGCACCCGACATGTCTCCAAGGTATGCTTGGATCAAGTCATTAATCCCCCAGACAATAAGATAAGCACTATTCCTACTCTCATTTTATAGAGAGGGAAATAGAGGCAGTAAGAGGTTAGGTAACTTGTGCATGGTCACGTGGCTAAGAATTAAATGGACCTGGGATTCAAAACCAGGCACTCTGTCTCCAGACCCTCCACTTCTACCATTACGCAACTCTCCCTCTTGTTGATGACAGTTCTTCACTTTCTAGAATGAAAAGCAGAGTGATCTAAATTAAGATGTGGTGATTATTTATGATGTATGTAGTTTCTGTAATTGTCTGAAGGATTTGGATATTGCACCTTTTTCACTACCCTGTAAATAAAAATCTCTCCTTCGGCATTATCCCCTGGGTCTGCTTCAGGGTCACCAGGACAAGTACAGGCATTCCGCTGACATCATAAATCGAATGGTTTACCAGAATTTGCATGCTACGTGCCTTCTAAACAAAGCCAGCTGACACTATTTAGGTCTCTTTTTAAAAACCTTTTTTTTTTTTTAATTTAACAAAACACATCTTGCTGAGAACCTAGATGCCAATTTCATGTGTATTAAAATATCAGAATTCCTTTGAAGGATTATAATGGGAATGCTGACAGACCCTTCCCTGCATCAGGTTTGGGTGGGTGGTACTACCGTATGTATCTGTTGTCATGGCATATCTGTGCAGTAAAATTAAAATCTCGGTCAGGAATCAGATAGAAGCTTGATATTTTTGATTCACTCTTCTCTGTTATTGCTTATTATCCTAGAAGATCTATATTTTTTTTTGGCATCTTGAAAACAAGGAGTCTGGTTCCTATTTCTTTAGGCTATATAAATATACCCTGTTTATAATAAAATGATAGGCAAATACACTTAAAGTTGGAAAACACGACCACAGAAAACATTTTTTCTCTCTTTAGTGAACACCCTGATATACTTTCATTATTGCTAAACTTTTGCCCATGGCCAAAAGAACATTCTTCACATTTTAACAGACTCAGAGATTTCTTTCATGTGGTCTGAGTATATTCTATTGTAGATATGATTGTGGTTATAAAAAATAACAAAGCTCATATCTTACGAACATACAATGCTGTAATATATGTTCTAGTACTTGCGGTAATATAACCATATTTTCCTTTTTTTTACATTTATAAGTATTTCAATGTTTTACCTTGTAAAGCAATGAACTTTTAAGACAGTGAAGTAGAAAGGAGAATCAGGAAGATACAGATTTGGGTCTAGGTACTAGCTATTTACTAGCTAGGTAACTTTGAATAAGCCTTTTAACCTCCCTGATTCTCAGATTCCTTACATTTCTAGGGGGACAATAATATCTACTTCCCAGGGGGCTTGTGAAATATATAGAATTGACAAAAATGAAAAACCTCACATACTGGATACTGCATAAATAGTATCTCCCATGCCTCATCACTTCTCTCTTTCACCAATTCAGCAAGTTCAGTTTAAGGCAATTTATAGGTGAAGGAATAGTTGCAATTTTGGAAACTACATATAAATCACACTAAGAAACATATTATTCTTCCTATTTTTAAAAAACAGACTTGTTTTTCATAGACATTTAAAATTTTTCTATTTCCTCTCTACATCTGACTTGTTTCATATTTTTGGAAGGCATTAGTATACCACAGCTTTTAGGTAACAGGTTCCTAGAGGACAGAAAGACTAATTCTAAATATTAAATCATAACATTCATACATCAATTACTATTTTCTTCTACTCTTGGGTTTCTTGTGAATGATTCTCTCTTAATTGCTATGATTAGATTATAATTTAGCAAATTATATTTACGATGTAAATTGTAGACGGATCTCTGATTGTAGCAGACACTCTTGGTGCCTGGCATCTTATCCCTTGGGCTACTTCTAATTTTAGCCATAATTTTAGATTTCTGCACAGTGTCCCACCTAAAACAAGTGCGCCATCTCTGTTTTCTGCCTGCCAAGTCAGGAAAGCCACTGGAACCTATTTGACTTGTGCATCTGCTAGACCTAGAGGTCTACAAGAGTTATCAACACCCATTTGCCTGGGAATGGCAACCAGTGGGGGATGGAAACCATTTGATACATGCTCTAGGCTTCTATTTTTCCCAATACATTTTGCACCCTCCTTAGTGATACTGACGGAATCAAGCCCCTGTGTCTACAGCAGCCATATACCCAATCTGCTCTTTGATTGGTGTTTCCTCTTTCCCTACCTAGCTCTCTGCTTCCTCACTCCTACTTCTTTGAATCACTTCTCAGATAAACTACTAACACACAAGTCCTTACCTTGGGCTCTGCTTTCAAAAGAACCTATTAGTCTAAGACTCTGATTTTGCAGCTTGCCTCTTAAAATTCTTAATGGCTCCTTTCTCCCTCCAGGATAGCCCAAACTCTTCAAAATAATCAAGGAAAATGCTTCAGGATCTAACCTATACTTAATGTCCTACTGGCTGTCCCACATGCTTCCTAAACTAGCAGCATTCAGCAACTTGCCAATCTACGCTATCCTGTGTTCTTACATGCCATTGTATCTTTACAGATGCTTTCTTGGCTGAGAAAATTCTTTCCTCCCTTATTTGTCCTTTATCCTCAGTTCACTAGTACCACCCCCACCAGTGGCTCAATCAAGTATTTCTATGCGCACACATACTTCCATCATATTCACCATTCTGTTATACCTAATTGTAGCTTCTGATCTAGGAAATGGCGAAAATTGGTTGGCAAATATCGCTCCTCAATTCCTGAGCACTATCAATGAGAAGGGAAGGCACTTTGAGGGGAAACAGCATTAGGTGGAACAGACTTGCCCTGGTGATAAACTGTGTTGGAAATGAGAAAGCATCTGTTGGTTGCCCTGTGGCTCTAGATGGGATAGAATCCAATTGGTGGACTGGTGAAAAAGTAGGTTGTTACCTCACCCAGTTTTTTAAATTAATGACGAAGTTCTGGGAAAAGGAAAGCTGTAATAGAGATTGAGTTAAATAAAAGTATATTGTTGGATATTTTGAAAAAAAAAAACTGAGGATACACAGCAGTGGGGTGGGATAGAGTTGGAGATACACAGGAGATATATAAATATTTATCAGCCAGTTTCATATATTGGGAGGGGTCGTATCACAATGATCTGTAGTAGATCGCCAGATTTATCAAATAAAAATGGAATTTGAATTTCAGATAAACATCAACTTTTAAGGTATAAACTGCATGGAACATACCTATACTAAAAAAGTATCCATCTGAAATGTACAATTTACTGGACATCTTGTATTTTATCTGGTAACTCTATCTGGGAGCCTGGGAATCATGGGAATAATCACATAGGAAAGAGACTCATAGCTCTAAGTCTCCAGTCTCTTATTTGGAGCCTTTGAGATAAAGGGCCTCAAGGAGGCCTCAGAGCAATCTAGCTGGTGGACTACAACAAAGAGCAACCACTTCTTGGTGGTTTTTGTTTTTTTTTTTTTTTTAGACCATATAATAATACCCAAAGGGGCCTGGGAAATAACTCTGTGCTTACCCTCCCTCTTACTAGACTATGAACCCTTAAGAGCAGGTCCTATGTGATTTTCATTTCATATCACCACCATCAGGTAGTGTTTGGCATGTAGTAGGTATTATTATATGCATATACAAATAAAAAAGTTGCATATTTAGTATATAATGCATATTAATATTTATGCATATTTGTATATACTGAATATGCAATTTAGTATATAATGTATATTGATATTTATGTAAATATGTTAATATATAATGTGTAATAATTACTATCTCAGAGAAGGGAATTTAGAATGTGAAAATATTGTTTTTTGGTAAGTTATCTACTTGATAAGAATTACTTATTAGCACTTAGTGCCAGGATTCAGATTTTTCTAGTTATTAGTCTCCATTGTAGCTCCTATATCAAAATATCTGTTGTAACAATTGAAAGGTACTTATTTTAAAACAAATTCTATATTTTTCCTTTTTATTCTTCCAATATGATTAAGTTAAATGTTTAAAAAAATATCAATTTGGCTTCATCTGGATCCTTACTCTGTAATGGGAAAAGTCACCTACATGCCTTACTCTTTTCCTCCCATTGATGCATGTTACTGACTTGGGGACTCTTCTTTTTTAACATTTCATGTAGTTGTCTTAAAAAACCCACAAGAGCTACCTTCCAAACAATTAGCCAATATTAGAATAATAAAATCATAAGTGAGAGGCAAAAGACGAGAACAACCAACAAAATATTGAAAGAGAAGAACAAAGTTGGAGGACTGATACTACCTGACCTCAAGACTTACCATAAAGCTACAGTAATCAAGACTGTGGTATTGGTGGGGAAAAATAAAGAAAAAAACAAAGAGATCAATGGAACAGAATGAAGAGACTGGAAATAGACCCACATATAGGCAATTGGTTTTTGACAAAGGACCAAAGACAATACAATGGAGCAAAGTTAGTCTTTCCAACAAATGGCTCTGGAACAACTGGATACCTACATGTAAAAAATTGAAACTTGACCCAGACCTTACACTCTTCACAAAAAAATAGATCACAGACCTAAGTGTCAAATGCAAAACTTGAAAAATTGAAACTTGACCCAGACCTTACACTCTTCACAAAAAAATAGATCACAGACCTAAGTGCAAAATGCAAAACTGCAAAATCCCTAGAACAGGAAAAAACCCAGATGCCCTTGGGTATGACGATCACTTTTTTGATATGACACCAAAGGCATAATCCATGAAGGAAATAATTGATAAGCTGGATTCATTTAAATTAAAAGCTTCTGCTCTGTCATAGACAATGCCAAGAGAATGAGAAGACAAACCACAGACTGGGAGAAAATATTTGCAAAAGGAACATCTGATAAAGGATGCTTATCCAAAATATATGACAAACTCTTAAAACTGAACAATAAGAAAACAACCCAACTTTTAAAATGGGCCAAAGACCTTAACAGACACTTCACCAAAGGATATATACAAATGGAGAATCAGCATATGAGAAAATGCTCTACATCAGATGTCATCAGGGAAATGCAAATTAAAACAATGGGATACCATTAGACACCTATTAGAATGGCCAAAACCTGGAACACTAACAACAACAAATGCTAATGAGGATGTAGAGCAACAGAAACGCATTCACTGCTGGTGGGAATGCAAAATGGTACAGCCTCTTTGGATTACAGTTTCTCAGTTTCTTACCAAATCTAAACATACTCTTACTCTATGAGCCAGCAATTGCATTCCTTGGCATTTACCCAAAGGAGCTGAAGACTTAGGTCCACATAAAAACATGCACATGGCTATTTATAGCACCTTTGTTTATAATCACCCAAACTTGGAAGGAACTAAGATATCCTTCAGCAAGTGAATGAATAAAAACTCTGGTACATGAGGTAGTGGAATACTACTCAGCACTAAAAAGAAATGTGTTATCAAGCAATGAAAAGACATGGAGGAAACTTAGATGTATAGTACTAAGTGAAAGAAGCCAATCTAAAGGGCTACATACTGATTCCAACAATATGACATTCTGGAAAAGGCATGACTGTGGAGACAGTAAAAAGATCAGGGGTTGGTTGGGGAGAGGGATGAAAAGTGGAACACGGGATTTTTTAGGGCAGAGAAAACACTGTTTGATACCATAATGATGGATTATACATTTGTCATTATACATGTGTCAAAACCCATAGAATGTACAAGAATGAACTCTAAAGTAAGCTACAGACCTTGAGTGATAATGACATGTCAGTGTGGGTTCATCAATTGTAACAAATGTACCAGTCTGGTGGCGGGTGTTCAAATCTCTGTATCTTCCTCTCAATTTTGCTGTGAACCTGAAACTGCTCTAAAAAAATGAAGTCTTAATAAAAGGAAAGTTACCAACATGACAGATGGAAATGTGTTACAACCAACCTAATGAGTAATTCATGTAAGAATAGAGGTATTATTTCATAACTTTTAGATTATCTTGCATAAAGACATACAAATGTACCAGTCTTTTTAATTGTTTTTTGGGGAATGATATCAGATTTTGCAAGGTTTCCAAGAACAACTCTGTATTTTCAAAACTGGGCCGGGGTTTTGGAGAATAGGCTTTTGTTTTGAGATCAGTCACAGATATCACTTCACCTCTCAGTTCAGTTTTTCTTTGTTCTAGAAATGAGTAAGACATATAATTTAACAAGGCACAATGAACACACAGATGAATTTAGAGTTCAGACAAACAAATGGATGAACTGAAGAAAGATAGGGCATAATCATTTTTTTTACTTTCTTCGTAAATACCACATTCTCATAAAGATAGTTCTTAGTTGTTGAAAATTAAGAATAATCTCAAATAATGATTTGGTCTTGTAACTTTTAAATTTTATTTTAATGATTTATCATTGAATAGTTGATTGTGATCACTTCAGTTGAATAAATTTAACTCACAAAAGAGAAAAAAGAGAATATTCCTTAGCAATGGGATTACACCCCTTGTTCCTCAAGAAATTCAACATGTTTGAGGCAGACATGATTTTTAAAATTTGATAATCTAAAAAAAACCTTTCAAAATAATTTCCCCAATTTGATCTATTTAGGTTTGAGCATGCTCCCTATTAAAATCTGATTCTTCTGTTAACAGAACTTGGGATATTGCATCAGTTCAATCTTAATAGTGAATCCTGAAATCAAAGTTAGAATAATATTTCAAATCCGTCATTAGTGCTTCAAATAACAAAAGCTGACATTTTGTGCTCATTTGCAGCCAGCAGG
>NW_024423343.1:35772922-35811014 GCF_017311325.1 Ursus maritimus
GCAGGAAGATATCGAGTAGAGGATTTCAGAAACTCTTCACAGAACTGATGGGATGTCTATATGGAATTCTCTCTGGTGAAGAGCAAACTTTTGTAATCAGTGTGAATAGCAAGATTAAAGCCAATATGTGCCCCATCAAACCACTTTTTTCCAACTAGAAAAGTGGCAGTTATCTGGGATCATCTGCTATACAACTAAGTGGACAAAATACCTGTGGTATCCTTGTAGGTTTTATTATTTTATCTTTTGCACCTGATTTTCTGGTTGAATACCTTAGCAAGTGGGCAGATCACTTCTCACTACACAGAACTTCCTTCCTATACTTGATATCCTCTTTATAAAATGGACAGAAGAGACCTGATGAAAGCATGGCATTAAACATCTTTTTCTTGTAATTTGAAAACTAATATAAAACAAAATGTTATTTAAAAAAAGTTTTTGTTTAGTAATAAAAGTACTTACTATACTTACTACACATATACTCTATTTTAAAAAATAAAAGAGTACCTATTATAGAGCAAGCTTTTTTTTTTTTTTTTTTTGGTTATTGGGCTATAGCAGTCAGAAACCAAGGCCTCCATTCTTACCTAGCCTAGGTGCTACTAGGGAGATATATAATCCAAACCAAAAGCACACAAACAATGAGCTAAGCTGTGAGAAGTGCCCTGAAGAAAGATAATAAAGAGTAAGGTGGGGGAGGAGATAGTAGAGATTGGTGAGATAATGGTCACCATGGCCTCTCTGATGAAATGTCCCTTGGGGAAGTGAGCCTTGAGGCTCTGGAAAGAAAGAGCACTTCAGACAGAGAGAACAGCTACAGGTAAAGGTCCTGTAGCATAAATGGACTTGGATTGTTTGAAAAATTGCGTACATGGCCAGCGTGGGGTGAGGTGCCAAGTAGAAAGGTAAGGTAGAAGATCAGATTGAAAAGGTAGTGGTCGGTCAGATTATAGAGGGATTTGAAAACGGTGATGAGGACTTTAGATTGTACAACTGAAGTGTTCAGCAGAGATATGAAATAATCCGACTTGTGATTTCAAAAGATTATTCTGTCTATTGTATGTATTGTATTCTGAATTGAATGAAGCACAGACCATAAAGGGACAAGTGTGGAAGCTAGGAGACAGTAATCCAGAGGCATAGGATTGTGGCTTGGACCAAGGTGAGGAATGAGAGAAAAGAGGAGTCAAGAATGACTTGAAGGTTTTTGGCACAAGTAACTGATGGAATATAATTGTATTACACTGAGATGGGGACAACTGGGGAACAGATTTAGAAACAGCAACCAAAAGTTGGGTTTCATACATGTTAAATTCGAATCACCTATTAGGCCTTGAGGCGATGATGCCAAGCTGGAAGCTGACATATGCATCTGTTAATTGGGGGAACTGGTAAGCCTGGAAATGCTCATTTGAGCGTAGTCAGTCTATGGAAGGTGTTTAAAGACATGGGCATGTGTGAGCGGACATAGGGAGTGAGTACAGATGGAAAGGAGAAGAGTTCTAAGGATTGAGCTTTGAAGTATCCAGTACTTAGAGGTTGGAGAGATAAAAAGAAAATGGGTCTGAGGACCAAGAAAGAGTGGTCAGGAAAGAAACTGGAGAACCAAGGGATAAAAGAGTCTTGGAGTCCAACTGAAGAAAACATTTCAAGAGGAAAGAAGTGATGAGCTATATCAGGTATGACTGAGGCCAAAACAAGGAACGCCTATTGGATTTGGCAGCTTTATGATCACTGGTAACCAAGGGCAACTTCTCAGGAATGAAAGGTGGGCAGTAGTGTGGTCATAAATTTAAAGAACTGACCATTTGAGCAAAAGAAGCTCTGAATTGAAGCATTTTCCAATTTCCATGGTGTAAACACTCCCACCATTGCCAGTTTCAAGTTGTCATCCTGACATTACTGAATATGGAATTGGAAAATGATATGCACAATTGGCTCTTGCTAGCAGGAGAAAACCAGCTTGGCACACCTTTTAGGTGTGTCTAAAAAAACTAAAAATAGAATTATATTAAAAATAGGCATATAACAATGTAAAAATAACTTATTAATTTCAAGGCATAAGAAAAGGTGTGTAATATCTGGTAATAAAATGGTCCCTGGGGCTCGTTACGAGACCTTGCCACTTAGGGATGCCATAAATGGGATTAATATTTTCTAGCTAGCATTATTATTAAAATGTCTTCACATATTTTCAATGTTTCAAAAGAGAAAAAAGAAATTAATCTCTAGAGTTAGCCTTTACAATATATAACTTGATATGTATTTATTTATTGGTATCTGTGCAACACACTCAGATTGTTAGTCCCTTTTCTTGTCCTGGGTATGTCAGTGCTAAGAACCAAAGTGTGCAGCTAATGTGCTTATATGAAAATTTCCAACTTGTACCATCATTTGTAAACTTTTTTTTAAGTTTACAGATAGCATGTGTTCTTTATGGAAAAAAATCCATAATAAAAATAAGCAAAATAGAATATAATTTTACATATAATACAAACAAAGTGTTATAACCCACAATATATAAAGAATTTCTAGGAATCAATAAAAGAAAGACAAACAACCAATAGACTGGAACATTAAACAGGAATTTCATAGGAAAAGCAGCTCAAGTGTCCTATAAACATGAAAAATGCTTCATTTAATTAGTAATTAAACAAATACAAATTAGAACAATCATGTGACAGCTTTACATTTATTAGCTTGGCAAAAAACATTTTTAATTGGACAATATAAATTGTCAAAAATATAGAACAAGAAAAACTTTGATGGGGGTATAAATTGATATACCCAAATTAAAAAACTGGCATTAATCACTCAAGTTGAACACACACAAGTCACAATCTAGCATTTTCTATTTCCCAAACAAATGCCTGTACACGTATACCACAAAACTTGTGTAAGGATATCTAAATATGAATATATAATAAACTGAATAAGCAGTTTATGATGATGTATATATAAAATATAAAAATATAAAATATATATAAGATATAATATATATACAAAATAATGAACCAGCAGAACAGAGAGAGAATGATAGAATATTATTAGCAGTGAAGATAAACATGCTATCGCTACACACATGCATTAACTTAGACAAATCTCAAAAATGTAACATTAAGTGAAAGAAATAAGTCCTTGATAAATAGATACAGGTTTTTTTAATGAACAAACAATGTAGTAAACATCGGTGGTTAAAAATATAAAAAAATGGAAGGGTTGATGACCTAAAATTCAGGATAATGGTTATTTCTAGGTGGTGGAGGGAGGAGGTGAGATTGAAGAGGGATACACAGAAAGTTCTAATTTATTAATAATGTTCTAAGCCTTAACCTTGGTGGAAGAAATATGAATGCCCGTTCTATGGTTTCTACACTATAAAATGCTTTATATGTTGTTTTGCGTGCATGCTGTTTTTCATGGTACAGTATTCATATCAACGTCCCCCAAATGAAAAACCAAGGAAGAAGAGTCTTGATCAGTGATCTAGATAAACAACAAACTAGATCTGGGCTGTAGGGGTAAGAGTGGGAATGGAGAGGAAAGAAAAAAATGCAGAAGACAATGGAATATATAGAGTAATCAAACCTGTTGGCTTCAGGTCAATGGAATGCGAGAAGGGAGACCATCCAAGATGTGTCCCCACTGGGAAGCCCCTGCAGCAAAGCCCAGACGACGACAGCGTTGGAGAGGAAATTACTTAAGGCACACAGAAGTAGAATGCACCTTAGTAAGGAGTGAGGTCAGAGACAGACAATGATATTTAATAGTCATCTAGTTATTAGGATAATTGACAACACAGGAGTGGACATATTCTCCCAGGAAAGGAATGTGAAATAACAGCGTAGGCCTTGAGGAATTTCCTTAGCAGGGGAGCGGGAGGAAGCTGAATAAGGGAAGTCGCGCCCTCCTCCAATTTATTCTTCACGTCGATGCCAGAATAATATTCTAACCCACAAATTGATCATGTCACCTCCACTGGCCAAAACTCTTTATAGCTTCAGGATGATTTCCAAACTCACTAGCCTGCTCTTTTTGTTGTCATCATATATCCAGAAAGTTCCATCTACTGTGACTATCACCCAGCCAGGCTCTAGGTCAGCCTCACGGAGGGACTTGCCACCTCCTCCCACTGCTGCACGACCTCAAAATTACTTTCTCTCCTGTCTGGGTAAAGCCTGAACGTCAACGCAGACCCAACATCTCCTCCTCTTAGAAGCCTTCCCTTACTTTTCTAAGTGGATCAGAGACCCCCCTTTTCACTCTCTTTGCAGGAACCTTTCATGGCTCTATGACGCATTTATCAAACTCTTTAATAATTATTTCGCTTAACGTCTCCTACTTACCGACTGGGCTAACTTTCACGTATGTATCTGCATTTGTTCGCTGTAATTGTACCACGTGGCCTTTAATGAGTGTTTGCTAAATAAATTAGTGGATAATCAGGTAATAAATTAATTAATCAAATAAATTAGTGGATAAATAAATTAATCAAAGAAGGAGTCATAAAAATATATCAGAAGAGATTCTGGAAAAGGAGAGAATGGTTAATAGCATCCTCTTACACCTATGTTGCAGGCTATGGGGAATGGAAAGGGGGAAGACTCTTGCTCTCACAATAAGGCTGTCAATGAGAGCTCTCAGAGTTACGGTTCAGCAAGTGGTCTGACCAGAAGCCACCGGAAAGCTCAGACAGCAAGGTCTGGGCCCTGAGGGTTAAGTGAAACACAGAGACCTTGGATGTAATTAATCTGAGAAGTCCAGTGACAATGAGGAGCAGCCATGACCTCAAGGTCAAGCAAAGACTTCCAAGAGAGTGTGTGCGTGCGCATACACACACACACACACACCCCAGGGGAGAAGCAGGGATGGAAGATTCACTGAGGAGCCACTACAGAAAAAAAGGGTCCCGAGGGACTGGAAAGCGGGCGTGGGTCAATGGCACCAGGAGGCAAGTATTCTACAGAAAGGATGGGGTTCTGATTATAAAAAGAACTGTAAGGTTGAGCAGAGAAGAGGAGGATGAAGCCCTGCAGACGCAGGAGGTGGGGCTGTCCCCTGGAGTGGGAGGTCCGGCTGGAAACATCTGCCTCAGGAAATGGGCGCGAGGCTGAGCGGGGTAGGAGGCAGAGACTGAACTGACCAGTGAGTAAGCGGGAAGTGCGGTGTGCAGACCTCAGCGGAGTGCCTCCGCCTTCGTCCCACAGCTCTGAGGCTGGAAAGCAGGCAAAAACTAGTGCTCAGCATAACAAGGATAAACCTCCCAACCTCCCGTTTACCTTCCTTTCCAAAGCATCCGAAGCACCTGCGCAGCTCCCGCGTCTCGCAAACCTGGCTCTTGGAAGGTATCAGCGCTTAGCCCAGACACCTGCCTTCGCTTCAGTGCTGAGAGGCTTCTCGGTTCACGTCCCTCGACATCAACAGCCGCATGTCTGCCCCCTCCGTGCCGATGCACGCCAAGCGTCATATGCTGCCTATTCCGTTCGTCTGACACTGATGGCTCCAGTTTTGAAATGACATATATTCGTGTTTCTTACTTTTTGTGTCTGTATGTTAAACTAGGACAAGGTTGGGCTCTAACTCGTGATTGTGATGGCAGCTGTAAAATATTGTCTATGAATATTTTAAAACACCCTGTCCTCCGTTTTCCACCTGTGCCTTCACAGTTTTATATCTTCCTGAGATCTCAGTAACTTATTTTAAAGCTGGAAGGGGTAGTTGTATCTCACATGGTTCCAAGCAAACTCTCCTCCCGGACGTCTACATAACCCGCACTCTGTAGCCCAGAGGTTAATTCCTGACACCAGGCGGGCTATGGTGGGACTGCTGATCTATCATTCCGCAGTTGTAGGAGTTTAAGCATGACACTCTCTAGGCCTCAGTTTCCTTTTCTGTAAGGTGAAGACTAGAGTAGTACTAGCCCGTGAAGTTACCGCAAACAGTAAGCGAGCGCGGTGCGGCTCGTATGCGCACCCGACACGCGCTGATGAACGAACAGAACAATTGCAACACGTCGCGATTTAAAAGGCCAGCTTGCCTTTGTTTAGCCTTTTATAATGGTTTTAAAATAATAAAGAATATCTATCCCTTTTCCTCATCTCTTCATCTGGTGCAATAACTGGTCACGTGGTGTGAGGCCAAGACAATGTCTGATACGTTAAAAAAAAATCTGGAAAATGATGTTGGATATTTGAGAGTTTCTTTGACAGTGAAAATCATGTGAACCGTCACGTTCAAGGTATTCGGGATTTAGCGTTGCAAAACTGAGGATGCAGAGCCTTCTTTTCGGATACAGTGAGTAAGAGCACACTGAAGGTATGAGCTGAATGACCGCTGCCTGGTTTGATGTCATTTTTTTAGCGGTTGCCAAAGAAATGAAAGCTCTGTAATTTAGGGTGAGTGGGCTGGGAAAGAATAAGCAAACTAAAAATTGTTAGTTGATTTCAGGGAATGAAGTTGGTCCCCTGGAACCAGTTCTCTCTAATATTAAGTGACTCTCAGTTGCTGCTCCAGAAATCGTGACAATGTCTTTCAATTTGGTTTCTGTAAAAAGGCTGGGACTTATTAAACCCACCACAGCCCCAGCTTCAGGACCATATTAGGCATTCATGAGAGCCCTGCCCCACAGAACGTGATCTAAGGGCTGCCAAAGTGAATGGCCACGCTGCTGTGTCTCAGGATATCATTACTGGATTCCTTCTATCTATAGATTATTTTAAAAGGTTATTTAAGCAAACTGTAATTTTAAGCCTATTTATGTGCCTGGCATTGAAAAGCAGTAAAAACTTGAGTCACCGTCAAACTTTCTAGAGAGAGCACAACATTTACAAAAGTATTAACAGAAAGTAGCCCATTAAAGTACAAATACATGCAGAGATTAGAGAGAGAGATCCTGAAATTTGGAGATATGTATAGGCTTTATAATTAGCTTTAGGACAAAAACATGAATACATCATGATACATGAATATTCTCAAAACAGCTGGCCAGATGATTTTTAAAAATAAGAAAAAGTCCATTGTCCGGTGTCATAGAACATAGTTTTCTGCCTGAAATTTCATTTACCTACCCATTATTTTTAACACCAAGCTCATCATTACAGAAAAATTTAGAGTTCTCAGAGCATTCTCCTCTTTGAAGAAGCAGAACAAATTTTTTTTTTCATCCACTGAATAGGCCTTTGATTTAGTATTACTATTGCTGCACTAAAAATGAATTTAACTACTTTCGACTGTTGGGAGATGCTGAGGCAGATTTTACCAAAGGCACATGGTAAATATCAACTAGCTGCCTGTTTATCTTGGAAAACTCCCTTTTAGGCAACTATCAGTGAATCATCAAATATTTATGGACTCCTACTCTGTCAAGCCCAATGCGTGGCTCCGGCAGTTACAGACATAACAAGACAGGCCTGGCTCCTGCTGCCGTCGAGTTGATAGTCTCTTGAGGAAGATGTGCAAAATCGAGTACAAGCGAGCCGGGAATCTTACCCGAGTTGAGTCCGGAGCACTATGGGAGCTCAGAAAGGGGGAATTAACCCATTTCCGGCAAACAGATAATACCTTAGATGAGAAGCACTTTAAAACCCTCTTAATGGGATTAGCGAATAGTTCTCTCCTGTACACCACACGTAAATATCTCAAAGCTGTAAAATTTTTACACGCTGCCTCCTCCCCAAAACGATTGGACACAGCTACCATTTCGGTGAGCCAATTAGTCTCACGCATCTGTAAAACAAACACCAATACTTTCTTTTCCCAATAAACTTTAAACAAGATAAGCAACCCCGGTGTTTGTTACTAAATGTAAACGCTATGGGGCTTTCAGCTGACAAGAAAGAGCAGCGAATCCTTCTAGAAGGCATGGATCCCCGTGCCTGCTCCCATGGACTCACACTTGACATCCTGCTGCAACAATAAATATTGTCCCTTTACCACATGACAAGCATTTCATTGGCAGTCTGACCAAGGCTACCAACAAAAAAGCTATCGGTTCTTCCTCCCAGTGTTCTCTCATCAATTATCTTACCGTTCGGAATAGCCATAAAGTATTCAGATCACTCTGCAATAAACTGTGGCTGGATGCCATCGTGAGGTAGCATATGCCGGCGGCAACTGCTCGCTGACCTAGGAAGTGCATCTTCCTCTCGTAACACATGCCTTGGACAATCTGAACAGAAGTTCTGAAGTGGCAACCAAAACACACTTCCTTTTCGACAGATGATGCATCCTGTCATTTTTTCAGGAAAGTGATTTAATCATTTCATTGAGATGCTCTTTGAAACACAAGTAAATGTTAGCGGTTTGTGTACTTTCTACCTGCTTCTATACTTTTTCGCTCACGAGTTCTGGTGATGACAGGATGCAGGGAAAGTCCATCAAAAGCTACACTCTCATTCTCTATAAGAAGTATTTCAAAAATATATTTCTACAGGTCAAGTTAAAATCATATCTCCTTCCTGGCCTCCAGTTTTTTCATCTCTCAAAGGGTTCGGAAAGAAGTCAGGGACTTGGTGAGCTGACCTTCTAGTCTTCTTCAGGACTCTTTTTATGTGGAATAGATAATTTAAGAAAAAATTTGCTTAATCGCCTTGCAGAAAGAAGATTGGACTTTGTCCTATGAGTTTGAAAAGTTAAAACTGAAGGGAACTTAGAGTCATGTGACTGCTAAAGTTGGTACTCACAAACCTGTCTCCTATTTGCAAAGATTGGTGGAAATTACCAGGTGATAAGGATAACAAAAATTGAAGAGGTAATGTGACAAAACTGGAACAAAGACTAGCCTCAGGAGTCTGGCACCTCGGGTTCGAATCTGGCTTCAGCTGCCACCTGTGGCTTCGGGTGGCTCCTGCCCTTCCGACCTCCATGCCAGAGAAACGAGACCTCTCTTAACTTTCTAAACGAGGCTTTAGAAAATTATGTGGAAAGTGAAATGAAAACTTTCATGAGAAAAAGGACAAGTAGGTTCAAATACTATATTAGTAACAAAACCAATGAGCAAGACTCAGAAGGCACTGCTGTGGTTCACGACTTAAGACTTCAGGCAGCGACAAACTTTCCCAGTTCACGCTGTTTATTCCGTTCACCTCTCTGCACCTCACTTTCCTAAACTGTCAAAGGGTTTTAATAATATTTACTGCATAAGGTTGCTGTTAAGACTAACCACAGTTGTGTATATAAAACCATTCTGGGGGGCACCTGGGTGGCTCAGTGGGTTATGCGTCTGCCTTGGGCTCAGGTCATGATCCCAGGGTCCTGGGATGAGCCCTGCATCAGGCTCCTTGCTCAGCAGGGAACCTGCTTCTCCCTTTCCCTCTGCCCCTCCCCTACTTGTGCACTCTTTCTGTCTCTCTCTCAAATAAGTTAATAAAAATAAAAATAATTCTGGTAAAAATAATGTGATATATCAGAATAGTATACATATCAGCAATAAAACTCATTCCTGGTGATTTAAAACTTTAATCTCATAATCAATTCAGACTCAGGCCTCGGGTGGACAGTGTGTAAGCAGAAACAGAGCACGATGTGTCTTTACACATTTTGTATACTTGTTTCTCCTTCTCCTGCTTTCCAGTCCCAAACCCAGACTCTAGAGCCCACTCACTCCACTTCCAGAGCATTTCTCTTCCCAGCTCCGTTACGGAGACGGGGCCCGTTCTGCTCCGGTGATGTGCCATGCGCAGGCGTGTGGAGGCTTCCCGCAGCCTCCTGCGAGCCCTGCCTGATGCTGGAGCACCTCACCCGCTCCCCTTTTCAGCCATGCTGCTGCTTGTGAAGCCTGGGGCCCTCGAGCTCCCGGGGCCACCTGAGAGACGTAGAGGACTGAGGTGGGGAATCACCCGCCTTCTCACCTGCCTTCTCTGGGGCACTCTGCACCCTGATCTCTCTCTCTCTAAGATTTTATTTATGAGAGAGAGAGCGTGCTTACATGAGCACAGGGGGATGGGGTGGGGAGGAGTAGAGGGAGAGGGAGAAGCAGACTCCCCACTGAAGCAGGAAGCCCATCGTGGGGCTTGATCCCAGGACCCCAAGATCATGACCTGAATGGAAGGCAGATGCTTAACTGACTGTGCCACCCAGGTCCCCCATGCACCCTGGTCTCTTGAAGCCCCTTTGGCTTTGGCAACTCCTATGGAGTCTCACCTTCAGAAATCTCTAAACCAGGAGTAGACACCTCCAGTCCTTAAGATATATGAACCTGTTTCTAGCTTCTGTAAACTCGATGCTTTAATATCTGTCCCACATGCATATGCCAGACATGTCTTGTTCCAGACAACCACATAATACACCTGTGTCACCTCGCCTTGGCTCCTGCCTCCCTCACTCCCACCTCGCCATCACCTCCCCTCCTCCCAGAGGCATGCTGTCCAAGTATCAACCAACTGATTCCAAGTCCGTATCCCCTAATTCCCTCCTTTATTGGGCTCCCACACTCTGGGCAACTAGACACCTGTCCTTACTACCCCTGAGCCAGGTACCAGACAATTAGGAAGAGCCCCTATGCACCAGAGCCCGTCGAATTATTCAAACTAGCCCACCTAGGCCTAATTGCCCCACCTCTTCCGTCCCTTCCTGTCCCCCCACTTCCTTGGCCCTGATATTGACCCTGGTGCTTCCCCATGTGTCCCTCTAGGCAGAGCATGCCCCCTCCTCTTGTGAACTGTAACAAACTGTCATTTCAATGGCAATTGTCTCCTGATCTCTTGATCTTACTATGCCTCCAATTTTCTATTAATGCACTATATTTTAAAGCACAGGAACTGTGTATCAAATGTCCTTCTTCTCCATGTTGGGGGTGCTAGGTCCACAAGTCTTTCCTGCCCTCAGTGCATTTGGCTCTGGAGGGGCCCAGGAGGTCTGAAAGTCTGAAAACATTTCACCAGAGAATGTGGTGCCAGGCTCTCCCTCTTGAGGGTGCCCCTAGTCTTTAACAGTGGCCCCTTTCATTTAGCTCTGGGTGGGAGGAACATGGCCCACTCCTTCCATGAAAAGGTGATATAAATATAAAAAGCACTCTCCCTACAAGGTCAACAAATCTTTCAGATGCTGCTACAAGAGAC
This sequence comes from Ursus maritimus, assembly GCF_017311325.1. Taxonomy (NCBI): domain Eukaryota; kingdom Metazoa; phylum Chordata; class Mammalia; order Carnivora; family Ursidae; genus Ursus; species Ursus maritimus. The sequence goes on from NW_024423343.1 coordinate 35,783,980, forward strand.
ATGGGTGGTAGATAGTGGGTGGAGATAGTGTTCTCACCAGGTCCTTCCGGAAAATTCCTGTGAGGCAAGCTGCCTCTGGAAGCTGCTTAAACTGAATCTTACTCATATCTGTTGAAAACCTACTAGGTGACAGGCACTCACTTTCCCAGTCATAGCTGATACAGCAGTGTGGCAGATATTTGGGGCTGATTACCAAGAAAATAGCCTTAGCCCCCGTCCTTTGTGTTCTCTGAGAATGAGAAATTAAAATACTTTCTATCTCCAGGCTGGAACCTAAGGCTACCTGTGTAATTTACTTCCAGCTAAGAGATAAGATGACTTACTGGGTAGAGTTTCATTAGCTTTGCCTTTGGTGTATAATACATCTCCTTAAAAATTAATGACTTAAAACAAGAATAACCACTTATGTAGTCATAATTGTGCTGTCTCAGCTAGGCTCAGATGAGTGGCTTCTCTCTGTCCCAGGCAGGGCTGGCTGTGCTCACGTCATGTGTTTGCGGTCAGCTGGTGGCTTGCCTAGAGCTGGAGGGTCACAGAGCTCACTCTCACATCTGGTCCTCAGCTGGAATGGCAGGTGGCAGACACCGGGCTGAGCTTCTCTTTCAGTCCTTGAGTTTGTTCCTTCTCCAGGGCTTCCCTCTCCATCAGGCCTCTCATCCTCACATTGACTCGTCTGGGCTTCCTTCTGGTGAAAGTGGCAGATGCAAAGCCTCCCGAGCTCTGGATCTGGAACTGGCACTTCCGCCATATTCTTTGGTCTAAGCAGCCCAGATGCAAGGAGTAGGGGGTAGGACTACCATGGATTCAGGGAGGTTTGACTCATTTGTAGCCATTTATAACAATCTACCTAAGTTGTCCTCTGGCCTTGGTGATGCGTGTCCTCCCTATACAGGCATACTCACCCATCCTCAACTTTCAGTGTCTCATCCAGTCGATGGTCTACAGTGATTCTGAAATTCGGCCATGCACATGTTCTCAGTGACCACGACTCCAGAAGCAGGGAATGTACCTTAATTAAGGCCCAGATTTTGTTTTTGTTTTTTTACTTAGGAGTGAATGGTTCCATAATCCAATATATCATTTATCTGTTGCTTCATAACAGGCCACCCCAAAACTCACTGACCTAAGCCAACAATTTATTATTTATTATTTTTCATAGTTCTGTCCCTTGACAATCTGGGCAGTTCTCCTCCTGGTCTTTCCTGAGTTCACCATGCGGCTGCAGTCATCTGCGAGCAAGGCTGGCCTGGAGGGTCCAAGCTGGCTTCACTTACACATCTGGTATTTGGGTCTGGCTTCTTTGGGTGAGGCCCTGAGATCTCCATGAGGCCTGTTATCCTTAAGTAGGCTTTATTGGATTTTTTACAGCATGATTTTCTAAGAGAAAGGATTAGAACAAGAGGCTAAAAGTCTCTCAAGCCCTATGCTCTAGAACTCATATACTGTCACTTCTTCCACATTCTCATGGTGAAAGCAAATCACAAGTCCAGCCCAGACTCAAGGGAATGGGGAAAGGGACTCTCACCTCTTTATGGGAAGAGTGATGTCATACTCGAAAGGGCATGGGAAAAGCACAGTGTGGCTCATTGAGGGCCATTATTATAATGATCCCTTTCTTCTTGTATGGAGCGCAAACCCAGTATTAGAAGAGAAGAACCATCCTGCAAGCATGAAGATAAATGCTATATACTATGGATGACCTGGTTCCTTCATGACATTCCGGGGTAGCTTCACCAATCTTGACTTATTACTATTGGACTTCTTCTTTTATTTAAAAATAAGCCCATGTCTAGTAAGTCACTACGATGAGGTTTTTTTGTTTGTTTGTTTTGCCATATGCATAGATTGGAATGGTCTGGTAGCAAGAAAAGTCCCTCCCTTCAAGGAGTATATATGGATGTGAAGGTATTTAACCCCATTTGTTCTAACTCACATTTCTGGTACGAGAGGAAAAAAATCTCACTTATGTTCTGTCACACATATATGGCAATTTTCCTTGCGCCTAGCCCACAAGATCTACTGAATAAATTATAGCTGTTGTTATCACATATTTTACACAGTATTAGTTATACAACTTGAAAATCCATCAATAGTTATATAAAATTCAACCCACTGTAAAGAAAACCTCATTTCTCCTGCAGTGTCTCTTCTCTACCACTCACAGAGAACACTTCACTTCTGATATTTCTGGTCACCAGATGTGTTGGGGTTTTTCACACACCAAGCAATTCTGGGATACCAGCTGGCTGTCCTAGAGCTTAACTCACTGACACTGGAGATAGTATCAGATCCCACGAACAAAGGGATAAGTCCTACAAGCCTGCCCTTGGATGCTGGTCACAAGTCCAAGGTTATTACCTATGTTTCTGACCCACCAGTTATAAACCAGAGGTTGCTGCAAACTCCTCCTGCTGTTTACTGACTGAGTATAAAAGAATGTGATAAAGGAGATGGATGAACATCCGGATGGAAGAGACGCGTAGGGTAAGGTATATGGGAAGGGGCCTGAAGCTTGCATACCCTCTCCCAGAGCACCACGCTCCTAGAGCCTCCGGGGGTTTACCAACTCAAAGCTCCCTGGACACTAGACCTTTGGGATTTCTATAGAGGCTTCATCATGTAGGTATAATCAATCTTTAATGCCGTTTCCAGCCCCATCCACTCTCCAGAGAATGGGGGGGGGTGGGGCTGAAAATTCCAATCTTTTTTTTTTTTTTTTTATAGAGACAGCCAGCAAGAGAGGGAACACAAGCAGGAGGAGTGGGAGAGGAAGAAGCAGGCTCATAGCAGAGGAGCCTGATGTGGGGCTCGATCCCATGACGCCCGGATCACGCCCTGAGCTGAAGGCAGACGCTTAACCGCTGTGCCACCCAGGCGCCCCTGAAAATTCCAATCTTTTAATCATGACTTGGTCTTTCTGGTGACCAACCCCCATCCAGGAGCCTGCCCAGAGTCACCTTGAACAAAAGATGCTCTCATCACCCAGGACATTCCATGGGATATAGGAACTCTGTGCCAGGAACCCAAGTCAAAGACCATATCTTACAAAAGATGCTCCTAGGACTCTTATCACTTAGGAAATTCCAAAAGTTTTAGAGGCTCTGTGCCAGGAACGAGGACAGAGACCAATAAACATTTTCTCTATTACCGCACATCCATCATTTACCTCACTATAAAAGAGCTAGACTATTATTAAGTAAAATATTTCTATAAAATGCTAGAGACACTTTTAATTTTAGAATGCCAGACAAATATACAATGTTGGTATATTGATTTTCTTTTCTACCCCATTTGGGGGCATACTTTATAGAATAACTGCATCTGAAAACAAAGTATATGCAGTTAAAAGTTCCAAACCCTAAGCCAGTCTATGAGAGCACTATTAAACATTTCTGTCTTTTCACATTAGTTTTAAAGAGCAAAGAAGCACATATAATTCAAAGTGGTGGACTTTGCCTTACAAAAGTCAAATCAGTATGAAAAAGCCACAGAATGAGTTTCCTATAGGGCTTGACTTGAACTAATACTTTTCAAACTTTCCCTAATTCCTGCTTGCCTCTCCCCACCTCTCTAAAAATATATACTTTTCTTTGTGCCTGATTTTTTCTAGATGATGTCTTTAGGTCTTGAAGAATTTTTTTTTTTTTTAACCTCTGGACTGAAAATAACAAAAACGATTTCAGTTTAAGTAAAATAAGCTGGTCTGGGGCACCAGATCCAGGAATTCAATTCCCATTCATTCATTTCCTCTCTCTCTCCCTCCATCTCCCTCCCTTCTTTTCTCTCTCTCCCTCTCTCTGTCCCTCTCTCCCTTCTTCTCCCTCTCTCTCTCTCCCTTCCACTCTCCCTCCCTCCTTTTCCCTCTCTCTTTCTCCCTNTCTTTCCCTCCCTCTTCTCTCCCTCTGTCTCTCTACCCCTGTCTCCAGGGTTAGCTCTTTCCTTTCCTATCACAGAGGAGCCTTCCTATGCACCAGAGAAGATGGTCACTTAGAGCACTGGGCTCATATCCTTCCAGATCAATAACCTGAGAGGAAAAAAGTTTTGTTCTTGTTTTTTGCTTTTTGCTCTTTTCCTCTATCTCAGTTTCAGTTTGGAAGTCTATGGAGCTACTTTGGCCTAATTCATGTCAATGTACCTCCTGGGTAGGAGGACCAGAGCAGCCAACTGTCTAGGGTAAGGTACTGTGGCAGATTGTTTACAAACATGGCTGCCAACATGCTCTTCCATCTCTGCATGCATGGCACTCCCCTCATCTGGAGAGATACCTATTTACCATCCACCTGGATCTACACTGACACTGTGTCTTGCAGAAACAAGGCTGTGCCAGCTGCTTGTCTAGGTCTGAAGAGGCTTGGCACTTTCTGCTTTTGCCTTCTTGGAAGCCCACTACCATGTAAAGAAGCTTGGGAGAGTATCGAGTAATGAGAAATCTAGTATTTAGAGGAAAACCAAGGCACACTGGCCTCTCCAGCCATCCCGGCTGAGGCACCAGGTATGTGACTAAAGCCATTTTGTGACATTTCATCCTTCATTAAGCTCCCAGTTTCCTGCTGCTGTGTGGGTGACCCAGTCAACTCCATCTACACCACTTGCAGCAGAGACAAGCTGACCCCGGACCAAACTGCAGAACTTGCAGTTGTGCTGTAAGTCAGTAAGTTCCAGAGTGGTTTGATATGTAGGGGGAGATAACTGAAGCAGACAGTGTGGCCAGCCTGAGTCATGTGCTTCCCTCTCCAGGCCAGGGAGCAGTATCTCTTACCAGCAGAAGGGGGAGGCATAGAAAAGATATGGCCCCTCCAAGATACAGCCAGGTTAATTTCTCCCTACCACAACCTGAAAGAAGACAAGGGTAAAGTCTATGTTAGGGGCTGGCATCTGAATGTGGCAGGAGTATCAGAACTGCCTGAAATGGAGATGAAATGGGGTAGCTAGTTTGTCTCAGGTTGGCCCTGGATATGCTGGGACCTTGTTATTCATGTTGCCTTAGACACTACTATGTGTCAGAAAACTTACCTGGAAGGCAGAGACTGGAAAGGAAGAATATATGACCTTCAAAAAAGTCTTTAAAGACACAAATCAGGATTTAAAAAACTTTTTTTTAATCTTAAAATCTCTTATTTTTCTTCCACAAGTGTTTTAAATAATTATTAGAGAACTACATTTATTTCACTGAAAGAAGTTAAGATTACTGCCTTCCATGAGTACCTGCCTAACTTGGACAATATGAAGCTAAATATTACTATAGATCACAATACTATCCTTTGTTCCATTTTTAATTTGCTATCAAAAATACCAGACTTTTATATTTATGCTGATATTTGTAAATAAGTATCTTTAAAAGAGTTATAATTAATCTCACAATATAGCCACATACGTAGTCTGCTAGATTTAAAAATCACACCAAAATAAAATGAAACACCTGCTTAGTTTTCATTTGTTGAAATTTTTTAGATTTTTTTTTCTCCTATTCAAAGCCACATGAGTTGCCCAAGAAATAAATATAATTGATAGGGACACAGGCACCAACAGCAGATAAATTTGGTTCACTATGTATAATGGTTCATAATTTTTTTCCACGATTGGAGAAAATTAGCAGTGTGTGTGTGATGGTTATAGTGCCCACGTAAAGTAGGTGGCAGAGAGATGTCTACGTCACAGAGACTAGAGTCTCCTCTGCTACCACAAGTAGAATTTGCCCACTAAAAACCAATTTGGGGATAGCAAACCCTCCAAACTTCTTGAGCTGGGTAGTAGAGAAATCAGAAAACTTCATCCCCTATAATACAGTAACCAGCATTCAGATTATTGGTCCAGAGACAGAATTACCTTAGGTTTATGAGTCTTCTATTTTGAGACAGAACAGTATAAAATGACGAAGAAAACATAAAAAAAAATAAGGAAACATAACAGAAGGGAAAAAACTTTTTTGAAGAAAGTGGGAAAAGAATTTACCATTGGCTATATTTTTCACATTATCTCAAAGGAAGACCTTTTGACAAAGCAACTTAGATTTGGCTCTTCTGGTGTAATCACTTTAATGCATCTGTGTCAAAAAGGTACCTTAATATAGTACCATTGTTAGGGAACAACTACTGTGAACAGCAAGTATCCCTAGCCTGTGCTCCATCGCTACTTCTTCCCTGGCCTCATCATTAGAGGGGACATTCTTTTGGGGTTTTGCTTATTCATGTATGTGATGTGTGAATACTTAATAAATATGCATTCCTTTTATGACTAGATACAGCAATAAAGACATTACACCCCCCCACACACACACACAGTGTGGTAGAACTGAAGTTGCCTTTAAGGGTTAATTTCCTGTCCCCCTCCCCCCAAAAATCATAATTAAAAGAGGCTTAGTAATATTTTTCATAATAAAATGTATGCATATTGCTTAGTGCCAATGGAACTCTTCAAAATGCAAGTGAGGCTTTTCTATGTGGTTCAGATTGATGGAAAAGAGATTATATTATTGCTCAATGATCTTTGTTTCCTTCTTAATCTAACAGCCCCAACACACACAGACACACACACAGAGTAGTGCTTAATATATACCATTTAAATAAGGATGACATAGCCAGGAAACCTACAAAATCCCCTAGACTGGGGATCCAGTCTCTCGTCCAAGCCCATTACTAAACAGAAAAGCTGTCGGTTGAAATAAAACCAGTATGACTATTATAACTTTAAGAGAAATAATCGCATGATGTGAGGTGCACACCATTCAAACTACAAATACATTCTCGGAGAACTGGTGAACGCTTTCCTTTCTCAGGGACGCTGGATGGCAGTTTTTGAGTGATTAATAGTTATGACCACAGAACTTCAGCTAGACATAATTTATCTGCAAAAATGTTGTCTAACACCTAAGACCAAAATGTGTGTGGATGGAGTCAGTTTTAAAAGCATAAGATACATTTGTCTTCTCAAGATACACACATACTCCTTTAAAATATCTCATGGCTTAGTATTCCACTTAGGATAAAGACCAGTTCCCTGCAGAGGGCCCCACTCCAGACTCCCCTCCCTCCCACCTCCCCCCACTTCCCTTTCACCTCCCTCCCACCTCCCCCTCACCTCCTTCTCACCTCTCCTCTCTGGCTGCTCTCCTTCTGCTGCAGACCCCTTATGCACGCCCCCTTCTGCCAAGGCCACGCCCCTTGCATGCAAGGCTTCCTCTGCCCTGGCCACGCCCCTGGACTCATCACCCCCAGCCTCGCCTTAAAGGCTCTCCTTCGGAGTTTAGCCCTGTCATCTCTCCAAGTTCATTTCCTTCCCTAGGAGTTCCTTCATTGTGCGTTCTCAGCTCGTTATTGCTGAGCTCGCTATTGTCCTTTGGAGCACTTTATCACTGTGGTGATCTTACATTCATTTGTGTGACTGTTGGCTAATATCTGCCTCTCCCACAAAACTCTAATTTCCATGAAGGCAGGGACCATGCCTTTTTGCTCATTATTGCATCCCCAGGGCCTAACATAGTGCCTGACACATGGTAGCCATTAAAAACTACATTAACTAAATGAATGAATTAATTTAAATAATAATTGCTGTTATTCTAGATTTTAGGACTCAGCCTACACTAAAATTAATGGTGTATTTGCACATTTCCACCCACCAAAGTTCTGTCTTCCTTCTCTTCTTTTCCTGACATCTGAGAATGTTTCATGAGATCTGTATACTAGGATTATCTTTCCTTTCCCCATTTATTTTTTAATGGAGTCACAAAATTTAACTCACTCTACAATTTGGATTGTTAGAAAAAGGAGAGTACTTTCAATTCTGTCTAAATTTAATCTAGTCCTCTGCCAATTACCACCACCCCCATCCCAAACTCCCACACATTGGTTAGCAGAAAAAAAAAAAAAAGTCAAATATGGTTTAAAGTCTGATCAGATCCAATTATTTAAATAGTCATTTTAGACATCAGTCTTTCATGTAAACATGTGCAAACTCTCACATAGCCCCTGTCTTCTTTTTCCTTCCCAAAGCCTGAGTCTATGCGGAGCTTATCCAATTTTATAACAACAGAGATGAAGGACTTCACTCACGATGTCCTGTGCCCTCACTGGTCAGCAGGGCAATGCCCTGTGTCCACTAGTGTTTGCCTTGCTGACATTTGGGCCTGGGGTCTGATGCGTGGCATAACTCATCATTTAGCTCATTGGCCGTGGCAGGGCCCAGCAGTGTTCTCTGGCTGGTAAACAGAACACCCTCCTCCCTCGTGTTTCTAACCGGGTGATGGGTATTAAGGAGGGCACGTGTGGTGATGAGCACTGGATGTTACAGGCAACTAATGAATCATTGAACACTACATCAAAAACTAATGATCTACTATATGCTGGCTAACTGAACATAATAAAAAAATGAAAATAAATTTTTTTAAAAGGCTATTTTTCATTGACCGTCTGCCAAGACAGTCATCAAATAACTTGCTACCTTACTGACAGCCCTGAGTCCGATCTAAAAAGAACAGTCTTCTCTGACAAAGGGTTAATATCTAAACATATAAAGAACTCATACAGCTCAACAGCGAAAAAACCCAAACAATCTAATTTAAAAATGGGCAGAGGAACTAAATAGGCATTTTCCGAAGAAGCTCTACAAATGGCCAGCAGGTACATGATAGGCTGATCAACATCACTAATCACCAGGGAATGGAAATCGAAGCCATAATGAAATACCACCTCACCAGTTAGATGCCTATCATCAAAAAGACAAGGATAACAAGTGCTGGCGAGGATGTGGAGGAAAGGGAGCCCTGGTGAGCTGTTGGTGGGAGTGTTAATTGGTGGAGCCTCGGTGGAAAACAGTATGGAAGTTCTTCAAAAAAATAAAAATAGAACTACCATATGATGCACCAATCCTGCTTTTGGGTATATATCCAGAGGAAACAAAAGCAGGATCTCAGGGAGATATCTGCACTCCCATGTTCACTGCAGCATTATTTATAAAGCCAAGACATGGAAACAACCTAGGTGTCCATCAGTAGATGAATGCATAAAGATGTATAGAGGTAACAGATATAAAGCTATAAAAATGGAATGTCATTCAACCATAAGAAAAGAGATCCTGTTATTTGCAACAACATGTATAAACCTGGAGTACATTATGCTAAGTAAAATAAGCCAGACAGAGAAAAGACGAATACTGCATGGTATCACATGTGGAATCTAAAAAAGCCTAACTCATAAGAACAAAGACTAAAATGGTGCTTATCGGGGGCTAGGGTTGGGGGGAGGGAAGGCAAGACGTCGGTCAGAGTACTAACTTTCAGCTATAAGATGAGTAAGTTTGGGGACATGATGTAAAGCATAGTGATTAAAATTAAGAATATTGTATTATAAAATTGACAGTTGATAAGAGAATAGATCTTAAATATTCTCACCACAAAAAAGAGATGATAATTATACGGCCTGATGCAAGTATCAGCTAAGGTAATATATAAGGGTATCAAATCATATTTTGCAATACATAAGGGCATCAAATAATCACACTGTATCCCTTAAAATTGCACAATGTTATATGTCAATTACATCTCACTAAAAGTGGGAAAAAAAGTCTACTACAATTTTTTTATACCATGATTTTTGAACTTAGTATTGTAGAGAGGTTGACACCCCTCTATGGATCCTCTAAGCTGGTCCACATTCTCGTTTATGCAGTCCAGGTAGAACTTTGCAGCTTGCCTACTTATGCACAGATTGATGACTAAGTGGAAAGATTTTCGATTCTTCCCGGTTGTGGGACACATATATCGTTAAGTTTAGGATTTTATTCTCAGCAAAGCCAAACCAGGGTTAATTTGTGAGAGGCGTATTTTATAAAATCCACCCAATCTGAGAAAAAGTGAGGTAGCGTAGAGCTTTGAAAATTCACTGGAGGAACTTCAGAAGTCATGCTACTCAAATTTTTTACAGCTGATAAAACTAAAGCTCAGGTAGGTGTCAGAGCCTAGATGGAAACACTAGTCGTTCCACTGGCCCTCTGGCTGTTCTTGTATACACACTGCCTCTCAGAGAGAGAGGAAGGGAGGAAGGGAGGAAGGGAAGAGAAGGGAAGGAAAAGGGAAAGAAAAAGAAAAAGGAAAGGAAAGGAAAGGAAAGGAAAGAAAAAAACAAGAGAGGATGTGCAGGTGAAGTAGAAAATTGCAGAAACCCACAGGATCTCTGGCCGGCCACACCATTCTGGGCCAAATGCTTCCCTCTGCCCCAGACAGAATTAGAAGCTCACAGGACACTGTGCATCTGAAGACCGGTTCTGGCCGGAAGGTGGGGATTGGAAATGGAGGCAACGCCGGCAATGTGTGCACCACTCCAAGTGCAGAAGACCTGTGAGTATCCAGAGAGTCGGCAGGAAGCCTGAAGGAGCACACATCTGTACAGTTAATTTTGTTAATCAGTTTGCATAGCATTTCAGGATTAATGGACGGAATGCAGTTTATAAATGTCAGTTATAACTATAATGTTCGCCCTGTGCCATAACTTAATTCAATGAAGCTAAAGGCTAGTAAATTTAGAACCAATAAAAGGAAATACCTCCTTCCATTGAACACTTCACCCCTCGGAGACCACTGCCAGGAGGTCATTGACACAGTGCCAGTTTTGGGAAGGAATCTGACAGGCCTCACTTAGATATATACCCGAGCCGTCAAAGAGAAGGTGATTTAAGAGTCACAAAATCCTGTTTTAGCGTCTTATCAGAAGTGTGCAATGGTTGGGGGGGCACTTCACTTTACTCTCGACTCTGCTCAGCTCCAGGTGGATGAATCACAACTGCTTTTTACAGTGAAGGAAAACATAGCGCAATTTGGAGGGGGGTTCATGGTGAGGCTCAGGGAGGGATCGTGTCAAATGTCCCTTTGCACCACCGGGAGACTGAATTCCCCACTGAATCCAGATACGTGGCTTTCAGCTGGGAAGGAAGCCAAGGGACCCCATGGAGAGCTCCTCCTCCAGCCTTCTGAGAAAAACCTCACAGGTTTCCCTGAAGATGGGGGGGAGGGCAAGTTTGAGTCAATGAGCCACTCTCCCTTAACTTCTGAACTTTTCCCATTGGAGAAATCCACCCTCAAAACACTTCCCACTGATTTCCACCTGAACCCTATGTCTGCATTAGTAACTTCCCTGGAAATAAAGGGACAGGGCAGAAAGCCCTAAACGCTGTCCCTCCCCATTTTAGCTCAGACCAAGTTCTAATGAAAGTGCATGCAAATGCACTGGCCCCATCTAACCTGGAAGATGCAGGGGGCTTGCCCAGAGGGGCGGTTTGGAAACGTAGGGATTTGTCTTCTAGACTAGGCACCCCTGGTATTTATATATTGAAATGGACTCTTTAATTCTATATTGTTCTTCATTTCATCCTCTTATTATAGCTAGGGCATTATACTGATTTTTTTAAAGTTCTCATATTATCTCTGATTTCTTTCTTTTTTTTTTTGTGGTATGGGGGATTTTACAAAATATTTGTTGTAAAGGGGGAACGTTAAATCTGAGGGTCTGAGAACCACAGATACAGAACATGAGTTTCAACATTCGCATACACTCAAGTGAAATTTTCCAACTGAGTATATAGTTTCCTGCTCTGTTTCAATGTTGATTTCTTCAACCTCATTGGTTGCTCACCGATGCTTCTACTTTTGTTAAATAGTGACTTTATTGCCTTTGGTTGCTTGCTATTGCTACCTTCATTCCACCAAATTCTGGATTTCCCATTATTTTAAGGATCCTATTCCCTTGTCTTTGTCCTGAAGGTCAAGGCCCCTCCTTGTGACCACTGGCAGGTCTGTTGGTATTTTAGAGCAAACTTTTGCTGTGTGTGTTTTCTTGGGCAACTTTAAAAATCATTTATGTAATCAAAATTGGAGAAATCAGAATTGGAGAAATATTTGTTCAACTTTCCACAAATTACTTAACATCCCTAAACCTTAGTTTTCTCCTCTAGAAAATGCTGATAATAAGATCGACTTCGCCGGGATTAAAGGAGATGCCACATGTAAAGGATGTAGTACCGTATAAACTGCAGACATGTGGAACTCTTTATTCTCTGCTTTTAATTTACGTATGTGATTCTTTTGAATATCAATTCTATATTAGATTTTTAATGACACCCGTTCTTTGCAGGATTTTGTCATTAAGAACTGTGAAATTAACCAAGTTCAGATTTGAAATATACCTACCGGTTATGGAAGACACACTAGTGCAAGTGTTTACTATTTCAATTTGATCTTAATTAGCAGGGTGAGAGATGCTTTTGATACAGCATGAAAGTGTTTAGCTAATTCTCCTATTCAGTACTCTCAAGGGTGATAGCTTCTGCTTTAGTGCTTGGTCAAGCCTTAAACTTTATGTGTTTTGGCACTGCTCTGTAACAGAAGTGTTCATGGCCGAGACTGCCAAGTGCACAGAGTAAATAGAAATTTTTATCAGTACAGTAAGTGTTCATAATACTGACTGTCAGTGTAAGGCTATGGTATGCTTTTATGATTCCAAATATTAGAAGAGCAGCCAGGCTTAGGAGTGGCTGTGGATGCTTCAAATGTCAGCTGCTGATGCCCACCAAACACTACTGTACATATAATAGTTCCCATGATATTTAGCATGGAATAAGCGAGGAACCAAGAGGCCAGGGGTCAGGATCTAACCCAAGCTTCATGATGACTCTCTGTGAGCCATGCAAAGTCCCCAGAAGTCTTATCTGTAAAATGAGACTATCACTGGTAGATCAACCTTGCTACAGGCTTGCTAGGAGAAAAAAATGCAATAGCACATGCAAGAATGACATGGAAGTTCTGAGGCATGACAGTACAACTGTGATGGCCTTCATCCAAGTCCACTCCATTGTTAAAGAATCCAGAGATTTTTCGAGTTAGCTGTTGCATTAACACAGGCTATGTATGTGATGATACAGGATAAACTCTTTTACACTCAGATCCATCAACTTCAGAGGGATCTTCAGAAATCGTGTTGCCTCCTCAATCTACTTCCAGTCATTTTTAACAAATGCAGATAACAAACAAAAATGCTCCATACACTTTACTTAGGGTTGATGACCTAGATTTCTCTCATCTATCAACTAGCAAAGCCTGGTTGAGCAAAGATCTGTGCTGATCTAGGGACTGGCTTCTAAGGGATGGTGGTACCACCATGCTTATCGTGGGAGAGATTCCAGTGTCACAGGAAAAAACTAAACAAGATATTACAGAGGGGAATAAACAGCCTATGGGGCAACGCCTCCTAAAGCAATTCCAATCTATTCCTCTTCTCTTCACCTGCTCTGTTCAAAACTGGGCCCACGCTCACAAGAGAGCATTGGAGCATCTGTGCCACTCCAGCACTTTTATATAAATATTAAGTCTACTTGCTGTCCAAAAAAAAAAAAAAAAAAGAAAGAAAGAAAAAATGAATCCTACTCTTCTCCCTTTGAATGTTATTAAATTAAGTCTCAAAGTGCCAACATTTTTTTGGAACTCCAAAAGATAGCTTGCTTAATCTAGGAACATTCTTGGCCAGAGAAAGGATCTGAGGTGAAATCAGAATGATATTTTCTGCCCTAGAAGGTCTTTTGAGATGTTATGCCTGGTCTGGGATTCCTGAAGCCCTGGTGAATCACGCATTTTCAAAACTGGTGATCTATCCTACTCTTGGATTGCTCTCTAATGGTTTTATGGTCCTTCATTTTATATTCTAAAGCAAAAAAGGGGCAAGGACAGCATCTTTTACTTCTGCCATATCCCCCGTACTACCCAACACAGAGCTAGCATTCAGTGCAATTTTAATACGTATTTTGTAAGTTCTCCTAGGTAACATGAATAATTCAGTAACTCTTTTGTTAGAATGATCCTTTCATTCATCCAATAGCACATGCTGTTTATCCTTTTATTTAGCAACAGAGATGCTCCAAATCTTTAAGCTAGTAGAGCCCAAAGGGCATTTCGTGCCTGGTTCATCTGGTTCATTCTTGCGCTGAGTGGGTACCTCTCGTTCTCCTTCTCACTTTTCTCTTCTCACCACATCCAGCTGATCATGTAGCTTTACCAGTTCCATCCACCAAATCTCTCCCCCATCCCCTTCTTCCCCTCTACCCCTAGTTCTGCTGCCCTAATTCAGACCCCCCTGTCTTCCACGCGGACTGTTTCACGACTCTCCAAGTTATTTTGCCACATTTACTTTTTAATGTAATCCATACGTCGTCTCGAGTACTGATGACGAACCTGGTGCTTCCTAGGCGCTGGGGATAAGGACTAAATCTCTGCTGTCAGGGGGCTTTCATTCTAATGCTCAAACAGTAACCAAGAAAACAAACTAGATCATTTCAGATGATTTCTAGATAATTTCAAAGGAAATTATTTTATTACTGACTGGAGGGTATTAAGGGAGGATACTTTTTTTAGGAAAGGCATTTTGAGTATGTAGCATTTAGCTGAGTTTTGAAAGATGAAAAGGAGCCAGCCAGCTGAAACTGGGTAGAGAGTCTCCCAGAAATAGACAGAGGCAAAAAACTGGAATAGAGAATAAGCCAGCATGAACGGAGACTAGACAAGGTGAAAGTGTCACAGCAGCTGAGATGGGGAGGGGGGCTGGTAGTAGATTATGCGGCTTCATCGGATATTGAAAGGAGTCTGGATTTCACTCTAGGAGCTAGGAGCGTCAAGATGGTACTGGAGAGTTTTAAGCAGGGAAGAATATTATTAAATATAAACTAATTTTTGATTAGTTCACTCTTGCTGTCCTGGGAGATTGGATCGCATACGAACAGAGCCTGAATCAGAAAAGCGCATTAGGGGACTATTACAACAATCTAGGTAAGGGAAAATGGTGATGGAGAATGAAACAAAGAAAAGAGATTTAGTGTGTATTTTAGATATGGGGAGTGAGCCCACATGAGAAATAAAGAATGACACTTAGGATTGGGGTTTGAACATTTGGATGGCTGATTTCCCCATTTATTAAGATGGGCAAGAATGGACAAGGAGTACATTTCTCTCCATTCTCCACAAATAGAGCAGTTTTTTTAAAATTTGTGTCTGGTGATGTTTTTGCTCACTTAATACATTTCCATCATCTCCTTGCCAGGCTAGACTCTGAGCTTTCTATCATACGCATGGCAACGCCTGTACTCATGCCTCCTATCCGGCGTCCTCTGCCATCGCTTCTCCACAAGGCACCTGCAGCTGCGGCCATAATGAGCTGCCCACTTTTCTGCAGACTGTTTTCTCCCTTCTCCATGTCTCAGCACTCACTGTTCCTTCTGCCTAAGACTCCTTTGACCTTCCTCCTCTATGTTGCAACTTCCAACTTACCTTTCAAAGGCAGCCTGAGTGTTACCTTTTCTCCAGGGTAAGTTAGGCACTCCCCAGCATCCTCATGCTCTCCTGAACAGCCTCAGGGATTGGGCCAATCACATTGCCTCGACTGGACGTGTTCTGACTTTGAGCTTGGTCACCAGTAGGGAGTCTCACTCCACTTTGTGCCCTAGAACACAACACATGACCAGGAAACACATGAGTGGTGCTGAGTAACTGTATCTGAAGGACATTAAAGTTCGAGACACTTCTAACACACTACACTCCAAAACTATCAGTCTATGCAATTCTCCATCTATATAGACAGACAAATCGCCAGACAGAGGGTATTTAGAGGTCCACAGTGTGCAATCCTTAATTCCCCCAATAGCCCTCAGGCCTAGGCTGAGAGGAACCTCACTACAAAGTCACGTTTGGCAATTGCTCTGCAGCTATTCTTGATCTGATTTATTTTCTACTTATTTTGGTCCCTGAGGGGCATGGGCATGGATAGAACTGGAAAGGAAATTTCAATATAGATATATACCTGGATTTTAGCCGAGTTCGTGTTAGTGTCTCAGACAGCACCAGGAGCCCGCAAACGGACTTGAGGAGTCGCTGGTGACACAGCACTCCTGGGTAAGCCACATCACACAGCTCCCCCCAGGGGCCACGTAACCTGTATCTCACCCCAGTGATCACAGTACTATTCCTCCTTCTGGTGAGCAGGGTAGGGGTCTGTGCTAATTGCTCCTCTGTGTCCTATATACATGGCATACAGCCCACAGCACACCACCCACTACTCTTACCCAGTTGTGTGGGTAAAGCTTTTTTTTTTCCCCTCTAGCTTAGCCATGGACATTTAGAAACATGGAAGATATTTTTGTGCAAAAAAAAAAATAAAAACATGCCATCAGGATAATTACTTGATGGGTCCCGAGACCCCTGAGACTAGCCACTGAACTTTGAGGCAAGATGTTTTCTTAACGAGGAAGTCATTTTCAGCATGTCAAAGTCATAAAACTTAACGCCGACCCCTCCCTATATTTTATACTGCGTCTGTGCTGTGCTTGCCTCGATCTGCTGCCAGGAGATTTATATTCTAATAACTTGATTTTTAATTAGTGAGAAACCAAGGCAGTACCAGTTAAATGTCTCACAAAGCATTGCAGATGACTCTAAATGCCTTATGATATAAATACCTTTAGCAAAATGAAAACACAAGTAGCTTTGCATATATTTATATGTTTTGCCCTTTAAGTTTTGAGTTTAAAGGCTGAAAGCAGAGCCAGTGGTAAAAGGAAAGCAGCTTCCTCTGAAGATCCATGCATTAAATTAGTCTGACTCAACTCGGTGCATATTTACCAGGCACCTACTGTGTGCAGGGACCAGCAGAGACAGTGACACGGAGGGCCTGCCACCAAGCTGCTCTTCAAAGCAATGTATCTCCCAAAGGAAACCTCTTCTCTCTGTTGAGCAGTCTAAAAGACAGGGCAGGCCAGGAGTATGCATCAGCTCTGGGGTCCTAAAGCATTTTCTTGGCAATTGGTAAACCACACAAGTGGAAGTGATGAACTCTCTTCATTATAATTAATTTTTGAAAAGTCAATATTCATTTCCCCTAAGAACTTTAGGTCCTTTTTCAAGTAAAAATTTTGAAGTAAAATAATTTAAACAACTAAAACAGTTTAAAGGTTAAATTGTCTGAATGAATAAAAGAATGTATTCTGTGACATTTCAGCTCTGGACTAGAATAAAATTTCTGGTTCCTTTTAACTCTAGACTAGAATAAAATTCCTAAGCAAGCATGATCAAGAGTCTCTCTTTTATTAGGGAAACAGAATCAGGTGAATTCTTTTTACATAGAAATCTGTCACAGAATCAGTGTTCAAGACTGGGGAAGAGCAGAGTTTAGGTAAGCCGTTCGTTCATTCATTCATTCATTCACTCAGCCATCCAGCCGGCTCGGGAAGGCGCCAAGCACACACTCGTCGGGCACCTCTCTGCTTCAGGCTCTGCCTCCCGTGCTTCCATTCTCTCTTCGTGCTTCAAATACAATTCCTCCATCAGGCAGAATCATTTTGGTGCATTCTCCCCTCGCTTACGGAACAGCATGTTTTGTTTATTTTGTTTGTTTGTTTTACCAGCGCTAGCATACCATCTGCATTCTGGGGCACTTCTTTCCTTTCCTTGAAGAAGTAGGAGCACCCTCCAGACTGATTTCCGACCCCTCGCTCCAGGCACTGCCCAGCGCGGCGAACGGTCAGGGCACAGCGACCCTGGGGAAGCCGGAGGTCCTGAGTTGCCCCGCGCTGAATGGTCAGCATTTCTAAGAGTCAGGAGAAGAGAGACAGATGGCCCAATGAACACTGAAGAAGGCTCCAGCCAACACTGTCTATTTCTCATTGTCACCACTCCTCTGCCATCTGGACGGATTCTGTTTGTCCTCTGTGCTGTCTTTGGGATCTGTCTTCGCTTGCTCAGGTTGCCGTAACAAAGTGCCACACGCTGGGTGGCTTAAAGCAACAGGACCTATTCCTTTACAGTTCTGGAGTCCCAAAGAAAAAAGTCACGGCATTAGCACGGTCATTCTCTCTGCGACTCGGTACATTCCTTCCTTGCCTCTCCCAGCTTCTGATGGTCGCCAGCATTCCTTGGTCTGTAGATGCATGGCCACAATCTCAGCCTCTAGCCTCACGTTGCCTTCACACTGTCCGTGTCTGAATTTCCCTCTTCTTCTGAGGACACCAGTCATTGAAGTAGGACCCATCCTGATCCCAATGAGATGACATCATTTCAACTGGATTATATCTGCAAAGACCTTATTTCCAATGATGTCAGGATTTAAAGGGCATGTCAGGTAGACAACGAATTCTGAGGGGACACTATTCAACCCAACACCATATCCAATTCCCCCTTCCTTAACCCTTCAAGTACAGGGCTTATTACTACCAGGAGTATTACTTTAGTCCTCGATCGTTTCCTTGACTTGTTCACGCAGTTGTAACTTGTTAACATCATGTGTACGCTGTCCTTAGTCTCCTCAAAGTACCCAGTGTGAATGCGTCATTTGTAGGCTGCTGGGACCCTGACTGATACACGGGTCCTCCCAGGTACCTCCTTCATTGCCTCCAATGTTTTGGCTTGCTTTGGCTTACAGGACCGTTAAGGATAGAAAATACTGAGCCAGGAATGGTTTGCTTTGGGGTGCCATAGCCTTTGCAGGGAAGGATCATCCTGCTTGAACAAGCTTCTGCTCTTAATCTGAACTGGGCTGAAAGTTTTTCAGATGTTTGACACTGATAAAAAAGAACTCCAGAGTAAAGAAAATCAAAAGGACGAGAAAGGAGATGGCCTTAGAATACAGTGGGGCAAGAGCACGAAAGCTCCCATACAGCCAAAGGGAAATATTTTAATAACCATGGAAAAGCAAGAAAGGGACAGAAATACTAACAAATCAGATATGCCTTTGCTAACCTGACTACAAAGGTTTTTTTTTTTTTTCCTTTTTATCTGTGATTTATATCACACATCCTTTAAGTCCTGGAGTACTTCATTTTGGTATTCCCATATTGTACTTCAACTACACCTATTATAAATGAAATTGTTCATTGTTTTCATTTTTATATCAGTCTCTGATTCGAGATTAGAGTTATGTTAATTTAAAAAATGACTTGGGAAGCCTTTTGTTCTTTATTTATATTCTGAAACAGCTCAACTAGAACAGGATTTCATTGTTCCGTGAGAGTTTGTCTCTTGAAGATTGTAAAAAAATTGCTGATGAAGTCATTTTGGCTTGACAAATATTTTGATAATCATTGACCAATTTAGACATGTCTTCTATAATAACTAATACAGTTAAGTTTTATATTGCTTTCGTTATTTTGATTTTATTGGAAATGTTTATTTCACTGAGAATTTAATATAATCAATTTAGATCTATATAAGGCAGGTAGTTATAATATTTAAATTTTCCTATATCTGATTATATCCTCCTCTTTCTTCTCCATATAATAAACATATTAGCAACTGTCATAGTAATAATACCATTTGCCAGGTGCCATGCTAACCACTGTACACACCTCTGTTCTTTAAACCTTACAACAGTGCTCGGGTGTAGATGCCGTCATTTTCCCATTTTTGGATGAGAACACCAAGGCATATATTATGATGGCTACATTTTCCTCCTCTGATGTATTAATATATAAAAGACAGTAGCAGATACCCTCCCATGAGACAGCTTTGCTCAAAGTCCCTCGGATCAGAACGGCAGCTTGCAATTCCATCGCAGCTGTCTAACATCAGGAACTGCCCTCCTAACTCTCAACCTATGTGTACCGGTGGTTGTATTTCTTTTCTTCTTTCCTATATTGGTCTTGCCAGAGGTTTGGCTTTTTTATAGACAGAGAACCGATTCTTGGATTTATTAACAAATTCTACCTCTTCTCTTTTTTAAAAAATTCCCTACTTTCGGTTTTTCTTGTCATACTTAGGTTTATCTTTGCTATCTTTTTTGTTCCTTGAATTCAATGGTAGGCATTTTCATTATTCCTTATTTACTGATAAAAGAATTTAAAACTATGAAATTTTCTCTGATTGTAACTAGTAAGAAATCTTAGGTTGAACCATCTGAAATTGACATCAGTAGTTGACAGTTTTTGACATAACAAAAACGATCATTTCATATGGCTCAACCTAATGCAGTGTTACTGTCATAATTATTTTTTCAATATTCTATCATTACAGTTGATATGCTTTCTTGTTGCAAAGATTATTTTAGATCGAAGATTTAAAATTTGTAATGGCTTGATTTTTTACTCATTTTTCAAATAAAGAAAATTTGAAATTATTTTCTAAAACATAACTCCATTGTTCTCTCTAGTCAAAAAAATTCACTTTGGCATTTCTATGGTGACATTCATTACCCACCATTCTGCTTCTCAACATGGTGTGCCACCTGTTTCTGTGCCCCTCGCACCAGGGGTGCCAGGCTGAACTCCCTTCCTCCACCACCTCTGGCTTTCCTCACATTCTTGCTTCCCTGTGAAGTGTCCTGTCCCCTCATCTACACTTGCTGAAAATCCTAATCTTTGAGAAACAGAGTCACTTCCTCCACAAAGACTTCCCTCATTCCCAACTTATCCCACCAACTGATCTTGGTTAAATTATTTAATGCAATCACTGAATTTCAGCTTACTCATTTGTAAAGTGGAGATAATAATACTTCTTTTTTAGGTTGCCATGGGGATTAAGTGATATAAAGTGTCTCAGTCAGTAGGAGGATTCTTGGCATGTATAAGGTCAATTAATTTTTCCTGTGTGATACTCAGTGACTCCCTCAAACCACTGTCACATTTCCTCCCTCTCCTCCTGCCAAACGTCAGTCAGAGTTGTCTACGCTCATAGACTTCATTTCCTCAACTTCTATTGTAATTGGGCCTCAAGACCCCTTGCTCTACAGATGAACTACTTGCCAAACTTGCCAGTTTTCTTTTCCTTCTCATGTACTCCCGTGATCTGCCATTCTCTCTCCTCCTTGACTTTGTCTTCCCAACACCAGTCCCTGGCTCTAATCCTGACCGCTCCTTCTCCCTCATTCAATCAGCAACTATGGTTTTTCCCACCTGCTGAATACTATTGTTCCTCAGGCCTCCTCCCCTAGTTGTTTTTCTCTTTTTATCACAAACTTTTGGGTCATTTTACACATTTATGTAGGCATTTATATTACTAGTTGTAACTTTTTCTTGAGCTTCAGACTCACTTTTCCAACTGCCTCAAGTTTATTGCAGAACAATAGAACACCATGGCTAAGCCACAGCCTGGAGTCCTAGACACCTTGGATCTTATCATCCGAAAATGAGAGAATTACAGGAATACTGAGAGGTCAAATGAAATAATCCATGTGAAGAATTCTCATCTAGAACCTTGGGTCTGTCTCTCCTCCTCACTCCTGTCTTCTATCTCTTTCACAGACATTGAACATCTACCCCTAAGTACAAACTGACCAAAATCTGACAACTATCTCTAAATTACTCCTCAGACTCAGTTGGTCACTTCTCTCCTGTCCTATTCTTTAACATCTTCCATGTGTATCAGATCCCCACTCTCTCTCTCTTAGGTGGTTCTAATAGGTTTCTAATACCCAACTGGCCTCTCCTTTCTTTCCCATTCAGTACATTCTCTACACTGCTGCCTGAATTATAATTCTAAAACATAAATGAAGTATGCTTTAAAGCCTTTTAAAGCTCACCTTTGCTTAGAGTTTGTCATGCTCACAGGTCCTCAAAACATACCTTCCTTAAGTACTCTCTAGTTATTCATTCTTTAGCAACTGTTTTATCCGTTGGCCCATGATTGCAACAGAACTTACATGTCTTTGAGTTGTTTGAAATTAAAAGCTCTAACTTTTCCTTATAGCTTCCAGTGAAGCTGTTACAACGTTCTGCAGATGATCACCTCTTTAACATTGTTGTCAACCTGAATTCTGATGATAAATGCTACTATTATTGAGTATTTACTATGTGTCTTGTACTGTGTTATGTGCTTTGCTTATATTATCTCATTTAATTCCTATGGAATAAATACTAGTACTATTAAAATGACGCACAAAGAGATTAAGTAAGTTGTCCAAGGACCCGCAGCTAGTAAGCAGAAGACCTAGGATTTGAACCCAGGCAAGTACAGGACCTGCCTTTTTAAATACTACATTACTCACATAGTGCATAACAATACATGTTCGCTGAGGAAATGTTCAAAGGCTCAAAATGAAAGTAACTGTATTTCTTAAAAAATGCCTAAAACAAAGTGATGGGAATAAAAATGCTATTATTTAGCAATATATTAAATAAGAACTGATTACATACTTATCATGTGCAAAATGATGCTGTAAGAGGAAATGACAACGAATTCCTGGTGCTCTTCTTCCTGAGATGAAAAACATGGAAAATTGAACCATTAATTTCTGCGGTAATTTCTCAAAGTAAATAAGTCAACTAATTACATATTTTCTGATTACTTGTCTGTTTTAATGTTGGCAGCCTAAAAAGAAGTTTTTGAGGTTAACAGTTCCTCAGACTTCTTCATGTTTTCTACCCCATCTTTTAACATGGGTGCGTTCTGTTCTTTCTCAAGGAGAAAAGCCAATAAAGAAGATACCAGGGTAAAATTTAAAATTTCATGGAGATGTCTTGAAATAAAAAGAGATATAATCCATTCCCATATAACGTCTGAAAGACTTGTAAGAAGAATAATTAGAGATATGAACTCATTGGCAAAATCCCCGGATGCTGGTTCAAATTAACTAGCTTTGTCTGAGTTGGCTAAGTCTAAACATGCCTCTGTCAGCAAGTCCTTCCCGCCTTCCCCTTCTACTGTGACCCAGAGCTTCTTACTGGTCACACACACGTCTTAATGTTCTCAATATTGAAATCGATAGAAGGAACATCTTACTCTTCTCTTTCTAAAATAATCTACGGTCATGTATACTATCAGTGAACTTTTATTGATGGCAGTACTATAGAACAAAAAGTAACTTTAATAGCCTATATAATTTATAGTATTGCATGCTCAAAGATAAAGGGACCTGGTATAAAATAAGAACTTTATCAAGTAGGACTTGTTTTATGGAAAGCACTGTACCTTGAGAAGAGTACAAAGATCAGTCACGATGCGTGTCTGACTTGCACCGTAAAATTGTTCCTTCAATCATCATTGACCAATTACTGTTTTATTATATTTTCTTTTTATTTTTTATGGCAGAGAATGCAATTTTCCCACAATCAGTCCTTCAGCAGAAATACAATAACAATTTGGAGGAAGAGAGAGGAGAAAGGAATCTTAGTTTTATCTGCACAAAGGGACCAATTGGAGCTCAGTTGTGCATACAGTTGTATTTCAATAGAGTACTCTAAAGATATCTTCCTATTGTATATAGTTCTTATAAAAAAAAAACAATCAAGAGAAAACTTGTTTTGACTGTGTGGTTTGGAAATATTCCTAGAGATTTTCTATTTTTTTATGCACAATGGATTTGCAGAGATGTAAATGTGATAAATTAGCACATGACACTGCTTCTATTCCAGATAACTGTCTTTATCGTGGTCATTAGGGGCATAGCCAGGGTTCTTGTTTAAAAGGAAAAAGAAGTTATTTCCATTAAAAAAAAAAAAACTTCCCTTAAAAATTATTAGAGGTTTAATTTTAAAATCTAAGGGCTTACTTACTCACCATTTGAATAAAGAAACACATCTATTTTAATAAGAGATGCTCTTTAATTTTTAATTTAACACCTGTATTTTTTCCCATGCCTAATTTTAACTCCATGCTGGAGAAGGGATGTCCTTCCCATATTCACAATTCACCCTATTTTGTAGGGAAAGTGTGGCAAAGAGGTAGCCAGCAATGGTTTTATGTTTGCTTTACTGGTCCCTTCAGCACAGGTGTGATGCAGTAGGGATGTGGGTAACAATACAATGGAGTTACTATTTAGCTCCATTAAGAAATTAAATAAAGCAATAAATGCCAAATTAGGTGCTTTCTCCTTCCTATCCCTTCTCCTGGTACTTCTTCAGGGGTGTCGACAGCAGCCCCAAGAAAAGTGGAAGGTTGTGATACAATGGCTTAATAAAGCCTCTGATTGAAAAAAAAGAAAAAACAAAGAAAAACAAAGAAAAACAAAAACAGAAAGAAAAGAGGAAGAAATATAATATTTATCTCTTCCTGATAAATAGTAATATATGTCTAAACAAGTATACTTTATTATTTAGAGAACATAATTTTATTTGCGTATGTGTTTCCTTACATCAATGCTCACAGTTATGTATAAAGAAATGAGCCCATGTAATGCTTTTCTATGTATTTCAGAGGACATTCTGATGTGGTATGTTGTGCACTTCCCCACAAAAATTGTCCTCACATCACTACTTTGTGGAAATGTAATTTTATCCTGATAGAAAATTACTCCATAAATATGGTATGTGGGTGGTTTGAAGCATGCCATATAATTATTTCTTAATAATAACTATAAATATAGAATAACAGGCTACAAGTTGAGACTAAAAATAGTGAGGGTAGGTAATGGAGCGTTTACTATTTTTAAAGTAACACTCTAAATATAATACAGAGTATCAAAATTTCAACTTGTTAGATTGCCATCTGTTAAAAGATACTGTCATTTTCTTCCTTTCTTTCTTTTTTAAATATGTAAGATTTTTATTTGGTATTGTCTATGAAGCCTGAAGCAGACTTTGAAAGGTTACATATGTATTGTAGAATGTTCCCATTTTTTCTAAGATAGAGCCCAAATGAGATAATAAGACTTGGCTTTTATAACATAATGATAGAAAAGCAATACTCACATGCTAAAAAATCCAAAGAACTTAAAACATGTTTTTGTATGGTATATTTATTTTCTTCCTATATTTGCCTACATGTTTGTTAACTGATAAACTCTAATGATTTAAAATACGATTCTATTTACATCTCTATCCGCGTCCTTTCTTAAGCATTTTAGATAATTATTAAAGCAAAGCCACAAACTTCTCTCTGGCATCGGAAAATAACTTAGACTATTTTTAACCAAATAAAATACATCATATGAAATTATTATTTCTTCCACATCGATAAATGAGAAATTTAGGCTTAAGGAATTCTACCTAGTGAATTAAACCAAGTTGTGAAACTTCAAGCAAAACATAAAAACAGGGCAGGAAGTAGCTTCATCCTTTTGAATTTTATTTCTTCTAGAAAAGAGTATCGAATGTCCAAGGTTAGAAAAGGCCATGTCTCTGTACAAAAACACATCAGGGATAAAGATTACTATTGAATAAGTTTTATTAAGATTACTATTGAATAAGTCATGCCACGCAGTGAAGTAGGAGCTTGTTGGCCGTTTGTTGCTGGTGGGCTACGTTTTTCACAGCTCCCAAAGCACTTAAACAAGAATGTTGACTCCATCGCTGGACGGATTTCCGTTGCATGGAAAGAACCCACTGCAGCTTTGGAAGGCATCACGACTGGACTTCTGTCATGATTGAGACCTACAAGTTGTTAAAGGTTGCGGGGAGGTCTACCCCGAGTTCTGTTTCGTTTCATAAGCCTTTGGTTCTGACTTTAATTTTCTTCAGCTTGCCTTTGAGAGTCTGGAAACTACAAGATCTCGTTCACAAGCGTGTTCAGAATCTCTTTTAAACCCGTCCCAGCTTTATTTTCTTAAGTGACTTAATCAAAGGTAATTCGAGTTCACATTTTTGTATCAATGGTTGTATTTAAAGAGGTCTTATCTGATTTCCATCACCAATTACAGGCTTGCATTTCTTGTTTATATCCATCTCGAAGCTGACAAGGGCCCGGTTTGGTTTTGATAGGAAGTCAAGCCTTCATCTCATGTCAAAAGTCCCTAAAGCACATTTGTTCTGGTAAAATTATATCTCGGCAATGATGGGTTCTAATATGAAATGAGGATGTGGTGGCATGGGGTGGTCCCTGCCACTTTGTTTGAAAAATAAATTGTGAAACCTCAGTAGTAAATATTTGCCTGAGAGAACACAGTGGGAGGGAAATTACAGTGCTGGGGAATATTGCCATTAAGGGGACTGAAGTCAGAGGTTAACGTAACAGGAGTTGGTCTAGTCAGAAAGGTCAGAGTGGGTTGGCCCACTCCACAGAGAGCTCCTAGATGACTTTTAACTATTTTTGGCAAGATAAACATCATATGTCGCTGCCTTTGGGAGCAAAGAACAAAGGTCAAAGACCCAGGGGGATTAACTTCTTAAAAAGAGATACAATATTTAACTTGGCTGCCCTCAAATGCCTTGAGTTTTCTGGCCAGCTTTCCTTAGCAGTGGAATTCCAGGTTTTGTTGAAGACAAACAGACTGTCTTTTAGAAGTCAAGCTCCTAATGCTGCAAACCGAATACAGCACGAAACCGTAGGTAGGGTCCAAGTTAAATTTTAGACTTCTGGTTACTCAAGAGACACAGCGGTCCTATTTGTTGTGGGGCCGTAGGCCATGCCCCAGCACCCAGCGCGGCGCTTCCACCCTCCTGCGGTTCCCGACACCCTGCTTGTCCCGCTGCGCTCTGCACCAGGCGAAGGCACGTCTGTCCCCTCCCGCGGACTCGGGCTGGCTTGAGCTTCTCTTAGTCCATCCTATTAATCGTTGAAGTCATTGGCTTCAGAGCATGATTCCGGAGCCCTATGACCGTGGCTGCCATCATTCTAGCTGGGCGACACTGGATAAGGTATTTAACCTCATTACACCTCAGTTTCCTTGAACCAGCAGTGGCCATAATCAGTAACAGTATCAACTTCCTAGGTTAAAGTGGGACACAGTCCCTCACTCACAATTCGAAAATTCATAATAAACCCATTTGAGGGGCTGAACTGACGTGAAAGGGTTTACAGGCTTTACCTCATTTAGTGCGCTAGTCGCACATTTCCGCCCAGAAAAGTTAACGTGTTAGGTTAGGGCTGGTGCCCCAGACCCTCTGGGGAGGTTACATACTCCATACGTGTTACGTTGCTGTTTTAGGATCTTAAAAATGTTGAATTCTGAACCATATCTGACTCTAGAAGTTTCGGATTAGGAATTTCGCTTACTGGCAAAATTGAGAGAAAACAATCAAAATCGGTTAGCTGTAGTCCTTGTTCTTTGGATCCTAACAGCTGGATCAATATCTGACACAAAAAGGTGCTCGATAAATCCTAGTGCTGTTTGTTTTAGACACTAATGCTTACCAGTCACTTAGCACATGAC
>NW_024423343.1:35811019-35818681 GCF_017311325.1 Ursus maritimus
TCACACCAAGGCTTGGTGAGGTCCAGCTACTTGTCCAAAGCCACACTCTTAGGAGGGGACAGAGTTAGAATTCCAGAATGGGCCAGTTAATTCCACAGTCTATGCACCGGACTAGTTCACACGCTGCTGGTACTAAAACCCTGACCATCCACATCTCCTAGAACGAAGTTTTGGTTCTGCTGTGAATGGAATCCCATAAGCTGTGTCCATTGGCATTTTTAAGTGTTACACTTTCCACTGAATTCTTTGCTAACACTAATAAAAACAGGACAGAACAATGAAATAGTGAGTATCCAAAAGAAAGATCAATGACATATTGTGTATGTGTGTATCTAGATGCTTAACGACTGCTCGGTTAAGATGCACTGAAATAAATAAAAGCATGTACTGCATAAGTTCTCTGTTGTTTCACCTTCTGTAAATCACTTCTCCAAACTAAGTCGGCCAAGATATGAATATTAAAGTCATTTAGTCTTCATCTTTTATCTTATTATTAAAGCTTGGATATGTATAACACAAAATAGCCTCAGCTTTATATCAGATTTGAGCCTTCATGGAAAAGACAGACTTATTCACTGATTAATGGTATTCTTTATTATATAAGCATCATACCAATTCTTTTTTGAAGATTTTATTTATTTGAGAGAGAGAGCACACACAAGAGCATGAGCTGGGGTGGGGGGCAGGGAGAAGGAGACTCCCCGCTGAGCCAGGAGCTGGACACCGGGCTCAATCCCAAGATCCAAGATCATGACCTGAGAGGAAGGCAGACGCTTAACTGACTGAGCCACCCAGGCTCCCCAGCATTATACCAGTTCTTCAGGGACAAAACTCCAGTGTATACATATGGAAACAATTATTTCCTCTTTTTAGTGCCAATTAAAACACCTTATCTGAAGCTTAAAAGAATGAGTTTGCTTTTAAAATATATTACCTTTTTTATGTTTTTTGAAATAGTACAGTGGTGGTAAGCGGGAGGTAGTGAGAGACCGGGCAGAAAAAAACAGATCCTTCTTGAGTTGACCACCGCCACACTCAAGGCTCTTGCCCCCCACATTGTCTTACATGTCTGTTGTAAGCATGTGTGTGTGATTGCGATCAGCAAACTTAAACTCCGTTTACTATTTTATATCTAAAACAGATTGTTTTCACTTAACTTATGTAATAGAGAACATTAATAATAATTATTCAGTGTGACAGAAAGAGCTTAGGAGAAGGATGACAGCTGCTAAAATATTATGGTGTAGCCTAAGTTATCAGTGTAACTGATCATACTAAGCGTCCCACATTTCATAATTCCCGGTATCCATACTCCTTGTGCTCACCTGCACAGACTCTGGCCTGAGTCTCATAGGACTAACTTTGATCAGTGAACACTAGCAAGTTGTTAAAAACAAAGGCTTGAAAAAGTACATTTCCAGGGCACCTGGTTGGCTCAGTCAGTTGGGCGTCTGCCTTCGGCTTGGGTCATGATCCCAGGGTCTGGGATCGAACCCCACGNCTGGCTCCCTGCTCAGCAGGAAGTCTGCTTCTCCCTCTCCTTCTGCCCCTCCCCCTGCTTATGCTCTGTCTCTCCCTCTCTCTCAAATAAATAAATAAAACCTTAAAAAAAATTACATTTCCATTGTCTCATGAACATGAACGTATGTTTAGGCCACCCTGCTGAAACGAACAGGAAAGGCCTTTGGAGGAGAGCTAAGTCACAAACTGAGGCCATCCCAGACCAGCCAGCGGCTAGCCAAGTCACCAGCTCACTATAAATGCTTGAGCAAGCCTAGCTGGGATCCCCAGAGCCCAGCCAGAGAGCAGATCTGCTAAGTCAACCCATAGACTCAAGAAATAACAAGCAGTTGCTGTTTTAAGCCACCATGTTTTGGAGTGGTTTCCATTACAGTAATAACTATCAGCATTTGCTCTGCTGTGTCTCATTTCCTCTGTCCATTGGAACAGAGAAGACAGAATTTCAGTCCAGTTTTGAAATTCTATACTAATTCTTCATATTAATTTTACATGTCCAAAGAATTATAGAGTTTACATTTCCATATTATTATCATCAGTAGCAATATATCGTCATGACCCACAAGCATTTATTGAGCATACACATGTTTGGCTTTAGATGGGACTAAGTAAGATTCGTCAAAGGAAAGAAATTCCCC
Organism: Ursus maritimus; assembly: GCF_017311325.1. Classification (NCBI taxonomy): domain Eukaryota; kingdom Metazoa; phylum Chordata; class Mammalia; order Carnivora; family Ursidae; genus Ursus; species Ursus maritimus. The sequence continues at coordinate 35,813,176 of NW_024423343.1, forward strand.
ACCATCTAGAGCAGAAGTTGGCAAACTTTTCCTACAAAAGGCCAGATAGAAAATAGTTTAGGTTTTGTGGGCCATAGGGTCTCAGTCACACCTATACAGCCCTGTCACTGTAGCACAAATGTGACCATAGACAATGTGTAAAAAGTTGGGCATGGCTGTGTTCCAATAAAAAATCATTTACAGAAATAGATGGCAGATTGAATTTGGCCCATGGTAGTAGTTTGCCAATCACTTACCAAGAAACCGCTGAAACCAGACAACTCTACTATTGTTATATATACAGAGCAGCAAATCAGCATAAGCATTTCATTTTTTTTATTGTGGGAAAAAAACACACAACATGAGATATACCCTCTTCATAAATGTTTAAGTATATAGTATAGTATTATTAACTATATGCACATTTTTCTACAGCAGATTTCTAGAACTTTTTCATCTTGCATGACTGAAACTCTATACTTATTGGATAGTAACTCCTCATTTCCCTCTTCCCCTCCCCCTGGAAACCACCATTCTACTTTCTGCTTCTATAATTTTCACTATTTTAGATAAACCTTATCGGTGGAATCATACAGTATTTGTCCTTCTATGACTAGTTTATTTCCCTTAGCATAATGTCCTTAAGGTTCATCCATGTGGTAGCATGACAGAATTTTTTTCTTTTTAAAGCATGGATATTATATTGTACGTATATAGAATGTTTTCTTTACCCATTCATCTGTTGATAGACATTTAGATTGCTTCTACCTCTTGGATATTGCAAATGAGGCTGTAATGAACACAGGAGCTCAAATATTTCTCTAAGAACCTATTTTCAATTCCTTTGGATAAATATCCAGAAGTAGGATTGTTGCAGCATCATAGGGCAGTTCTATTTTTTTTGGCGGGGGGGCATCTCCATACTGCTTTCCCTTGTAGCTACACCATGTTACATTCTCACATTTTTGTTTTTTGCTTTATAATGGCCATCCTGATAGTAATGTTGTTCATCTTCATACATCTGTTGGCCATTTCTATATCTTCTTCTTCTTCTTCTTTTTTCAAAAACACGAGGCTCAAACTCACAACTGGGAGATTAAGACCTGAACTGAGATCAAGAGTTGGACACTTAGCCCACTGAGCCACCCAGGCGCCCCAGCCATTTGTATATCTTCTTTGGAAAAAATGTCTACCTAAGTCCTTTGCCCATTTTTTAAGTTGAGTTATTTGTATTTTTGGTATTGAGTCATATGAGTTTCTTATGTATTTTAGATACGAATCCCTAATCAGATTGATGGTTTGCAAATATTTTCTCCTGATTCATGGGTTGTATTTTCATTTTGTTAATTATTTCCTTTACCGTGCAGAAGACTTTTAGTTTGATGTAATCTCACTTGTTTATTGTGCTTTTGCTGCCTAAGCTTTTGGTATCATACCTAAAAAATCAATGCCGGGCCACCTGGTTGGCTCAGTCAGTGAAGCATTTGCCTTCAGCTCAGGTCATGATCTTGGGGTCCTGGGATCAAGCCCCATATCAGGCTCCCTGCTCAGTGGGGAGTCTGCTCCTCCCTCTGCCCCTCCCCCCACTCATGCTCTCTCTTTCTCTCTTTCTAATAAATCTTTAAAACAAACAAACAAACAATGCCAAGTAAGGCCAATGTCAAGATTTTTCTTCTAGGAGTTTTATATTTTCGGTCCTACATTTAAATCTTTAATTCACCTTTGGTTGATTTTTGTGTATGGTATAAGGCTCCAATTTCATTCTTTTGCATGTGGATATCCAGTTTTCCCAAAACCATTTGCTGAAGAGACTATTCTTTCCCCATTGCATATTCTTAGCTCCTTTGTCATAAATTAATCGACCGTATATACATTGGTTTATTTCTAAGCTTTCTATTGTGTTCGCTTGGCTTATGCGTATGTTTTTATACCAGTATCATACTGCTTTGACTACTATGGTTTTGTAATATATTGAAATCAGGAAATGTGTTTCCTCCATATCTTTTCTTCTTTCTTAAGATTACTTTGGCTGTTCAGGGTCTTTTGTGGCTCCATATGAATTTTAGGATTGGTTTTTTTTTCTATTTGTGAAACATGTCATTGAAATTCTGATAGGGATTGCATTTAAAGTATATATCCCTGGGAACTCAACACCCCAAAAAACCCAAAAAAATCCAGTCAAGAAATGGACAGAAGACATGAACAGACATTTTTCCAAAGAAAATATATAAATGGCCAACAGACACATGAAAAGATGCTCAACATCACTCATCATCAGCAAAATACAAATCAAAGCCACAATAAGATACCACCTCACACTAGTCAGAATGCCTAAAATTAACAAGTCAGGAAACAATAGATGGTGAGGATGCCGAGAAAAGGGAACCCTCTTGTACTGTTGGTGGGAATGCAGACTGGTACAGTCATCCTGGAAAACAGTATGGAGGTTCCTCAGAAAAGTTGAAAATAGAGCTACCCTACGACCCAGCAATTGCACTACTAGGTATTTATCCAAAGGATACAAAAGTGCTGATTTGATGGGGCACATACTCCCCAGTGTTATAGGAGCAATGTCCACAGTAGTCAAAATATGGAAAGAGCCCAAATGTCCATCGACAGATGAATGGATAAAGAAGATGTGGTGTATATATATATGTCTGTGTACACACACACACACACACACACACACACACACACACACACAGGAATATTACTCAGCCATCAAAAAGAATGAAATCTTGCCATTTGCAATGATGTGGATGCAACTAGAGGGTATTCAGCTAAGAGAAATAACTCTGTCAGAGAAAGACAAGTACCGTATGATTTCACTCATATGTGGAATTCAAGAAACAAAAAAGATGAACATAGGGGAAGGGAAGGAAAAGTAAAATAAGGTAACAACAGAGAGGGAGGCAAACCATAAGAGACTCTAGACTATAGGGAACAAACTGAGGGTTGCTGGAGGGGGGGGAAAGTGGGGGGATAGGGTAACTGGGTGATGAGCATGAAGCAGGACATTGATGTAAGGAGCACTAGGTGTTATATACAACTGATGAATCTCTAAATTCTACCCTGAAACTAGTAATGCACTATATGTTAAATAAATTAAATTTAAATTATAAAAAAAATTGAAAAGAAAAAAGAAAAAAAAAGTATATATCCCTGGGTGCCTGGGTGGCTCAGTTGGTTAATTGTCTGACTCTTGATTTCAGCTCAGGTCATGATCTCCCAGTTGTGAGTGTCATGAGATTGAGCCCTGTGTCGGGCTTCACGCTGGCAATGGAGCCTGCTTAAGATACTCTCTCTCCCTCCCTTACCCCACCCATCCTTTCCTCTCTAAAAAAATAGTAATAAAAAATAAAGAATATATCCCTTAGGGAAGTATGGACATTTTAACAATATTAATTCTTCTAACCCATGAACTCAGAATATCTTTCCATTTATTTGTACATTCTCAATTTCTTTCATCAGTGTTTTATGGTTTTTAGTGTACAGTTCTGTTCGTGGGATTGATGTTCTTATGTTGAACTATCCTTGCATCCTAGTGATAAATCCCCTTGGTGATGATTTATGATCCTTTTAATGTGCTGTTGGATTCTGTTTGCTGGTATTTTCTTGAAGATTTTTGCACTGCATTTATCAGGGAAATGACTAGAAGTTGGGGGTTTTCTCCCACTTGTTCCATGCTGCCCCAGGAGAAACCATGGTGAACAATACGACTGGCACAAATCTTTGCCTTTAGCCTCAGCAGCCTCTAACCTGATGCCCTGTCCTGTCAGTGCTCAGATTTAGGCAAGACAGACATTGGTTCCTTGGGCAGCCCCCAGAGAAGTCTGCATATCATACTTAGGTTTTCGTTTTCTTCTTCCCTCCCTACGGAGAAGCCAGGAGCTGGGAGTTTTGTCACAACTGTGCCACACTGAGCTAGGGGACGGACTGTGGTGAGTGAGGGCCATAAATTGTCCTGTTAGTGTCAATGTACCTGGATACATGCTTATGTGGGGTGCAGGAACCCCTCATTCCCTGGATTTCTCATGAAGGGAGTTGATCCGTGTATTGTTAAATGGGTGTTTCCATTTGAGGACGGAGAGCCTAAGGCTTCCTGTTCTGCCATCTCAATGACATCATCCCCTCTGTTTTGTGTGTTTTTAATGGAAGTCACATTGCTTGCTTGAGGTTTTCACTGGGCAAAAAAATGTTCTAAGTAAAATGAAAGCTTAGGAACAGGGACAGGCATAGGGATAAGAAAAAAGAATAATAGATACAGATAGGACAGTAAAAATCACTGATGATCCTTCCCCCACATGATGTCATGCAGTTGCAAACCACCTAATTTTATTCATAATAATGTTTTAAAAAGCTTTAATTTAAATACAGGATCAACAAATATTCATGTAAATAGCATAATGATTTTCAATACTGACTTTTAAAAAACCCTCATTAGTGACAAACTATCAATTTGCAATCATATTTCACATTCATCTTGTCCATATGCTACAATGAGCATAGCTTCCATTTGTGTTCAATAAAGGTTTGATAAATGAGAGAAGAATTCCATTATTTTTTGGAAGACACAATAAGAAAGAAGACTCTTTCTGCTCTCATTTTTTTTTTTTTTTTTTTTTTTTTATGAACTGCAAAAGAGACCAGTCATTTCACTGGTAAGTTGGAAGTAAAACTAAGTATCCAATGATTGAGACTTTGCTTAATTGTGGACATAAAGCAGCACCGTATTTGATATTTAAAACTATCTCTAATAGATATGTTTATAACACAAGACCTTGCCAAAAAAAATAGCTTTTCTATATATGTTATCAAAAAGCAATTAGAAATTTTAATGGGAAAAAAGATCACAGTCTCAGTTGCAACACAAAGGATCACAACACAAGAGACAGAGTCATAAAATATCTAAATAGTCCTTAAGGACAAAGATGCTGGAGCCAGGCTGCCTGGGTGTGAATCCTGGCTCCACTGCTTACCAGCTGTGTGACCATCGGCAACTTGTGAAATGCCCTTTCCGCCTGTGTTAGAGTGTAGACAGTAACACTAACGACTGCAGAGCTGCCGAAGGGATTCAATGAGCAAATATGTGTGAAGCTCGTGGAAAAGTGCCTGGCAAAAAGTAAGTGGTATCTTTGGGTTAGTTTATTATTTATTATTGCTATTATTTCATAAAGAATTACAAAATGGTAATGAGAGACATACTATACACTAGATGGAAATAGGAATAAATACCATGTCCCAGGACAGTTAAAGTCAAACTCAAATTAGCTAAGACAGTAAGTTAGAAATAGAATAGGGTACCTGGGCAGCTCAGTCAGTTAAGCCTCTGACTCTTGATTTCAGCTCAGGTCCTGATCTCAGGGTCATGAGATCGAACCCCGTGTTGGGCTCCACACTGAGTGTGGAGCCTGCCTGGGATTCTTTCTCCCCCTCTGCCTCTTCCCCCACTTGCTCTCTCTCTTGCTCAAAAAAAAAAGGAAGGAAGGAAGGAAGGAAGGAAGGAAGGAAGGAAGGAAGGAAGGAA
>NW_024423343.1:35818689-36105544 GCF_017311325.1 Ursus maritimus
GAAAGAAAGAAAGAAAGAAAGAAAGAAAGAAAGAAAGAAAGAAAGAAAGAAAGAAAGAAATAGAATAGAAAGAACAGAAGAAAATAAATAATGTGTACCTGACTGGAATAATTCAAATGAATCTAAGATTTAAAATATTAAACTAAATTAATCTATAAATTTAATGCAGTTCCAATCAGAATTCCAATTTGGTTCTACAGAACTTGGTAAGTTGATTACTAAGTTAACTTGGAAGAGAATTTTGGAAAAATCACCAGTTATAAGGATAATGCCCTGACAGGTATTAAAATATACCATAAAACTATTAATTAAAAACATGTGGTATTGGTACAAGACCAGATAAGCATTAATAGAACAGAATAGAGAGCAAAGAATTACACTCATCATATATGGGAATTTAGTATGTGATATGATAGCATTTTAAATAATTAAGGAAAAGATAGACGACTTAATAACTGGTATGAGATGTGGCTCTTTAAATGGGGGAAGTAAAACAGATTTCTCTCACACCAAAAAACCTCACACTTTATCTTACAGAAACATAACTTTCAGACGGATTCAAGAATTACACAATTTACCAAAAATAGAAAACTACTAATATATGCTATTCAAGATAAAGGAAAAACCCAGTTCTTCCCACTGTGTTTCTCTCCTGTGTGTCTCCTTTACTACTCCCAGAGAACACTTCACTTCTGACACTGATAGTCACCAAATGTGTTCAGGTTTTTACCCACATCAAGCAATTCTCTAAACCACCAGCTGAGATGTCCTGTAATTTAACTCCATTCTGACCCTACCCGAAGACAGTGTCAGATTTCCTAGGTAAGGGCTTGGCCCATAAGACTGACACCCCTGCCCCCCATCCCCACTGCAGAGCCCCGTGCTTCTGACCAATCAGCTATAGATTGGAGGCCCCAATACCCACCCCCCTGCTCCTTGTATTCAATTAATTTGCTAGAATGGCTCACAAAACTCAGGGGAACACATTTCCCAGTTTACTAAAGAATTTGATAAAGAGTACAGATGAACAGCCATATGAAGAGATACATAGGGAAGGTCTGGGAGGGTCCCCAATACAGGAGCTTCTGTCTCTGCGGAGTTGGGGTGCAACATCCTTCCAGTGTGGATTTACCAACTTAGCTCTCTGAACCCCCATCTTATTGGGATTTTATGCATGTTCAATTATTAACTCAATTTCCAGCTCCTCCCCCTTTCTGGAGGATGGGAAGGTGAGGCTGAACTCTAGCTTCCAATCATGACTTGGTCTTTCTGGTGACCAGCCCCCATCCAGGAGCCCACCCCCACTGTCAATCACCTCATTAGAACAAAAGATGCTCCTAGAATTCTTATCACCTAGGAATTCACGGGGTTTTAGGAGCCCTGTGTCAGGGATGGGGTCAAAGTAAATATTAGAACAATAGATGCTCCTAGAATTCTTATCACTTAGGAATTTACAAGGGTTTTAAGAGCTCTGTGCCAGGAACCAGGGGCAGAGGCCTATATATATATTTTCTGTTATCTCACAACAGAACACATAATGCAGAAGCCATTAAAAATAATATTGTCTTTTTAAAAACATTAAAATGTAAAGCTTTTATAATAAAAACATTAAATTAGAAAGCAGATAAAAGAATAGGATAAATTGTTTCACATATGATTCAAATGACTAATATCTATAATACTAGATCATAAAAATCAATTAAAAAAATATAAATATCATCCATGAAAAGATGCCCAACCTCACCATTAATCAGAGAAGTGCAAAACTGAAAAAACTGAAGAAAAAAAAAAGATTTATCAATTTTTTTGCCTGTCAGATTACATGAAATTCAAAAGTTGTAACATTCTACTTAGCTGGTAATGCCCAATTGTGCCCCTGAGAGAAATGAAATTTTAAACCAAATTGTAACTTTTAAGAAGTTGTGAGAAATGGTTTGGTTACAGGGAAGACGCTTGTACTCATTGTCGGTGCAAATGCAAATTTCTAAAGCATTTTGGAGAGCAATTCAGGGGTATCTAAAAAATAATTAATATTGATACCATTTGATCTAGCAATTCCATTTCTAAGAATCTATGTTATAGGCAGGCACGTAAAGCAGACAGACAGACACACACAGACAGATGCTCATTACATTATGCTAATTGCAAAAAAAAAAAAAAAAGGAAAGGAAAGGAAAAGAGCTAAAGGTCCATCTATAGGAAAAGAGTCAACTAAATTCGTCCCAGAGTCTAGAATACTATGCAGCATTTGAAATGAATATGATAGATCTTTATGGAGTGATCTGGAAAGATATAAGATATTTTATTACGTGAAAAGAGGACATGGAGTTAAAAATAATAATCAATAATAATAACACTAACGCAATATTTATTATATGCTAGGAATAATGCAAAGTATTTCATCTATACAATTAATATAAGAAATAGTCAGAACTGTGGAACACACACAGACACTTCTCAAAACAATTCTTTGAGGTAAGTACTGTTACTATACATATTTGAAACGGAGGAAGCTGAGGCATAACGGGGTCAAGGACTTGAAGAAGGTTAAAGATTTTGAATTCAGGCCGTCTTACTCCTGAGTCTTAGGTGTATATGAGATGATGCCTCCCTAAAAATGAAATAAAGCAAATAAAACTGCGCAATGTCTAAGACTCCATAGGGATAGGTGGGCAGGTAGACAGATACGCCGTGAGCACATGGTAGAAGACCTTAAAGGATACGTATTGAATTATTGACAGTATTTGGTTTTTGAGTAAATGTGGAGAGGGAAATAATATCTTTTTACTGAATATATTTCTGTATTGTTTGAAGTCTTACAGCAAGCATGCATTCATTGAATACTTGTGTAACTTAAAATATTATTTAATTTTAAAAATAATCATTGAACCATTATACACACCCATGTATTCAGTTTACTCTCTATAAGATGTTGGTGTTTATTTGTGAAAAATGATATATTGATGATGACAACAATGGCTAGATTTTAAGAACTATTGAGATCATAGGCTTCAAATCGTTTACTGATCAGTAAATTAAACCATATTCTAAATTTCAATCCATCAAGGCACTGTTGGATGACTGCACAGTATAAAATATATTGGAGCATAATCATATAAACATCTTGATCCATTGTCATGTTCACTGCTCTGATATCTGTGTTATTAAATAGTTCATCTTCCTTTCCACCATTTGTGGTTTCCTTTTCCTTTTCTGTAAATCGTGACTTTTTTTCTATAAATGGGTAATCGCTAAATGGGTGACTAGCTTCTGTGACACAAAAGCAGTCTATAACAGTGACAAATCTTGGCAGGCCAAGTTCCCCGGTTTTTAAATAATTCTTTTATTCAAATGGACTTCTCATCCAAGCCTCCGAGAGCAATCTCAGGAGTCTCGAGGCCTGGGACCTGGAGCAGACCCGCTTCTAACTAGAGTGCCACCTTATTATGCCCGAAGCAATTCAGAAAAGCAACCTGAGAAAATAGTTGTTTACCAAGCACATGTTTGCTGTTTCCGAGACCCTTTGAAAAGCATCTCATGGCAAAGGGGGCCTCTGCTGGAATAGAAGGGGATGTTCTGATCTGAGTTTTCCTGGATAATTACAATGGTCTGATTTAATGCAGGAAAGATTTTTCCATACAAACATTAGACAACAACCAAGATTCTTTATGGTACAATGTGATATGAAATGATTTCATGCAGACAAAAATTTAAGGCTAGCAAAATTCTAAAGCTTGATTGCTCATGGGATAATATTTCAAGCCTCCAATCATTCCATTTTAAAATACCTCAAGTTTACAATGATGAATCTAAAAAGCACTAACAAACCCTACTCATTCAACTCTGGTTCTTGAAATGGCATCTGCCTTTGAGCTATAAAAATAACAGATGATTTTTTGATAGCTTATCAGTTAACAGACTGCTTAGTTAGGGTAGCACATTTTTATGCTAATGTCAGCAGAGAGGGAGAGGCAAAAGGAAAGTAAAAACACAGAGCACTACGGTGGGGTAGAGAGAGATTTAAGGACACATTTTGATCAAAAAATTAGAGATTTTCTTTTCCAGGATTCTTCCCCCGTAAGGCGAGAACATTGACTTAGAATTGTTCAAACCTAAAATAGACCGTAGGGCTAGGTGAGGGAAGTAGTAAAATGTGATTTAATGTTTAAATGCTATAAAATATGCCTTATACTAGGCACAAAATAAATGAGGAACCTTCATGGATAAAGAATTCCATTGAAGTGCCAGTGAGCTAAAAGATGTATTTTTTGAAATGTCAATATGACATTATAGTCTTAGAGTTAGGATTGCAATATTAATTCCAGGAATTCAAGCCTAGTCAATTGAGAAATACTGTTGGGGTCTTAATGTGTTTTTGTCATATTAACTGAAGGAAAATAGAAATGGGATTAATATTAGATTTTTCTAAACAGTTAAAATAAATCATAGAACCATAGAATCGTAGAAGGCACCTAGAATTATGTTGCTACAACCTGATATCCAGAGCCTGCATCCCATCTTCAATAGCATAATCATAATGTAACATGTATTATTAATAAAATATTTAACTAGACTTACTGTGGTGATCATTTCACAATACAGATGACCTTTGAACAACACGGATTTGAACTGGGCACGTTCACTTATACAAAGATTTTTTTCGATAAGTACAAGTACACTACTGTCAATGTATTTTCTCTTTCTTATGTTTTTTTAAATTTTAAAGTAATTCTTACTTTATTATAAGAATACGGTATAAAATACCTATAACATACAAGATATGTATTAATCGACTGTTTAAGTTATTGGTAAGGCTTCTGGTCAATAGCAAGCTACCAGTAGTTCCGTTTATGGGGAGTCGAAAGTTATACACAGATTTTGTCAGCGCCCCAACCCCTGCACTGTTCAAGGGTCAACTGTGTATTTGTTGTACACCTGAAACTAATATGTTCTATTCCAATTATACCCCAATTTAAAAAGTAATATATTTCATATTTAATACTTGTTAAGAATTTTTTATGTTCCAGACACTCTGCTCAATGCTAATTAACTGGGGGATCAAAGTATTTTAATGAGAATGGTGCATTTAAATTAAATATTAAAGGAAGGGTAAAGTTCACCAGATAGATGAAGAGGTGAATGGCATTTAGGAAAGGGTAATAGTAGACATAAAACCTAAAGGGAAAAAAAATGTTGTGCATTCGAAGAACTTCAAGTGCTCTAGCAGGAGGAGAAGACAGACAATCCCAGGGGGCTGGGAAGGTTAACCTGGGCTGGCCGATAGAAAACTTGTGTGCCACGCCAACGGATGAGCCAAGATTGAACCAAATGAACATAGATTTTATTTATGTTCAGAAGAGATCATTTTGACAGTTTTGAAGGATAGGTTAAAGATGATAGTGATGGTTAGGTGATATTTCATGCAGCAAGAAATGTAGGTATAGGACTCCTTCCCTCTGATCATAGTCCAAATAAAATGTAATAAAGAGCTAAACATAGCCAGCGAACAGAACAGAAGGCAACTGATCTGAGACATATCTAGTAGCTAATCTCTTCAAGTTTCAGGGAGAAAAGAGCCCAGGATTTCTCCTGAACTTTCTGAGCAAGTGATTGGGCAGTTGTACATCCTTAGTCATGAGGATAAAGAAAAAGTTCTCAGGAGAAAATGCCAGGTTTGAAGGGCTCTGGTTTGTCCAGGTAATAGCGAGTAAGATGTTGGAAATATGTCTTCAGCGGTCTGGGCCAGAAAGATTTTGGAGAGTTACCTTTTTCAGTCTGAATTCCACGCAGGAATTAAATCTTAAAGAAAAGGATTTGAGTGACCACTTTCTCAATTCTCCCAAGGATGGTACATAGCTGGCACTATTCCAAATGCATAAAACTTACGTCATTTCATGGAATGGATAATTAGGGCATTAAAGTTTCCTTTTCTCTATGCACCCTTGTTGAGATGGGATAAGTTTACCCAGGGAAAAGAGAAAAGAGTCAAGAGCTGTGCCCACCTATATTTCAGGGTCAAGAAAAGAAAATCCCAAAAAAAAGAACCTAAGAACAGCTCCCCCCCCCCAAAATAACTGGATGAGATATTTGAAATGTTGATTTCACAAATGAATTGTAGAAACCACAGAAAGTTTTGAGAAAAAATCAAGGTAAATTATGCCAAAAATCTCAAGCTTAGAGAATATGAAGATTATGACAATAACATTTATTGAATATGCACTGAAAACTAGATGTAGCATATTTAAGAACTGAAAGCTTATTAGATCCAGGAATTAGAAAGTCATTAATGGCATCGCAAAGAATAGTCAATGGAATCGTTAATTTAAAACATAGATGTGAAAAATTTGAAGTAAAAAAGAAAATACAGAAAGATAGATTTTGGTTCAAATATAGGAAAAAAAATTTCTTCAATAGCAAATTTTTTTTGGTGAGGCTTATGTCAAGTCTGAAATCTCTCACCACCGAACAACAGTGTGCCCCTGCATAATCTGATGTTCTCATTTTGGGGTGAGTTCTGACATTAAAAGTGATGTTGCTTACAGAGAGACAAGTTCTGTTCTCATGTGACCTCCACTCACTTTGTCACACACCTACCCCTGAGCATCATGGGAATATGTGCCGAGACTTCAACGATATTTTAAATATTCTATGACCACCTTGTGTTTGCTTTGAGCCACTGCCTCTTCAAGTTGAACATCCCCAGACACACTGACCAGTCATTTGGCCTATTCCATGGTCCCCCTTGCTCAGTGCTCTCCTTACACATCCATGCCCCTGTTCCATCTTTATTTAGCAAGGGTGCTTTTGGGGTTTGCACATGGTAGAAGCAAAATCAAGGTGTGGAAGAAAAGGACATAATATCACTTACTACAAGTGAGTGATATTTTTTGCTTCTTTACTTTTTTTGAGCTTATGAGAAAAAGAAAATGATGGGATAACTATAAGTCAGGAAAACGAAACTTTAATTCTTAAGAACTATCACTAAGTCAGCCTTTCTGGATAACAAATGCAATGCTTATCACGTGTCAGGTCTTATGCTAACCCCTTATCTGTATTACCTCACCTAATTATTGAAATAATTCCACAGTGTACATATTTTCCAATAAATGGGGAGACTAAGGCAGGAGTCTACACAATAGTAAATGACATGCCAGGAATCTGAATCCAGGTCCATCTACTCTATAATGTCTTCCGCATAATAAATATGAGGAAAATGAGGTCCTGAAGGTGACTTATTCAGAGTCATGAGCTAATCAGCAGGAGAGTCCGGCTGGCATCCAAACTCTCCGATGAATGGTCCAGTACTCCACTATACCTACTGAGAAGGGTTCCCGTGAGGACACAAGGCAACTATGAAATAAGAGATCATGGTTCTCTGAGTTTGTTCAACTTGTGTTTAGGAGTGGATAAGTTTAACAAGAAAAAATTCATGAGAACAAGAAAAAATTAAAATACACCTGAATATCTGAAGGAGTATTTGCAGATCTCTGAGGCAGACACACGTCTGAACAAAAGGCTTTGCTGAGGACCAGAAGTCCTATGTCATGCTAGGCTCATCTTCCCTGTAACAAAACTGTCTACACGTACAAAGCTGAATGAAAATGGAAGCCATGTCTCCATCCTCACGTAATCTGTTGGTTTTCATTTCTCTGGTCACTTTCTCCCATGGTTTGAGTTATGTAAGTGTATGGGTTCGTACAGTAGATTGTTACAGATTCCTGTGTAAATGGATGGAAGCTATGGACTCTCTCCCTAAAAAGCACATGCGGAACCCATCTTGAAAATGGCCCCTGTACCCCCAGGCAACCCTCAACAGGCAGAGAAAATGGGGAAGGAGCCGAATCTAAACTAAAAGTGGAGAAGAAAAAAAAAAAACTGTTTCACATCTGACAGGGCTACTAATTGATTTTAAGGCAGATTTTTAAACAGATACCAAAAGTATTGATATCAAGGATGTTTACTGCTGCTACCTTACTAGAAAAATAAAAGCTATGTTTTTACCTCAATAGTTTTTCATTAAACATGTGATAAATAACCAATGAGATGACAATAGAAATACAACTTTGTTTCGTGATTTGAACTAAATCAAATCTCCTCCATGAAATCACAAAATTTAAATTTTGCCTAACTGCAGGGGTGAATCAGACACTCCTCTAATGCATAAGGTTTGAAAGATGGGCCATTTGGACTTACGAATCAAATTTTAAAAATTTTATAACAAGATTTGTGGATCTGTTGTAAACCAGTTGAGGAATTCAAGTACACGAGCCTCGTGTATTTTCTAGTCAGAGCACATCACACGCAATCACATACATTCAACATATTCCAGACCGAGTCTAAATATGCTTGCTTCCCATGAAAACACGTATATTTTAAATGGATTATTTTACTGACACAGGAGGAATAATCTAGTCATCACATCTAGCATGATGTCCAGCTGGATTTCTGAATTTCATTTTGAAATATGTCTGTGCATTGGAGGTAAATATACATAAAGAAAATAATTCAGCATGGAAAGGTAGACAAATATTATGCCCCCGCACCTAAGGCCTTTGAAAACAATCATGTCTCTTACATATTGATAACTGTAAGATAATACATTTTTACTCTGGATGTATAGTTTAAGCTTTGTATTTGCAAATCAAGGGACAAAGAGGGGACTTAAGCATAATATTATCTACCATAATAAATCTGTGACTCCTTAGTTTGAAGAGGTCATCAAGCATACACCAATTTTTGGATGTGTGGTAAACAAATATTTCATGCGTAGCTGACAGATACCTTTAAATATTGGGGGCTTTCTTCCTTGATCTTATCAGTAGCAGCCACTGTACGAAAAAAAGTAACCAGATATACAGTGAAGTGAATGTGGTTCTTAAGTGGAGTGTGTTACTCCTTCCCACTCTACTGAATGAACTGTTAAAAGACCAAGAAGGCTGTCATAGAGATATCACAGGAAATAAAGAACTCCAAGCCAAGGGTGTGTCCAATGGGGTTGGCATGGAATGACAGACCGCCCTCCCCACATGGAAAATCTCGTCACCCATCTGAGATATCACATAACGGTGGCAGCGCTCCAGAGACAGAATGAGCTCCACCTGTTTGCAATGTGTTTAGCTATTAATATTTATGTAGTAATTCAAGGGAGTAAAAAATGACAAAATGAACCAAGTTGTATCACTGTTGGTGCTTTCAACCAAGATTGCTTAAAAAAAAAAAAAAAAGTAACAGCATGAATCTGTCCTCCGCTGTGGGAAGAAATTGTGTGACATCCTTAGGATGCCAAGGATTGTTGAAGAGAAGGCAGTAGCCATGTCCTTGGCATGTCCAGAACATTTACTCTACCATTGACTTAATAAGACAATTTTACTATTTGTAGTTGTGCTTCTGACTCATGTAAAAGCCATGTAAATCAGAAAAATATGTTTTCAGAGCTCTAATATTAGTGAGCCTTACCATTAAACTTAGAGGAGGCAAGGATGGCACACATTTCTCATAGCTCATCTGAAACAAAAGAAATCAGGAAGATGGTCGTCCTTATCGACGTCCCTAAGGATATTTGTCTAAGGTCATGGGCATTCTCCACAACAGCAGCCTCAAAAGGTGAGCTATATTCTATGAAGATATTTTCTTGATGTTTATGGCCCTGAATCTACTGATTTAGCTAAACTGATTAGCTGTTTTGGACTCTATGACATCTTAAGGAAATGAACTTCTTAAATGTAGTGGTAGAAGGATGCAGTCTCCTGTTTATCCTGAAATGGCCTCTTTCAGGAATTGACCCTGTGGTGCGTGGCATAATGGCAAACCCGATTTTGGATCTAAGGACATCTAACCTCCAATTCTGTTTCTGGGCAATAAGGTTGTTATGATGGAATAATCATGAGCACTGGGGTCAGACTAATTTGAATTCTACCAACAGACCCACTCCAAATTTGCTATATGACTTCATAAAAGTATTGAACTTTTGAACCATGATTTATTATTTGTTAAATGGTGATGATAATATTATCTCACAGAGTTGTGAGAATTGAGTATTATAGCACATGTAAAGTGCCCAAAAACACTTCTGAGTCTCCCTGCCACCATAATCTGGGCTAGGACTGGTATGTTGCAGGCCCAGAGAACACCTAGAACTTATTTTATTTACTCCTAGTGTAGAACTTCCTCCATGAGATCTAGTCATTGTGAGCTGGAACCTACGACAGTGCCTGGTGTTCAAAGGTTTTATCTTGGTTGGTTTTTGCTTGTTTTGAGTAAAAGAACCATTCCCAGCATTGAGTGTATGGTTCAGACAAAGACCCTACTTTGGAAGTTTTAACCCGTCCTAGTCAAACTGTGAGGAGATGCTTTAAGACAGGGCCCTCCAGAGACCACAGAGAAAACTCCCTTGGATTTAATCCCTGTGGGAAGCACAAAATGGCATTGGCTTTGCTCTCACATTTCTTATGATCCACTTCACTGCAAGTAAGCACTAAATTACTCCAAGCACCTTTGCGATAACTTTTTCCCAAGGGCCCTCCCGACAGCTGCGTGGCGTGTTACAGCACAGAACCGCCAGGGGGCTAGAGTCATCCTTAGAGGAACGTTGAATGTTTGCTTCCGCATTGGAGTTTAAGACTTGAATCTTCGAATAGTTACATGGAAGGCTATTTTACGTTTTCCTTTAACACTGAAGATGTTAAGGACTGTAAGTATTGTAGTTGGCTGCAAACTGGCCCTCCAAGGGTATCAGATCCTAATCCCCAGAACGTTTAAATGTTATGTTATATGACAAAGTCTTTGCTGGTGTGATTAAATTAAGTCTTGAAATGGGAAGGTTATCCTGAATAATGAGGGTGGGCCCTAAAGACTCTCACAAATGTCCTTATAAGAGAAAGACAGACACACAGAGGAGATGGCAAGGTGAAGACAGAGATGGAGGGTGGCATGATGCAATCCCAAACCAAGGAAAGCCAGTAGACACCAGAAGCTCAAAGAAGCCAGGAGTCAATTCTCCACTAGAACCTTAGGAGGGAGGTCAGCCCTGCCAAGAACCTCATTTCGGGCTGATCTTGGAGGTCTGGCCTCCAGAACTGTGACAGGATAGACTTCTGTCGTTTTCAGCCTCTAAGTCTGTGGTAATGTGCTAGAGCGGTCACGAGTACTAATACAGCCCCTGGATTCTGCTTCCTAACATTTTATTGAGCAGCTACTATCTGCCGGTCTCCATGCTGGAACGGAGAAAGGGTTTATGGGTATGCGAAGGTGACTATGGCTTTAACCATAGTTCTGCAGGAATGTGTGAGGCTCACGAACTCTCTTTAACTCCTGAAAGTCAAGGTTTACCATCTAAGCTTCTGCTGCCAACACGCCAAGCAGGACATGGTCTTTCCTGATCCTTTCAGCCTATCCTGGTGATTAGTTCTCCATCCCTTCTTCTCTGATTGTCATGTTGTAAAACCCTTCAGTGGCCTCTCTTCTCAAGACCCACTACTGCTTGGACTCTACTTGTCTATTCATCTTCATGGCTTATCATTCTCTCTCTTCCATTATACCCATTTGAGTCTTCCAGAACTTTCACTTCCTCCAATCTATCTATCTCACTGCTGAGCCTGCACATTTATCAGTCCCTCTTCTAGGAACAACCTTTTCTTTTCTCATTCCTGACTTCTAGGCTAGATTAGATCTCTATAATCCGTGCTCCCATATATACCCTATATACCCTCTAGGATTATCTTTATTATTATTTATTATAATTGCTGGTCTAATATATTTTCCCCAGTGGCTTACAGGCTCTGTGAAGACACAGTGTGCCCATCTTATCACTGGACCCTTAACACCCTGTTATTATGTGTGCCTGGCTTTGCAAAACAAGTGTTCGATAAATATTTGTTGCCCAGCGGATCACTGAGTGACTCCCTCAGAGGCTGAAGCCTCAGCCTGCATGTTCATTTTCTTTTCAAAATATGATTCAATTATTTCAAGCCAATATGATTTTATTTTCACCCCGGGCACATAAGCCTGAGCCTAAAAAAATATTTAATTGCTGCAATAAAGGCCCTGTTACCCTCAGCTCTATTTATGAAACTAGGTGTGAGATTCATGGCAAGTACATGGATAACCTTTGCGGACATGGTTCCACCCACCAGCAAAGGGAGTCACTCATGGTTCCACGTGAAATAAAATCTGTAAAGAGATCTATTAAAAAAACACCCTAAGACCTATCTCCACTTGTTTCAGAGAACTTTCCCGAGGTGGTGTTGCCCTTGTTCTCTCTCCACAGGCTCTTTGGGGAGCTACACGGAGCGGCCGAGGTCACTTACGTGACACTCCTGGGCCCTGCATCCCGTACATTGGCCCGTTATTGGAGTTGATGCCCGTTCGATCGTGATCAAAATTTGCTCTCATCAAATGCCAACTCTTTGGACCTTCTGGAATTAGTTAGTGACCATAGCTCGTTTCTAGTGGAAAAGGCTGTATGCAACAGCCAGCTGTCTTATCAGGAAGGGAAATGATTTGCTTTTTCAAATTGGCTTTAAAAAGTGTATATGCTGCCAGACGGCCTCTGGGCATGTGTATGAAACATCGAAAACAGACACAATACACACGAAAAAGAAATGAATTCCCAAAGCAGGCTCCCCATGAAGTAGCCAAGTAGGCTCTACTGATGGAACGAAACAGCCTTAGAAACATCTCTCTTCTTCTATAAATGACTTTTCTCTGTGAAAGTGGAAATCCATGGGGGTGGGTGGGTACGCACTGGAATCATTCTATGAATTAAGCTAAAAAAAAATCAGTGCCACACCTAAACGGCTTTACTATTACTATCTAAACTACTGTACTATTTTTAAGTCTGTTTTCTGTTTCAGAAAAATATTCTATCTCAGAAATACTATCATTTATTTTTAAGGATCCACAAAGATCCTGCAAACTCTCCTAAAATTTAGAGATGTTTATTAACTTAACATTTAATTGTGGTAATTCTTTTTTAAAAGTCTTTAACTTGCTGGTTTCTTTATATAAATAGATGCTTATTTACCTTCTTACTCATAGGGGAATCTAGAATTCACATTTAATGTTCTGATTAATGATCATAAACAATGCTTTTAAGATTTCCTTTTTTTTTTTTTTTAACCTGTGTATAATCAAGCCATCTAGTTACTAGTAACTGCAAATGTCACAGATTTCAATGGTCTCTTTGGGACTTTTAATCTGTTTGCTTTTATAAAGAAGGTGATTTTATTTTTACATTAAGGAAGCATTAACATCATTAAATGGGCTCCCACTTTATGATAACTGCAAATGTCACATTGATCCAGAAAGATAAGAAAATGTGCTCATCTTTGGAACAAATATCCAAGGCATGAGCAGGCAACCCACACTATTTGCATTAAAAAACAAATTGTATAAATGCAGAAGATTGATGTACCATCTGTTCATGTCCTTCACTTTTCTGGCTCTTCTGTGTTGAGATATTTTTATGGAATAGTTACGTTTATTATTTTGAAAATGAGCCACAGGTTAAAGAAGTTTACGATGGGTAATATAACTCAAAGCTACTGCCTTACTGTATTCCAGGTATTAAAGCGTGCATTATGTTACATGCCGTGCTATTAAATGCATCACTCTATCACTTATGCAGTCCGATGTTCAGACCAGGATAAAATGTATACAAAACTATAAAGGATATTTAGGACCAAATCCAAAATATCTCACTAAGATGCCTCTTGGCAAGGAGAAGGGGGGGAAAAAAACCTTTAAAATTAATGACTTCTAAAACCACTGGCAATAGGCATCAACTTGTTCTGTTACTCCTAAGGAAAACAAAGGAGTAAAACAGAGTAAATAAATATCTCTGGGAGAAGTACATTGCAGTTCCAACCTTCCACTCAGGCACTATTTTCTTCTTTCAATTTGTCATCTAAAGATCTCCTAACAAATCTAACAAGAAATTTCATTTCCCTTTGCCCTTCCTTCCTTCCTAATACCAACAATATTTACTTCTGTTTTGAAGTTGAAAATGAACTTGCAGTCAGAGTTATCCTGTATAAAGTTTAAGGTTCCATTGTGAGAATGTTACATCTTTTGTTAACTGGACAACAAGGACAAAAAAAAAAAAAAAAAAAAAAAAGAAAAAGAAAAGAAAAGAAAAAGCAATTGTGTAGAATGAAGTTTGCTATAGTAATCGCCCTCTGGTGGCAACTGCCTTAGACACCCGAGGCCAAGTTTTTTCTACCATAGCCTTCCAAACCACACAAGCCTCCTTTTTTTGCTGTGAAAATTCTACATTGTGTGATGTACGTAGTTCAATAACCATTTTATGCACGACCATCATATTTGTGCATATGAATATGAAGGATTTACTAAGGTCGATGCCCCCTTAGAATCTAACCTTATGCTTTTGTCAACCTTGGTTTCTGATTAGAAAAAGAATGACCAAAAAAAAAGATTTCCTGATTTCTGACCAATTTTGAAGCAATAAAATCAAAAGCCTCAAAGAATTTTGCAACACGTACTTTCCTCTTGTATTCCAAAAGATACTACCTGATTTCCTACAACCCCCAACCAAAAGGAGATTGCTATAGTTGAAAAAAGATATATGATGGCAATCATACAGATTCCTAGTTTATTCTTGTCTCAGTGAACCTATGAAAGATCCAAACTGCAATAACTCACACCATCAATAATAAACCTTCCTTATGAAATTTAATTTTTAGTATGTGTCATTTTATTACCCTTCCGCAAAAGATGACTCTTTTGATTTTTTTTTTTTTTTTTTTGCAAATGAAACACTGGAATATGGGGGGGGAACCAATATTATCTGCTGAGAAACTCAGTCATGTCACTTAGCATGGCTGGGCTTGGAAGGACCTCGCATCCATGGAGGTCGTCTATGATTCATTCAGAGTCTGAAGAGTAAGAGAAAGCTTCTAAGTGAGGGAAGAGAGAACAAAGGCAGCAACTAAAAAGAGCCAAGAAAATCCACAGAATGGAAGAAGAAGGGACAAAAGCATGAACATAGAAAAAGGCACAGCAGAGGACTTTAAAATACCGAAAACAGCAAACGCATAAGCCTTCTTGATAATTAACTTGGAAAATAATTATGAAAGGTTCACAGAGTCAAATATACATTGAAGAAGAAGGAAACCAAACACCTGATTTCTTTACATGTTAAAATTAAATCATTCTCTTAATTTTCATTTTCCTCAACTGCAGCTTTTTCTTAGAATTGTTCTCATTTAACCCTAGACAATAAATTGGTCCGCCCAATGACTTCCAGACTACAAGGATAAAGCTGGAGATCAGGTTGGAAACGTGATATGGAAAACATTAGTAAAATAGAGTCTTCGCTCATTACAGATCATAAGTGACCTTCGTATTGTATACAGAAGAATAAAACGCTGTAATATAATCTGCCATTGCATTTTATAAACATCTGAGAAAATTCCTATAAGTCCATATTTATTCATGAAAAAAGGAGAATCCATTCTTAGAAGAAGCAATGTTTAAAACAATTTTGTAATTGCTAATATTGGAAACATGCAGAAAATATATAGACTCATATATACATATTTTTCCCATTTTGAAAATCTAAAAGAATATTTTTATTTGAAACCATAAATTGATCAATGGAAAAGGCTGGAAGTGACTATTTTGACTCATTCTCTCTTTTCTATTTGCAAAATTTGAAAACCAAAATTCACATTTCTTTTTCTGACTCAAATTTTGTTTATAAAATAATTCCAAATGCATTCTATCTGGGTGCGTCCACGGGGTCTAGTTCAGAAGTCTTCATGTTCACATGAGAAGACACACAGGACTTCGGGGACCCATAACATAAAACGGATCTGGACACAGTTTTCTGAGTATTCAGGAGCACATAATAATCTTTTGCCTAACCATTCTCCAAATCACAGTTGTGCGTTTTTATTTTATGTCAAACACACTAAAATCTCAGCTTATTGAACTTGCATTCTGTTCCTCTTTTTCTTTCAGAAAGTAGTATTTGGCTCTTTTCTCTCATGTTTTATTTAAAAATAATGGTATACAGCTGCAAAATATAGCTCGTATCCAGTATACAAGTGAATGTTATATCTTCCTCAGTTCACTGCTCTGTTCTTGACATTTAGTCTCTAAAATCATGTACATCTCTTTAAAAGCAAGATGAGAGATCTACCTATATGTTTTAAAAGACATAAAAGAGGATTCCTTCGGTTACTGCAATTTCCTAATAGTACGTTTGACTGTATGTTATTCTTTTCCGCACTATTTTCAAAGAGTGATTTACTGGGGATTTTTACGAACTATGATTTTCCCTGATTGGAAGGAACTAATCAGAGTGTAGTCCAAATCTGCATTGTGAATCCTAAGGTTACTTTGATCCCCATGACTACTGAAAGTTAAAATAAAATGTAGTTAAATTCTGGTGGAACTATTGTCTTGAGTCCCTTCCCAAAGCAAGGGAGAATGCCCTTGAGTCCATTAGAAACCTCTTCCATTAGAACAATGTTGTACATCTTTTTCAGACAACTGTCCAGTTACGTAGCTGGATTTTATCAGCATGAAGTTCCAAAGAGGATGCTACACTGTGTCTTCCAAAAAAAAAAGAGTGATCAACTCTTCCTGTTTTCTGTATTCTTTCCTCAATGTTAGCTTAAGCTTTGCTGAGATAATGTCAGGATCTGGTTTGTTTGTTTCCTTCCTCCCTTCCTCCCTCCCTTCCTTCCTTCCTTAAGAAAAACTATTTTAATCAAGATATAGATCATGATAATTACTTCAAATATTAAAAGCAGAAAAAAAATTTTCTGAGTGTAAATCTTACTATTAAAGGTATTTTTAAGTTTTTTCTTTATTTTTATGCCACGGAGAATGTTCGCGTATTTGATTTTTCAGAATAAGGAGGTGTAGGGAAGAAAATCCATTGATACAACTGTAAGAATACACTAAAAATAAGTAATAATAACACTGGCAAACCTTTTAGAATATTTGTGCCAGATTGTGGTGAGTTTGGCATTTTTCTTACCAGGAAGTTTTAATACATGGGAGCTCCGGGCAGTATGGTAAGTGACAAACAGCAAGCTAGGTCTCTCGGCGCTCCATCTTGCGGACACTCACCATCTAAGACAGAGCGTTCCCATGTGAAATGCCTTAAAAAAAGAAAACAAGCAGAGCCGTGCACTCTCCAAGACAGAACAGAGCACTGTGGCTTGGGGCAAGAAAGATCTAAGCAATGGGCTTCTCAGTAAGAGCAGAAACCCCTCCCACAGAAAGGGAGTGTGGGTCAGGTGCTCTCCGTACTGGTCAAATAATCTTCTCCAACAACTAAGTGAAATAATCCATCTTAAGTGGCAAGGAAAACAGGCTTTAGGAAGAAGTTCACGCACTGGCTACAACATGAAGTGTGTAGAGAGATGGTAGCTACGGCACTAGTCAGCCCACTTCCTGCTTCCGTGACAGGGCCAGAAGTAACGCCTTTGGATACGAGTCTCTGTAGCTGAACTGACTGATTGGTGTGGCACCATGGACAAGAGAACAAGTAACAACAGGGCTCAAGCACGTATTTTCTTTTTCCCAGGGCAATAAGCTATGATGCAAAAAAATTTTAAAGTATTGTTTCCCTTTCAGTCTTTCCACATTTTTAACTATAAACAAATTTACACAAAATTAAGCAAAATTAAGCCTTAAGACATGTGTGTTTTTCCGTACAGTGTGGTAGAGGAAAGAAAACAGATAGGTGGAGAGAAAAGCATGGATAGTAAAATAGGAAATTTTCAAGTACACATACAGATCACATTTATATAAATAAAGAGGCATAATTTTTCTTTTGCATGCATATGATAAGTGGGGCCATATTACTATAAATACTAGCACTATAAAAGCTAATACTTTATAATATCTATGGTTAATTATATTTACAGTGCTCATGAAATAAAATAAATTCTTCGAAAGAACAAGATGAATCTTTGGAGGGAAATAATGCTCAAGCTGGCATGAAATTGTTTCCTAAATGCTTTCCAATGAGATCTAGTTAAAATTTCTTACTGAACTCTTGTGCTTTTAGACTAACACCTTGCAATAACTTTCCTTGAGTTTGAGAAAAAATAGAAACCGTGACTTTTAATCATCAAAAGAACTTTCAGAATGCAATCTTCTCATGTTGTTCATAAGACACGATTTTGTATGTGGCTTTGCTCTCCTTGGACCGTCCCCCCCCGCCCCCCGTGTCCCCTGCACACCGAACCCCAGGTTGTGCTCCTTTTCGTGCATTTCTCCTTTTGTAAGCACGGGAGTACCTCCTCCTCCTAGTGATTAAGCACCAAAGTTATGCTCAGAATTATATAGAATATAAAATTAGATATTGTCCCTTCCCAGTGGGCTCACAGTATCTCCAAATTTGCTGTAAAATATGTCTACATATTGTATAACAGATGCACTTCAAGTGCTAAATGTCTGGAGATAAATCTATTATTGACTTCATCCTCTCAACCTTTCCAATTTCCTTTATCATTTGTCAGCTCTCTTTATGTACATGCCCGGGCAGATTGGTAATGGCAGAGCATGTCCTTTATTTTGTAAGGAGTGCCACGGTTCAAATGCACCATGACAGATTTGGGTCCTGTGCACAGGGGCACTAGTAATATTCTTGACCCCAATCCATGGGCACGTGCCTCCCTACACTTACAGCCCTAGTAAATACTCAAGTACGTTCTAAAATACCCTTTACATAGTATCAGCATTTCTTCTGCCGTGCTGAAAACTCAGGATTCTGTCCATTTTTAAATATTTTATAACTTGTCTTGAAAAATATTCCTTTTTCTTCTGGGCTGGAGGGACAGCTATGGAATTGGCTGTGAAAATCCCGGACAAGACAAAGGTGACTTTTTAGCTATGTGTTTTAGCACATACCCAGAGTGGTCTATGTGTGTGTGTGTGTGTGTGTGTGTGTGTGTGTGTGTGTGTACGCATCTTTACACTGGCCGGTTTATATTTTGTATTCCAATACAGATGCCTATTTGATGCATACAACTTATACATTTAAACATATAAAAGCATTGCTTTCTTGATACTTCAGTGCAATCCACTTTACCTGCATACTTTAATTACAGAACTATTGCTTTGGCAGACATCTAGGTAGAAATCGTAATCTGTAAGAAAGCAGTTTTATAATACTATAAATGTTAAAAACGTATCATTCATTCCCTGATTTAAGATCTGTGGATTCAGTAGTTATAGTTTAGTTATAGTTACACATTCCTTCAGACCATAGGGACGCCTGGGTGGCTCAATCAGTAAAGCATCTACCTTTGGCTCAGGTCATGATCCCAAGGTCCTGGGATTGAGTCCTGCATCGGAATCCTTGCTCAGCGGGGAGCCTGCTTCTCCCTCTGCCTGCCTCTCCCCCTGCTTGTGCTCACTCACTCTCTCTCTGACAAATAAATAAAATCTTAAAAAAAAAAACGATTCTTCAGACTTTAGAGTTGAAATGTGAGTTTTCAGCCTACCTCAATACCACTTTTGCCATTTTTTAATAAAAGAACAGTTTTACTTCTCATCTTAAAAATAAAGCAAGAAAAAATGTGAAATTAAAATATCCTCTTTCTCCCTCCCTTTTTTGTTTATTTCTGAGTCTTTTCTTCATTTCAAATGAGTTTTTAAACACATTTGGCAGTCAGTACCCCTAATCATTCAAAGAGTTGTGTGACAAGGGGGAGCTGGCCAGATACCATCAGTTCTTTTAAAATGTATTAGCCTTTAACCACCTGTCTTCTCCCTTAAAATTGAAATAGAAAAAAGTATATATTTTGATGGAGGAAATCAGCTTAATGATTCTATAATGGCGCTTTGGGATACATACTTTAGCATATCTCATGACTTAAGACTTGTCAACATGATGGAAATGAGCTCATTTGTTCAAAGTTTGTCTTTTGGTAAAAATCATCCCTTTTACCACAATGGGCCTAGATGCGGTAAATGAAATTGATCATCAAGAATAAAGGTTTTTTATTACTGGCTTGGTCTTTATGGCCCAATGTAAAGCTACATTTTGGTTTCCATGTTAGTGTCCTGCTTCTGTCCCCAGGGTAAGGAGAGCAGAATCTCACTGTTGTTACGCTGTTGCCAATAATCTCTTCTGTGTTCATTGACTTTCCACCTCATAAAATACGGTTTGACCATTAAGACATTAGTACCTGGTGATCTATTTTATATATCCTCAGTCTGGCTACATTCTGTCACGTAAATACGTGCTGCATCCATCGGCCTAGTAGTTTTGGTTTTTTTAAAAGATTTTATTTATTTATTTTTGAGAGAGCTCACGTGTGCAAGCATAAGCAGGGCGGGGGTGGGGGGCAGAGGGAGAAGCAGGCTCCCCACTGAGCAGGGAGCCCAATGTGGGACTCAGTCCCAGGACCCTGGGATCATGACCTGAGCCAAAGGCAGATGCTCAACTGACTGAGCCACCCAGGCACCCATGACCTAATAGTTTCAACTGA
The DNA here is from genome assembly GCF_017311325.1 of Ursus maritimus. Taxonomy (NCBI): domain Eukaryota; kingdom Metazoa; phylum Chordata; class Mammalia; order Carnivora; family Ursidae; genus Ursus; species Ursus maritimus. The sequence continues at coordinate 35,839,164 of NW_024423343.1, forward strand.
AAGGAGGTCAGTAGAGTTCTGAGACCAGTTCTCTAAAGTCCGGAGACCATCATATTCTGAAAGTAATGTGTAGCTTGCATGGACTTAGTAAATCTTGCCCAGAGTGATCTGAAGCAATTTCATTTTAAAAGTATAGAGTTTCTCAAGAAACAAAAACATTTTTATATAATGTTTTCCCAGCATTTCATTAGGATTCCAAAAATCTCAAAATTGTTCTGGGGAATACAAGCTGTGTTTCCTCCCCCGGAGATTTTGACATTTTCACTAGAGGTAGGAGAGAGGGTTCAGATCATGGAGTTGGGGCAGAAATAGTGCTGTGTGGTGTGACAGGGGAGGAAGAACCAATACTCTCGGGCTGTCCTTGCCCAGGCTAGCATTCGCAGGGAGGGGCGAGGGGATGGAAATCAGAGAGAGGAGAAACACCATCACCAGCCTAAGACACAAGGTGAAATTTCTGGTTTGAGACATTGAAGGCAGATAAAAGTTGGAAAATACAGAAAAGAAAATCTAATGTTAATATTCCTTAATAAATTAATGGCTATATTTTGAAAAATCATAGCAATCACCCTGTGGCAGTCAGATTTCATTCATTTAATAAAAGTTATTAAGTCAACAAGGTACTGGGTATTAGTGGGGACCTGGGTATTACGTCCTAGGGATGAAACGGTGAATAAAAGCTGTACACGATCCCTTACGCAGCTTGCAGACTTGTGACTAAGACAGGGATGAACCAAATACAGATAGAACCACAGGTTAAAATTCGGGCACTATAAAGCCGAGATATACGGTGATGTAAGGGCAGATTATAAGCACCTGGCCTTGAATTGAGACTTGAAGGATAGGTAGAAGTTACATTATTATTCCATTGACATTAAAAGGGTCGAAATAAAATAATAAAGCAGACACATTAATAACAAAGCTAGCTTTAAGTGTTGCATATCTGAGATAATTGTTAATTCATAACCTCATATGCTATTCGGATCTTACAATGTAAAGCTCACAGGCAGTAGTTTTACTATATATCTATAAACTTCAGTTTTCAGTTGAAAATCTCAGATGTTTCCATTTGCATTTAGCTAAAAATTGGCAAGAAGATTATCATCTCTGATCCAATTTTTTTAATGGAAAACTAATTTTGATTTATGGAGTGGCAAAAATATAAACATTTTAGATAAATCTTTTGCCAATTTCTAGATAAAAAATGGTTTTAACTGTTAACTTTGGCCTTTTGAAGGATTATTTTTAACTGAACATGTCAATGTTTTTACCCTATAATGTTTTTCTATATAAAATCACACAGTATTACCTTGTTCGCTTTCACAGGACGTAACCCTTTTATGAGACCTTGGCACTTGTCTCCTCCTTAGTAAGAGTCACAGTCTAATGAAGCCTGAGTCTTCATACCATTACCATCTTTTCAGGCAGGAGTGTGAGAGTTATTAGCACATTATGTTAAATATGGAAGCTCTTTAAAATAAATTTAATATCTTCTGTGATTGCTTTTATGAAAAGAGAGACACCAGTGAAAACCACTCATGATGACCAGTATTAGCATTAGTGGCCGATTTGTTGATGGTCTGGAGATACGCAGGTAAAAAGATGAAGTTAAAAGGAAGCTTAGAGAGAAAAAAATATTCTGAGCAGTGTCTTTTTGGGAAATTAATTATTAGCAAGTTAAGAACATCCAAGCCTTCTGAAGTTTCCACAGGAGAACTAATTTGATTATTTCTAAATCCTTGCTTTTTAACTTTGGGTTTGTTTGTTTTTTTTTTTTTCCTTTTCAGATCTTATTTTTACGAAGTAAATAGACATTAATACTGAAAATATTTCTCTATTTTTTAAAAAATAAATTATCTGATACCTTCGCCTGACTCTTTCATAGCACTCTGGCCTTTCCCTTTCAAAGCATTTATCACAATTTGTAATTATGGCCTTATTCCTTTACGTGCTTTTTCCTTAACTATGTGGAAATATTTTACTAAGTGATACGCTATGACAGCTAACCCTCGTCAGTTTTAGAAGTCGATCTAGTAAGTCTGTTTTATTTATTTATTTATTTAAAGATTTTATTTATTTAGTTGAGAGAGAGACAGCCAGTGAGACAGGGAACGCAGGGAGGGGGAGTGGGAGAGGAAGAAGCAGGCTTCCAGCAAAGGAGCCTGATGTGGGGCTCGATCCCAGAACCCTGGGATCACGCCCTGAGCCAAAGGCAGACGCTTAATGACTGAGCCACCCAGGCGCCCCAGTAAGTCTGTTTTAAATGATTTTAGTACTCTGTGCAAAAAAGTATTAGTAACTTTTGATTATTCTCAAGAATAACCCATTTCAGATTTATTGCTCACATTAAATAAGAGGGAGGATTTTTTAAGACCTCTGAAATTCTAGTTTTACATCTCACTCTTTCAAAATGTGATATACATATGTACACATGCATACATATATACATACAATTATATATAATTTAAGAAATTAGAAATGTCTTAAAATATGTACATGCATTATATGTACATACACATATTTTCATCTGTTATATATAGTTGTTTAAGATTATATATATGTATGTCTGTATGTATATATAGCCATACATGTATATATAAATTTTAACAAATTCAAAATCTTAAATATTTTTTGATTTAAAATAGTCTTAAAATCACAAAGTTTGTGGCAACTTTTTACAGCTTCATTATAATATAATTTATGTACAATAAAATTCAACAATTTTAATTGTACATTTGTATTTATTTTTTAAGAAATTTATTATTGAAGAATGGTGGCCATACAAAGTTATATTAGTTTCAGATACACAAAATAGTGATTTGACAAATTAAGCGTATCTTTATACCTTTTGACAAATAATGTATTTGGTTTCTCATGACCACCATGAAAATCAGGATATAGAACTTTTCCATCACCCCCCCTTTTTTTGGTGCCCATTTGCAGTCAACCCCCTCCCTCTGCTTTCCATCCCCGTAGTTTTACTTTCTACCTAGGATTTTGATTTTTGTTCTCCTTTTTCTAGCCATCTATCTCCTCCCAAAGGCTGTAAACTCTCTGGGATCAGGGACTAGGTTAGTTCAACAGAAGACTGGATTTGAGAATTGAGAAAACAGAATGCTCAGACATGTAGATTTCATGTAGATTACCCTTTCTTGCAGCCAGCTTTAAAGGAACAAGGACAGGATCTAACATCAAGTTGGATGAGCGTGATCCTCAGCTCGCCCTCGCTCTCATAGTTCTGTCATGAGACCCATGCTGGTGGCTGTGATCACTAGGCTAAATGAGATGAAGGTGCTGCCCTTTTGTACAAAGATACTCCTCAGCACTCCTGTATTCCCTGCCTCATCACCCTGAAATCACCCCCATATGTTTGCATCTAGCTCTCATATTTCTGGTATAACTTCATTCTGGGTTACATTATTCACAAGTCCACGCGCATCCACTAGCCTTCATGCGTGCAGAAGTGCACTGCAAATGACCCAAGACTGACTGGCTGCCTGCGTGCCGATTATCATCTGCGTCATGTCTTGGCCCAGGAGGGTCTGAGCAGCAGGTCTAAGATCCATCTCAGCCTTTTTTTTTTTTTTTTAAGATTTTATTTATTTATTTGACATAGAAAGACAGCCAGAGAGGGAACACAAACAAGGGGAGTGTGAGAGGGAGAAGCAGGCTTCCCGCTGAGCAGGGAGTCCAATGCGGGCCTCTATCCCAGGACCCTGGGATCACGCCCTGAGCCTAAGGCAGACGCTTAATGGCTGAGCCACCCAGGCACCCCTCAGCCTCTTTGATTCATTGCCACAAATTCAGTGCCCAGCACAGGTCCTATAACAGAATAGTTATTCAAATAGATCTGTTGAATGAATAAATGTGAAGCCTCTGTTCACTCATCTATAAAATAGACCTAAACACAGGTATTTTTCTCAGGTAAAAATATATGTAGAACACTTACCCTGATGCCTGGCACGTATTTGAAAAAACACAGATAAAATGTTTATTGCTATGATTATTAGAATAGTTATACAAATTAGAAGTCTAGATTAATTATCCAGAGGCCCCAAGAAGGATTTCTGTAACTTGTCTTGTTCTAAATTTTTCCTACAGAGAACTCAGCTAATTGAATGACCGCAAATATAACGCCCCACAAGCACGGTGTTGGGTACGGTGTCATGAAAGCCGAAGAGCCCCTATATGATTTTCTTATGGACGTGACAATGAGAAAGAACACTGAGATTATCTAGTCCAACCCTTTGATCTTTCAGAGGAGAGATTAGCAGATTGCCCCGGGGAAGTTAAAGATAGGGCTGGAGCCTCCAGGTTGCTTCCATTTCTGTCCCCACTCTACCTCTGTTTCACTTTCTCCTGTCAACTGGGGAGGCATAAAAGTCTCCTAAAATTGCAATATGATTTATTATCCATTTTTTTTAACTAGGCGATTTAGTTTAATAAGGCCATTAAGAATGGTCAATGCGGAGTACGTAATTTGTGTAACTTCTGCAATGTATTGGCTCGCTGTTCTTATTAGTTACATCTACACCATTATCATCTGTTAAGGTCATCTGCATCAGGAGAAGGGAGAAACTAAATTTTTTATGCACAACTTCCTCACAAAAATTCAGATACAAATCAAAAAGGGAAAAGTGAAGGAAAAAGGAGATCCAGTATGAGATATTGAACTTCCTCTGTGCCTATTCTCTGGTTTCTTTCAGACAACTTTTATATGTGATGGTCACAAATATTATAAACAAATAGAATAAAAGCCCCAACCTTGCTATAAATCAGTTGAGGTTCACGTTCCTATTTTGTCTTCAACTAATCTTTATTTTAGTTTGTTTTAGTGACTTTATTACTTTATTTTAGTGACGTGGTTGCAATGGATAATAGTTGGAGAGACGAAACCTAACAAGAATCGGTTCCTGGGGAGAAATAACCAACTGAACCAAGCTTCTGTCCAGTAAGTTCTACAAGACAATCAGGTAGGAGTGCCTCCTGGAACATTATCCTGAGCAATTCGAATAACCCACAATCGCATGAATAAACACAGATAACAAACTCTTACATATCAAAAAGAAACAGTCCTGTAGTTGAAGGAGGCCAGGGGCATGGAAGATGGGATAAAAAAACATAATATCCATGTGAAAACAGCAAAAAGGTTTAGAAATAAAATTGGCAGGTGAAAGCTCAGAAGGAGACACAGTGGGATACACTGAAAGTCATGTTTATAGAACTGAACAGTGCTATGAAAACGTGAGTGACAGACAGAAGGTAATTGTAACAACGACAATAGCATTGGAAATATTACTTTCTCTTAATTAAACTTTTTCATTGTAAAAATGAGACCTGTGCCGGGTTAAAAAAAAATGCCAGCGGGTGAACTGCATAATGAAGAGTGTTTATCCACCACAATCCCTAATTCCACTTCCCAGAATCAGCCACTAGTGTTTTCTCAATCCTTTTTTATCTGCCTTCTGAATGTTCTCCAATGCCCACTGAGGGCACGTCACAGATGCTTGAGAAAATATTATAGTTTCAAAATGATGCCGATGGAAGCAGACTGATTGCTGCAAGCCCTTTAAGGAAACCTATACATTTTTCACATTTCTAGGGCATCATTTCATAAACCTACACTAAAAATCATCCAAAATTGAACATATTGGAGGCAATCAGCCAAAAATCAAGACTACACCATGTTAAGCATTAAGAGCCAAGAAGAGTGACTGGATGTCATGTGCAGAGCTGTGAAAACCCAGCCCATCTTGACAAAAAATAGATTTACTGTATCCCGTGTACTGTAAATGGCAGCATGTGGAGCGAGCAGTCACATAAGCTAAAAGAAACTCTGTGACAAGCCACATCGCGAGCTCTGCAGGCTGAGAGGCAGATGAACTTTTTGGTTACTTCCTCTCACAAACCGTCTTTTGGGTGTACCACACGGGAGCGACTAAGGAAGGGGACGCTTTTCAACTGCTGTCGGCTGTTCTGTGACGCAGAGTGAACAGGTCTGGCTGAAGTGAAGTTGCTGAGCCAAGTCATCCCGGGTTCTCTCTGAGCAGGGGGTGCGGCACATCCTGGGATGGGTCAGACACAAAAGTACTTCGCAATCCCAAGGGACAGCAGCATCAAAACAGCGTAAAAACGTTTTAGCATTAGATGGGAGAGACACTTTTACTCTCTTTCTTTTCTGAAAGTGAAGAGAATTACTAATAGAGAGAAAACCTGGCTTTCGATCTCCTACATTCCTAACCCCTAGCAGAAGGTAGTTGAGAAATGATCCTGGGAGGTTTAATGATTTTAGGCCATTTATTCTTTGCATAAAGCACAGAAGAGTAACTATCATTTAGTTATTTGCCTTTTGGCCATCACAGACGTTTAACATAGAGCCAAGAGCTCCTGACCCCCCAAAATGTTAAGGGCTGCTAAAATCAGTTGGTGTACATTTCTTCCTCCCTTAATGAAAGGTGCCCTTTTACACTGTATTTTCCACTTGAGAATTAAACAACACACGGTAACTTTACATATAATTACTACGATGGTGCGCTGTTGTCATGGGTTAGTGTTATCAATAACTTTGTAAATACTCCAAGTGTAAATGTATTATATAATATTAATTAGATAGCAATTTATAATTAATCATATGAGTTACCAAATATTTTCAATTACATTATGTTACATATTTTATTCTATATTATATATCATGCCATATGCATTAAACATAATATATTTTATGTTATGACATATATACATATATTTTATGTCATTATAACTGTTGATAATGCATCTGTATAATTATAAAATAAAAACACTACATCTACTGCTTAAACCTATTGATTTCGTGTTCACAGATTCTTCCTTAAAATCAAAGGCACTTAAGCACTGTCAGAGAACTTGATACGTTAATAACAGTGACATTGCAATTTAAATATTTAACTTGAAAGCTTCAAAGTGTACGCTTTTCATATGCAGGGGGCTGTTTTCATCAGCAGTTCTTGAATATCCCATGCAGAATTACACCGTATATTTTAGTATGAACCAAGGTGATATTTTCAAGAAACTGTAAGATTGTTTTCTGATATATTTGTGTAATTACAAATAGTAAGTCTTCAGGCACTGATATAACTTTATTGTGTGGCAGCCTTCAAGAAAAACAGTATTTATTGTAAAAGATGATTGCAGTTTCAATATCTGTTTCCTCTTATTGTTTAAAAAAAAAACCCATATATTTAGCCAGATACCATATTCACTACCTTTAGTTCACTTGGAAATGCTCTGACTAGCTTTTTCTTTATGATCTTTGTATTTAAAATAAATCCCAAAGTCTACTTCACTGGACATGCCGAGCAATAATTCATATCCTCTCTTCACAGAAAAGTATACAATTAAGATATGACCAATTATTTTAAAAAATATATAATGTACTGAAATTGTATAGAAAAAAAACCCACATTGGTCTTCATTTTATCTGAGAACAAAAAATATTGGGAACGAGGGGTAGTTGGAGAGAAGAAACCTAACAAGAATTGATTTCTGGGGAGAAACAGCTTTCCTAGTAGCTATACTATAATAAAATGAAAAGAAAGTGACTAACACAGCATTTCTTAGTAACAAGGCAATGACACTTAACATCATTCCATATTTAAAACCACAAATGTAGAATGGATGTACTTTATTTCATCAGGAGATTGAAATCTGGAGGATGTACCGTCCAGCATGATGACTACAGTTAATAATACTGTATTGCCTATTTGAAAGTTGCTAAGAGAGTAGATCTTAAAAAGTCCTCATTCCAAGAAAAGGAAATTTCTGTAACTATGTAAGGTGACAGATGTTAACCACACTTACGTGGCGATCATTTCATAATATGTTCAAATAGAAAATTATGTTGCATACCTAAAACTAATATAGTGTTATGTGTTAATTATACATCAGTTTAAAAAAAAAGATTAAAATTTGAGCCTTCCTTTCTTAGCTCCTCCAAGAGAGGCACTTAGAGGTAAGACGTAAAGGGCTACTTCTCCATCTCCTACCACACGAGAGTATTTTCAAAGTCCATCAGAACTGTATCTTGAGGGACCATGAATATGGCATGTGCTTGCAGAACACAGATGACTTATCACCATCTCTTTCCTATTTTAATCCATTTGGATGGGAACGAGAAATCTTCTGTCCCACTGCCTCAAATGCCTTCAAAACAATTTGTTTTTTTTTTTTTTTTCTGCTACCACTTTCCTTATAATTATGCTATGTAATGCGTATTGGACCAAATTAGCTATTTAGAGTTCAAATCTGTTACTATGCTAACACATTCTTTCATCCATTTCTTTCTTTCTTGAGTCAGGACTCAGAGCAGTTTCTTTGGGGCAAAAGACTGTATCCTTCTATTTCTGTTTTTGTTTACAAAGACAGCCCTCTTTGTAAGAACTGCATCTGTCTCCCAAACTGTCATTCAGAAAACAAAGAAGCAAGAGTCTAAGCTGAGTCCAATGCAGTCTGCAGTTTTAACACCTTCCTTGGAAGAAGTCGAATATAGATAAGCTACCATTTCGTGGTTGTTCCTGGTGTGGACAGGATGCAGGGGGCGGCTTTGAGAGGTCAACTCTTTCAGTTTCCTCAGGCAAGAGAAACTCCAGATCGGGCAGAAGGCCTTTGCCTCCCACCATTTCTCTCCTCTCCTCGGGGTTTCTAGCATCCATGCTAACAAGCACTTCCCATAGCTGATTTGGGCTCAGTCCATGTTCCATCAATTTTTGTTTGTTTGTTTTGAATATGCTACCTAAGCACAAACAAAATTGCAAAATCGTTTGCTTGAAAACTGGCAAAGGATACAAGGGCATGATTTTTAATAGGCCCACGTACCCTCTGTGGTCCTTGAAAGCTTGGGACTCTTACAGTTTTCTTCAAGTTTCTTATTAGAAATTATCTTGTTTCTTTACAAGTGTGGTTCGGCAATTCCTTTGTGGGTCCCTTCTAGTCCATGTTTTCTGTGCATCGTTCTCCAAACGTGATTCTTGAGGTAGTATGACGTGGTAACTCCGAACTTGGCCATTGCCACAATCTGAACAGAGCTTTCATCCTGTGAAAGAGCACCTGCTTCCCGAGGAAGAGGCAGACCCGAACTTTGGTTGTGTTCTCACTCTACTACACACTGAGGGGGGACTAACGGATAGTGTATCCTTTACCGCTCTCCACCCTGTAAGCCATGGAGCTACCATCATCTCCGAGGCACACACGTGGAGGCTGAGGTGCAGAGAGGTTAAATAATTTGTCCAAGGCTGGAGCTGTATGTGAAATCAAATTTGTGCTTTACCATGTCAGCTTCCTGGTTTTTAATAAACAGATCGAGCTGTTCTTTTGGTTCCACCATCTTGGTGAGAAAACTACATTGTTAACTGAAAGAAAAACAGTCGGTATTTATTTTGTGTCACCGTGATATAGTGATTTATAAGGAGAACTATATATTTGGTCTTTGTCCCGGTTTCACACATTGAGTTCTCAAAACCTTTGGAATTTCCTCAGTGAGGTGAGCAGGAAAGGCGCCTTTTGTTATGTTAATGAGGTGACTTTTGCAAGGTACCTAAGGATGGGGGTAGGCATGTGATTAGATGATTGGCATTTTCAATCTTGCACCCCTGACCTTCTAGGAGGGGAGAGGGAATGGAGGCTGAATCAATCACCAATGGCCAATTTAACCAATCATGCCCGTGTAACAATGTCTCCATAAAAACTCCAAGGGACAAGGTTGGGGGAGTTTCCAGGTTGGAGAGTTTCCAGGTTGGTGAACTTGTGGAGACTGGGGAGAGCGGCTTACTCAGAGAGAACACGGAAGCTCCTCACCCTTTCCCCGTATCTTGCCCTACCCATTGCTTCCATCTTGCTGCTCCTGAGATATCTTTTTATAATAAACCAGGAATCTATTAAGTACAATGTTTCTCTGAATTCTGTGAGCCACTCTAGCAATTTAGTTGAACCCAGGAGGGGGTGTCAAAACCTCCAATCTAGGGCTGGTTGGTCAGAAGCACAGGTGACAGGGGCGTCTGGGTGGTTCAGTCCTTAAGCGTCTGTCTTCGGCTCAGGGCATGATCCCGGCGTTCTGGGATCGAGCCCCACATCAGGCTCCTCCTCTGGGAGCCTGCTCCTTCCTCTCCCACTCCCCCTGCTTGTGTTCCCTCTCTCGCTGGCTGTCTCTGTTGAATGAATAAATAAAATCTTAAAAAAAAAAAAAAAGAAGCACAGGTGACAGCCTAGACTTGACTGGCTCCTGAAGTGGATGGCAGTCATGTGGGACTGAGCTCCCAGCTCTGGGATCTGAGGCTATCTCCAGGTAGATAACGTCAGAATGGAGTTGACTGCAGGACACCTAGTTGATGTCACAGAACTGGTGGTGTGGGAAAAAACCCACACCTTGGAAATGGGTACAGGAGCGTAGTCACTCTCCACCAAAGACTTTCAAGTTGTTTCCTTTCCTAAATTTTGTTAAACAGCAGCTATCCACAAGTTCTTAAACATCATTTGGTGGTAAGTCATAGAGAGGGCTACAAAGGAGCGTAATGGGAAGGAACTCATCTTGCAGTCAAGATGACATACACACTGCGAGGACGTCCCATTCCTGTTCCTTCCCCAGCCATCTCTAATGAGGGAGATTTTAAACTTACTCCCTACTACATGACCATGTTTCGAACCTCTCTTTGTAGCCGTTATTCCTAGAGTTGAACCTCAATCCTTTAAAAAGCATCCTGGCTAGTGCGGACTAATTAAATGTGTGAAAAGTTCCTTACTCTGTTCTCAGGAGGATAATGTGCCCCTTAAAATAATTTTTGAGTGTGTGCCTTAGGATCTAGGCGAAGTTTTCTAAAATACAGACAACTATGGAGTAATCTTAAAGACAGTGTTTTATTATTTTAGTACAATTTTTAAAATATGTTAATTGGAAGTTTCGCTTCCATGAATTGTGATGAGAGCACTTCATGAGGTTTTAGATTTGTGTGTCTGTGTGAGGGACTATGAGAATATGGGACAGAAACTTCCCAAGGTTAAGAAAAAGGGGTGAGGCACAGAAAGTGTAGGACATAGGTATCGTAGTGCCCAGCACACCACGGATTTTTATAATATGCAATAAATGCTTTAAGAAAAATTTTAACACTGACAATTTTCTTAAATGACTATGTGCCTGCATTGGCTCTAGCATGTTCTTGGTCCATAGCAGACACTTGAGTAAATATTTATTGAATCGAAAAATGAAGCAAGAAAAAAAGGAAAGAAGGAAGGAATTTAAAATTAAAAATTCAATGGCATTAATTACACTACACATTCTTAAATTAACAAATTTAAAAACACCCACAAGGTTTCCTACTTTTCTAAGCTAAATTCATTCTAAAGAAATTCCAGATAAGAGTTTGTGTTTCCACTGAGAAATCCACAAGAGAGTAAATGCAGAAATTTTTTTGACATTAAAAACCACCCCTCCACTTTTTGCTAAGCAGTTAAAGACCAGAGTTTAAGGAGAAAGGCAGTGAATTGTTTCAATAAAATCCACGAATGTGCATAGAATGTCTAAAACTGGCGCTCTGAAAGAGGCACAGATAAGGGGTACGTAGTAGCTACCCGCAAGGAGGTTGAAATTTGGAAGCAGCATTTAGTTAGAGACATAAAGGGCAATCACAAAAAAGATACGAATCTTTCCCAAAGAGAAGTGCAAATGTAGTGTGTAGGCTGATCGAGAGAGAGTTCTGAGCGCAGAGCGAGGAGAAGCCAGGAGGACAGGAAATTCACTGGATGACCTCGGACCCGCTGCTTTTCAGTCTCCGTTTGTAACACTGGAATATTAATATGTACTATGCACTAATTTTCGTGGACACATAAAGATGAATAAATGTGCATTAAAGCAGTTTGATCTCTTACAATGTAAGCCATTACTCATCTAAAATATTAGCATAAATATGTGGCTCTTTTCAAGGCGTTCCAGGTGCTCACTGAATTTAAGTTCGGGTTGGAAAAGCTGTGTTTGTCAACAAATAACGGTAGGCAATGACATGTAAAAGAAATCAAACTCTTTCAAAATGTGCTCCAAATGGTTCAAGTGATGTTTCTGATTATAAAAGGACTTTTCTGCTGATAGACGTTTCCTACTGTGTTTGTCAAATGGTAGGTTCATGGCTTAGTCAGGGACAAAGTTATTAAGGACATAAAACGCCATCTGGATGGAGCTAATAAACATAAAACATAACCTTCAGATACACTGCAGCAGTGGCCAGACTGTGCCAGCCCAGATTACCCTTTGTTTGTGTTTAAATCTGAGCCATGTTCTAAGCCTTCGACTGTGGTATCTTTAGGTGTTTCCCCTTGACTCAAACGCAAAGATCGCACGAGGCGAGCAGACTCCCCTTGCGCGCCAGAGCCGTGGAGATTCAATGCCTCGCTGACTGAGGGGTCATCTCAAAACTGTTCTCCCATATTTTCTTCAGCAATTTCCAAAAGCAGTAATTTTATTGATGTAGAAAGTTCAAACTCTAAAATTATGGAGTGAAATGGGTCTCACGTTATTATACAAACTTCTTTTTAGTGAAGTCTAAGGAAGTGAAACATTATAACCAGGAAAATCTGACCAGGAATGAGTAAATCCCTTGAAAAACATCGTCTCCAATCCAAAACACCATGCAAGCACTCAGCTCCAGTGCCTAAGTTTGGTTGAAACAGAAAAATCAATGAATTTCTATATAGACTTGCAGTAATATAATCATTTGATCTCTCTCGTAGGTAAGACAAATAGCTAAAATTTCCAAAGACCTTTTATATTATATAAGTTTATATAAACAGTTTGCTATATTGCAATTATATAGATGGCTTAATTCAGTGATTCATGATATATTAAATTATTATGCAACGGGGAACAGATTCTTGAATAATATTCCACAGAAAGACTTTCTCACAAAAGTCAGTAGGAGATACCCTGGTGCTCAGGTGGTGTCCGATTGAGCCTCTGTTATTAGGAGAAATATGACAGATTATGATGAACACTGTGACATGCCACCCATGTCAGTTTCCTGTCAGGAACGAAGGACTCATTTCCCCAGCTGCTGGGAGTGTCCTCCGGAGACAGTCCTCAGTTGTCGGCCATCCTCACGGATTCCCTCATCCGACTGCATGCCAACCTCTTGTTAGGCTTCCCACACTCAGCGACTGATCAGTTTGGGGGTAGAAGAGCCCAGTCCTCTCGCCACTACTTGGGTCAACTCTGAGACACAGTGTCGTCTTCAGGAGGCCCCTGAGAGTCGGCCTAGGTTTCCATGAAGACTGCACTGTAGTCCAACTCTTCCCTCTGTCTAATCTCCCTTCCTCCTCTTCCACAGGTGTCCGTCCCCAGGAAGGCTCCCCAACATTCATCCCTGCCGCAGGGCCCACATCCTCTGCAGACCTACCTACGGTGACCATCTTCCCACAGGATGGAGAGACTGAACTGTGCCAGCTGGGATGCCCTTCCCCAACTGCCTCGCTGCTCGCCAAGTGAGGGATATGTTCTCTCACTCTGCAGAGGTGCCCCAGACGCTAGGCAGCACCCGAAGAGTTAAACAGATTTAGTGACTAACAAGTAGGATTATTTTAAAAAGAAAAATCATAAAACACTATGAGCCATGCTATGCAAATTACCCTGAAAGCAATGGCAGTAAAGGCTGACTACTGAGCAGCATCGCTCCATACCCACAGGCCTCTGCAATTAGTCTAGCGTGGGGAAATTGCAGCGACAGACACATGTTTCATTCTTCATTTCTGGGGAGCCTCAACATTTGAAAATCTCCTCTCTTCCTAAGTAAGAGGCATTTCATTAGATCACAATGACAGCTATATAGTAAGAGTTTTAAAGCAAAAATGCAGATTACAAGTGGGAATGCTATGCAAAATGGTGATTAAATTAATTATGAGGTCTTTTTAAAATTTTCAAAGCCACATTATGTTAATATTCCCCAAGAGATTAGGAATCCGAATGTTTTTCTTTCAAACACTAACAGCATTAGGTAGGATTATGGTGGCGTCTAATGCTATTTGGTTATTAATATTTTCCTTACACTCATTTATTTTAGTAATCCCATCTTTTGTTGATTGGCTGAAGTTGATTTACTCATGAAGACATACGTTTATGCTAATGAAAAACAGAGCTCTCAGGAAACGTATTTTGCCAGCCTACTGGGACCCCAACCCTCTTCTGAAAGCGGTTTACCTTTTGACAACTATCATATGGGACTAGCCGCCATTGCTTCGACTCTTGTCCTCCGTTGCGGATATTGGTTTTTCTACTTGATTCCACTTTGCCTGTCAGGATTCTCCCTTGAAAGACTGTTCTGAGCTGGAAGGTTTTTAAAGCTTTTTGGTAGATCTTAAAACACTTAACAAAGTGGCTCTAATATGGACAATGTTGGATGTTATATCATTAAATTTTTTTTCCTATTTTGACAAGAGATGATGTTATTCATGGCTCGGAAACGAAGTAGTTGACTGCAAAATTTAATGACTATCTCTGTCTCCCTTTAACAATGAACAACTCTGCTATTCCTGATGAACCTCTCCCTCAGGCTTTGGAAACGCTAAGCTAGTCCAGCTCGTGTCCGCCAAGCACCTCACATTTCCAGCTTCCTTTCCAGCTCTTCTCTTCCCTCTGTTCTCTCACTACACACCGCGGGCATTCTGCCAGATGCCGGGGATTCAAAGCCCAATAGCCTTTAATCCCTATGCTCAACAAGAGGAGGGGCTTATCCAACAAGAAAGACTCTTGCATCGCCAACCTTTTACGTTTACATTGTATTCATTTAACAAAATGGTTTATTGAACATCTACAATGTGCCATGCTTTATTCCAAGAGCATGGGTAAAATGGGGATAATGCTAGAATTTCCTTCTTAGCGTTGTTAGAGGATTGAATGAGTCAATATTTTAAAAGCCTCTACAACAGTGACTGGCACGATGTCGTATTTATGAAATAAGGAAAAAATAGTGATAAGTGCTATGAAGAAAAATAGAGCCAGGTTAGAACATAGAGAGGGTGAATGGGGAGCTGCGACATCACACAGGGTCACCAGGGAAAACCCCAAAAGAACCAGGGTGCAAGGCTTGCAGACACCTTTGGGAGGAGTGTTCCAGAATGAACAAGCAGGTGGTGCCAAGGTTTGTTAAACGCTCGGTGTACTCAGCAACACGCGAGAGCCTAGTGTGGTTTGCAAAAGTGAGAGGAGCACAGGGAGGTAGGAGGGGGATCACCCCCCGCCCTGGGCTTCTGTTGTTACCTGACTAAATTTCCAAAACACATTTGAGTAATTATTTAATTTTTTTAAGGGATTGCTATCAGGCATATTGTCTACATTTTCTAAAGATTTCCCACCGTTCTTTCTTTGAACACAGCAATATTACTGTCCATCTCCAACCTTTAGATTCTTCTCATTGCCTCAATTCCTCCAGGGTTATCAGCAGTGCTTCTGTGATGAACATTTCTAAGAATCTGGGGATGTAATTTGTCTTGACTTCATGGCTTGAACTTGTTCAAAGTGAAGCTTAAGTGGAGAAGCATCCCCTCAAACCAGATGCACATCTCTCTTGGGTCCTGTCTTTCTATCTTGTCTGTAGTGCTTTTTCCAGAGATTTCTCTCAGCACTAACAACTCCCTCAGGCAGTTAAGATACCCTTTCTGTCTTCCTGTTGTTCTGAAAAAATCTCAGTTTAGGGGGTCTGAGGATCCTACCTGGCATCATTAGAACAGTTGCATTTAACTTTTCCATATTTCTTTCTGATTTTATGTTTTTCCTTTTTTCCTTGTAAGAATTATTTAACTTTCAAGGTTATCAGAAAACTTCCTGGGTAGCCTTTTTCCCTTTCTTGCTTTTTTCTTTTCTCTACACTCAGATACCTTATACTTTGTTTGCTTTCAAAGACCACAAGACATAGTATTGTCACATGTTTTTTCAGGTTCTTCCCAACGTCTGGACCCATTTTCCTTTGATGTGGTACCAGACATCAAGAAGGCAACTTAAATTATTAAAATGGACTGGCTGGGGCTTTGGTGAACTGCAGAACGTCTCATGGAAAGGGGACAGCTGCTATTCTGTTCCAGCTGATCAGCTGAGTGTTGTCCTACCTGGCCGTTTTTCAGAGATGCTGAAAACCCAGAGTTTTTATATGCCACTTGTGCTAGTTTCCCAAGGCTGCTGGCTAACCAGCTAAGTGACTTAAACAGGAGCTATTTACTGACTCACAGTTCTGGATGCTGCAAGTCTGAGATCAAGGTGTCATCAGTAATGGTTCCTTCTTAGGACCATGAGAAAGAATCTATACTATGCCTCTCTCCTAGCTTCTGGTGGTTTCCTGGCAAATGTGGCCCTCCTTGACTTGCAGAAAGTATCACCCCAACCTCTGTCTTCATTTTTGTGTGGTATTCTCCCTGTCTGCATGTCTGTGTCCAAATTTCCCTATTTTATTTTTTAAAGATTTTATTTATTTATTTATTGCCGAGCAGGGAGCCTGATGCGGGACTCAATCCCAGGACCCCGGATTATGACCTGAGCCGAAGGCAGACACTTAATCAACTGAGCCACCCAGGCGTCCCAAAATTTCTCTATTTTAATGGCACCAGTCATAGTGGATTAGGGGTCCACTCTATTCCAGTATGATGTCACCTTAACTACTTGCGTTTGCAATGACATCTGCACCTATTTCCAAATAAGATCCCATTCTAAGGTACGAGAGGTTAGGCCTCAACCCCTACATTTTTGGAAGACACAATTCAACTCATAACACAAGTAACTGATTTTAAAATGTTAGCAATCATTTCTTTTTCTTTTTCTTTTTTTTTTTTTTTTTGCAATTTTTGAAGATTTCAGTTTTTTTAGAGAGTTTTCAGGTTCACAGCAAAATTAAGAGGAAAGCACAGAGATTTTCCATATACCTCCTGCTCCCACAGATGCACAACCTCTCCTGTTATCAACATCCCCCACCAGAGTGACATGGTTGTTACACCCACATTAATACATCATAACCACCCATGCCGGAGGTTACATTAGGGTTCATTCTAAGTGTCGTACATTTGATGAGTTTGGACAAATGTATGATACATATCCATCATTATGGTATCATACAATACAGAGCCTTTTCACCATCGAACTTATTTTTTTATCCCAAGGCAGTCCATGTAAAACATACCCATAAGCCAAACCCAGTCCATGGTTGCAAGTTTGTAACTCCGCTTCAGTTTTTACCTCTGGGATCTCAGTTGCTTCTGTCTTAGGTGGTGTGCAGTGCGTTTCTGAAGCTTAAGGTCCTGATTTGACCAGATCCGGGGTTATTCACTTTTACAAATGATAGATAACATGGTTATCTGCCACCAAGTTTCTCTAACCAAGCCTGCTCGCAAACTTCATATGTATTAATATTATGTATGGAGAAGCCCTCAAGGTTATCCACCACGGTGCAGGCTTTGATGGGAGCCTCTGAGTACCGCAGTCATTTAATTGTAATGAACAGCTTTTTTGTGCTTAA
The DNA here is from genome assembly GCF_017311325.1 of Ursus maritimus. Taxonomy (NCBI): domain Eukaryota; kingdom Metazoa; phylum Chordata; class Mammalia; order Carnivora; family Ursidae; genus Ursus; species Ursus maritimus. Next base: position 35,856,668 of record NW_024423343.1, read on the forward strand.
ATTTTTTGCAAAGCATTAGCAAATGAACCCAGATATTCCCAAACTGTGAATATTTAGTCAAACTTCATTCATACACATCTTATTCTGCATATTGCATTATAAATAATTAAGATGAAGATAAAATTGTAAAATATATTCAGGACGACTTTTTGTTTACAAAATATCAATTTTTTAACCTCCCTCTGAATTTAAAAACATGACTAGATGGTGTGTGCTTGTAAAAAATAGAACCAAATAAAATTTCATAGAAATTAGGGAAAATGTTGAACTGAACACTCTAGGCCAAGAGATTTAAAAAAATATTTAGATGCCATTTTGAAAATCTGTCCCTTTAATGAATTGGGAGATGAGAGAAAGTTTTCAAAGTGGCTAATTATAACTATTAAAATTGCATGAGGAGCTTTCTGTATTATCTATAAAAATTCAGCTCATAGATTTGCACAAACTTTTATCTCTAGAGCAAATAAAACTATAAATAGGAAATTTCCCTCACTCTTCCTTTCTTTTGGAAGTTTGTTGCACATTTCCAGAACAGAGAGATTATATTTGCTCTCGACGAAAATTCAAATTATCTCCAAAACACTACATCCCTGCATTGTTTCAGGTCTTATATTTATGGAAGATGAATTGCTTGGTTGTGTAGTATTTTTTACCAGTTTTTGCTTTGACAGAATCAATAAGTCAAGCCTGCTTTTTCTGAAGTTCATGCTTATAACCAGCTCATAAGTTCTTTTATCAAAGTGGGTCTTCTCATGCGATTCAAGTTTATATGCACAACTTCTTCACAAAGATAAAACTAATGTTAATTTTCACAAAGAAGAGTTAAGGAAAGGGAAGTCTTTGGAAAGAGATCACGATGAGAGAACTTTTTTAATAATGTAAATGGATAGGGAACTCCTGACGTAATGCACCTTCTTGTCAGGAATTCTGGCTCTGATCACAGAGCTGATGTTCATAGTTGGCTCCTATCAGCCAGCCTGCTGGATCTGAGCCCTTTCTACTCCTCTCTAGGCCCTGTGCTTCGTATTTGGGCCAATCTGGATGCTCATCTGCAAACAGTAGACATCAGCTCTGGCTCATGTGTAAAGAAGAAAAAATTCACCAGAGGGATGTCAGGGAGCTTGCTGAATGAGAAGAGAGTTGGAGAACCTGGCTAAGGAAACTGGAGACCCAAGGGAGACTGGGCAGCGAGAATCCACACCAGAGGCCATTCACAACGCACCCCCAGGCGCTATCGGGTTCGGATGACACAACAGAAATGCAGCCACAGAACCACTCACAAGTCACAGACACTGGAAGTAGGCCCCTCTGTCACACCACAGGTCCCTTAACTGCCCTCCCACAATAGCCAACAGATTAGACAAGCTAGGTCAAATCCACGCCCTTGCTTGCAAAAAGTAAGAAAAACACTGCTTTACTTTGGTTTCCGAAATGGAATGTGGAGCTCTTCCTCCTACTGATTCTGGAATTTCCTCAAAAAGGAAACGTATTTAATTTCTGGGTTGCCCAAGTTGTTTAAATTCTACTAAGCTCCGCCCCTCTGGTTCTCCCAGTATTTATATACACCCTTCTTAAAATCAGAGTTCCAAAAAATATCATGCAACTTACTCCTTCATACAATTGAAAAACACACATACCTCCTCTTCGAGGGAAGACAGACCACGATTCCATCGGATGGTGCCTCAAGCTCAAGCACAAGACTCTGGAATGATGTCCACTCTTCCTCTATCTAGTTTGGTCACAATTCTGAGTGGATGTTCTGGTACCTGCGGGGTAAATTGTAGAGTTATCTATCACTAACACTCTTGAAACTCAATAGTGAGAGACAGGAAGATTAATGAAAAGAAAAAATAGTTAAAATATACATATGACTCAGCAAAAAGTTATAGATGTATACAGATATGGATGTATAGATATATATATAGATATATATGATATATATCTATATATCAACAGCGTCCCATGGCAATTTCTACCGTATTTATTACTTCGCTCCAGTATCAACCATTCCATACACCTTCTACTTCAACTGTACTTCCGCCAGTGTGTGTTCTATATTCAATGAATGGCAGAACCTAAACCTTTATTCTTGAAGAATCTGTACCTGGATGCTTTTATTCACAGAGTTCCATCAAGTTTAACCACTGGATCTAGTTGTACAAGGAAGTATCTCATACAAGATTACCCATTTCGTCATTGTTGTTTGTTTGTCGTAAGCACCTGTCTCCTATTGTTCCTGACACGAGGATCCAAAAAGGCTGAGTGTCCACTTCCAACTCAGTGAAAACACTCACACATCTCCTGACTGAGGCATTGCTCCCTTAGACAATAAAACCTCTACAAAGCAGAGCCCAGAATTACAGAGTAGAGAAGCAAATATTTTTTAAAAATATTTATTAATTATTAGAGAGAGAGAGGGAGAGTGTGTGTGTGGAGGTGGAACCGACGGAGAGAGAGAACCTCGGGCAGACTTCCCACGGAGCACAGAGCAGGAGGCAGGGCTGGAGCTCATGACCCTGAGATGACGACCTGAGCCGAAATCAAGAGTCGGACGCTCAACTGACTGAGCTACCCAGGTGTCCCGAGAAGCAAATATTTTTGCTAGTCTGGAGTTTGTTATTATGAGAGGTGCGACCCCATTGCCATTCCTTTGGAGTCTGGGAGGAAACAGCAACATAAATTGGTTGAGATTATACATTAGCTCAGAAGATACACGGAATCTTACAGGGCAGCATTCCAACTTGGCAGAGTGATTGTTCATCTGACATTTTCACAGAGAGTCCTGAATAGCCATTTTACTATTGTATGAGGTCACCTGTCTTGGAAGAGGGGGTACATAAATATAGTAAAATCCCATGGAAATTGATAAATTGCTTTATTTTTTTTCTAATCTCAGAGGAATTTACATGTGAAATATCTTAATAGTGTTTAAGATATGCAGTAAATCCATGGATGGTGGGTTGAGACAATCATGGCGGGCAAGAAAAACAAAACTGACTCCTTTTAGCGTCTATTCCCATAAGAAAATAATATCTCAGTTTTTCAGATAGCAGTCTCATCCTTAGGAGACTGGGAGTTAATTACTATTTCTGCTGGTGAGTTGGAAACTCAGCAAAGCAGTAGCGTTAGTGTGCTGCTGAGGATTGTAGTTGTGTAAAGGAGTTGGAAGTGTTTAGACAAGAAGCTCAGAAAAGATCTGATGTTGGAGGCTGGAGTATGAAAGTAGAGCAGCACTGTTGGGAGCATTGGTAACTTACTGGACTTCCAGAGACGGGGCATAGCAAAATTAGTCATGCTTCTTTTATTAGCAAATTCAGGGTATTAAATACATCTACTGCCTTAGTGTTCAAAGAAGATACACTGTTTTGACATTGCAGAGAAAAAAAGGTAGTCTTTTAAAGAGTTTGCTGTTTGAAAGCCACCTACTTCAAAATTAAATAATTAAGGGGATGAAAAAAAGGAATTCCCTTAGTACCAGAATTAAGATTGGTAGGCAACTGAGTGCCAGAATCCATCACAGATTTCAACTAAATATGACATTAAAGCAGTTGGACTGAGGAGCAGAAATGATTCATATTTCATTTTAGAGCATATTCAGTTTTGCTTCATTAACAGTTTACCTGGAAAAAAGGGCAGGGAGCCTCTCACCCCCAACAAATACCATCAGCAGCATACTTTGGCTCTTGATTCAGCGAACTAGGCTCAAATTTTTTTTTTTAATTCCACAGATGCTTTACTATCAAACATGTGAAAATTGAGGCTACCAGTCCAATGTGTCCTTCTCATAGCTTTCCACTATTTTTTTTTTCTGTATTCTTCCAGACATGAGAACTTCTAGGCAACAGTGAGATGGGAAGTAAGAGTGGGGACAGAATAGTGGAAGGCTGTCTGATAAGAGTCATAGTCACAAGAAAGATTCTATCAGAGAGAGGAGTCTTGGCTGTCACACATTTTTGGAACTGTGATTTTGGATGTATTCTCCTGGTTCAAGGACTGAAGAGAACCAGATTAGGAGAGTAGGAGAGGATCCCACCTCAGTTATTCAAAATCATGAAAGAAATCCCAACAGAAACCTGAAGATACACTAGGGTCAATATACAGCAGCCTTCTCCCCAGATATAGAGCTGTTCATCTAAGTGGACAGTGACAAGGGCAAGGGACAGTCATGTGTTCCGCATTAAGACACATCTGGCGGGGACACACCCTATTTGTAGATTCATAAAGAGAAAACAAGGTGTTGTATGAAGAAGTACTGAGAATAGGACAAAGAATACATCATTTCAGAAACTAAGACAATGAGTAGATGTTTGGAAAATAGAAAAATAACTTATAGTGACGTTCATTGGTTCAACAAATATTTATTATGTGCCTAGTATATCCAAGCATTGGTGGTCTCTGGGAGATTCGATAAAAAATAAAAAGACACACATAATTCCTGCCTCCAAAAAGGTTCAGTCTAGGGGGAGATATGGCCCAATATATAGGTATTTATAATATCACGTAGTAAGCTTTATAAAAGTAGAATTATAGACTGCTACAGAAACACACAGAAAGAACAGTAAATCCAAATGGGGAAGGTCTGATGACTTGGTCAGAAATGAGGTGCTAGATAACGTGATATGTAAATTGAAACCTAATATATTAGTAGGGTTTGATTTGCTAAATGGCAAAAGATGATGGATGTCCAAGAGGATGACTGGATGGAGGAGAGCAAGGAACTCCAGCAGTTCAGTCTTCCTGGACCACAGGCTATGTGGAGTGTGAGCAGACAGGGACAGGAGCTGGTGGAAGTGACTGGGCATGGTAATGGGTGGCATGGTGGAGGGAAATAGGGACCAGAACATGAGAGGCCTCATGAAGCACATTAAGTAGTGAAGACTTTACCTTGAGGTCAACATAAAGCCATTAATACTTCTTTAGGAGAGTGGTGTGATCATTTTGTGGCTCTGAAACCATATGCTGCAGTGTGGAGAAGTATTTAGAAGCAGGTAAGATGGAAACAAAGAGACCAAATAAGAGGAAATTGTCATAATTAGGAAAAATAATGGCCTGAAATGGTGCTTAAAGAAAATGCTAAAATGGAGAGAAGTGGATGGAATTTACTGAAAGGAGTTCAAACAAGAATATTTGGTGATTATGTAACAAACATGATGAGGAAGACGGATGAGTCATGGACAACCTGGGTTCTGCTTGGGTAACTTGACGGTGGTGATGTGTCTACTCTGAGAGGAAACCTACAGAGATTGGCTGAGTGGGGAGGGATGCTGAGTTGAATTTACCATGTGTTGAATTTGAATTTTCTGTGAAATATTTGAGTGAAAATGTCCAACAGGTAGTTGGAGATAGGATGTTGAAGCTCTGTAGATACTTGGGCAGAAGCTCTAAATTCCCTGATTGCCAGCACACAGACAGTGAATGAAGACACTGTGCTGTCTGACATGAGGCAGAAGGTATGTAGAGTGAGAAGGGATGAAAGGAACAGCCCCACCTGGGAGGATGGAGATCTTGGCTGCAAACACGGGAAGAAGCAAAGATGGGAGCAGATGTAAGGCCGGTAGTCCTTCATAAGTCAGAAATTTGATTGGCTGGTTTGCATTGTCTGTGGATATTAGGAGGCCAAGTCATCAACAGGAAGGCACATCGAGGAAAATGCAGGAGAGAAATGAGCAGAAAACAGAACTGCTAGGCGGTTGGTTGTGTTTGGAGCCCAGGAATTTATAACCATTCCAGACTATAAGGCAGAGAAGGCTTCCCTTTCTCTCCCGGCCAGAATTCTCAGCAGCCCTTGTGTAAACTCAGGGGATATAAAGACCAGCACTGAGTGATGAAATGGGATGATAGAGGTGATGATTGCTACAAGCCAATTTACAGAGTAAAGAAAAAATGGAAATAAGAAAATATGTTTTAATAAATAAAAGGTATCCTGCCCTCTCCATTCTTTTGGAAGACTTCCCACAAGACAGGTCACTTAGATTGCAAGATCGATTGTGATGATGTGTCACTGTTACTGTTGTTTTAAAAAACTGAATTTGCAAAGATACAGGAAGAAAACAAAAGCAAAGCAAAGCAAAACAAAACAAAAAATGTTTGTCTACAACATAAATAAAATAAGGTTAACTCAGACTCCTCTGTGACACTAAATGGAAGAAGAGTTTTGAGGGGGGAAAAGTGATGGAGTTATACCAAACATTTGTATTTATTTATTTAAAAAAACACAAACACTTAATTACTCACAATATCCAATTAGAATATAAAAGCCTTGAACGAATCATCCCGAAATAGAGCATCTTCCTGGACTCTCTCCATCTTGCAATTTGACAAGAATCATCCTACTTGTCTGCTCCTCTGCCCATGAATCTGGAGAGGTGACTAGATTTGCCAGGTTGTTTGTGGGGGGCACCATATTTTCTTTACAATCAACTTTTACGTTCTGCAGGTTAGCAAAGGTCAGGAAGACCTGTTCCAGTGTTACCTGACTGATGGAATAATTTTCTAAATTGAATTGCTCTTTAGCTTCCTCCAAATTACCAAGTACCTTCCCCCAGCTATCGGCCATGCTGGGAATGTAGTCGCAAAGGATCCTTTGATTTCTCCGGTTTTAATATACTACCAGCAGTTCTTATGCAGAAGCTTCTCAAATCATTTCTTAGTAAATGTAAAATATTTGTGTCTACAGTCTCCAGAAAAAGCCATTGGGAACAACAGCCTCTGAATTCTTGTGTATTCATGACTGAATTTTACTGAAGGTGATTTAGGCTGTAAATACTTTGGCTTACATTTTTTTTTTTTTTTTAGTATAAAATGTCCTGTCACAAAATCTAAGGTCAATATAACTTTCTTTCCCTTATAAATTTTTTCTTTCCCTTGTCTTATTATTCAGATATCCAAAGCTGCCACCCCCTTTCTTATTAAGATATGATAGTTATATTGAAATATTCCTTGTTGATGATACCTGGTCCATTCTTCAGGTTGTCCTTTCAATAAGTAGGCTTGTTTCATCTCAAGAAATTTTCTTCAGTGATAGTTTTTAGTATTTGTTCTATTCCATGGCTTTGCTTTTCTTCTTTGTGGATTATTTTCCTATTTGTTTTGGATTGCCCTTACCTTGCCTCTCATTTTCTCCCTCAAATACTTGTCTCTATTTCTGTTGGCTTTCTGTTTTTCTCCTTTTCAATCTCAATTTCTCTTGTACTTTCTATGTTGTTTGTTCTTGATAGTTATTTCTGAAAGGTTTACTTAAAAAAATCCTCTCCAATACTGTCTAAAGGCAAATGCTAAAAAATACGTTCATAAAGAATGCTATGTGATATTTTTGAATAAAGTAGCTCATACATAAATTGTACACCTAGTACACTCATCTGAGCACAAAGAAACAAAATGTTGGTATGTCTAGTTGTTAAAAAATTAGAGAAGGCACAATTATACAAAATTTGTCATAAGCGAGTTTGTTGCTGATAGATATTTTTGGAAATTCAGTATAAATGTATATCTATAAACTTAAAATTTTAATAATAGAAATTTTCAAAACTGATTAAAAAAACAGACATTTAAATAATTTAATAATTATAGAAATTTACAGTTATCAAAAATTACTATTAAATACAATGCAACAATTCTAGGCATTTTTACAGAGAAATTATTTCAAATTTTTATATGAAGGATAATTTCTGTATGTTTAAAAATTCCAAGAAGTTCCAAGTGTCTGAACTGACAAAGCCTGTATGATCTTGATACTGAAACCAGACAAGAAAAGTACATACACAAAAACTACAGACCAATTTTATTTGTAAGAAACAAGTTATCCTATATATATATCCTATATATTCTATACTAGAATATATAATATATATTAGAACATAATACTATTCAGGTATATTTTATACCAATTATCCTATACTAGTGCATCTTTTAAAAATTTTGTCTTAATGTTTTTTTCCAATTCCAAAAGTAATACATAACAATTATTAAAAAATGAAATTCTAGACACTAGTATACTAAAGACTGTTAAGAGAATAATATACCAAGAGCAAGTAAGTTTCATTCCAGTAATGTACAGATGCTTCAATATTAGAAAATTAATTAGGGTCTAGGAGTTCTTCATTATTCCAGGATAATAGACACTGTTCTTTAGAAGTCAATTCAGTTAAAACAGAAACTATACTTTTATAGTCAGTTTTTAAAAATCAAAAGCTTAGGGGGCGCCTGGGGGGCACAGCGGTTAAGCGTCTGCCTTCGGCTCAGGGCGTGATCCCGGCGTTCTGGGATCGAGCCCCACATCAGGCTCTTCCTCTAGGAGCCTGCTTCTTCCTCTCCCACTCCCCCTGCTTGTGTTCCCTCTCTCGCTGGCTGTCTCTACCTCTGTCGAATAAATAAATAAAATCTTTAAAAAAAAATAAATAAAATAAAAAATAAAAATCAAAAGCTTATTGGGAATTTATCTAAAAACAAATAAATTTGTGAAATGTCTGCTTGTATCTAACAACATATAGCTAATTGAAACTATGAACTAATTTCTACAAAATAAAAATGAATCAAAAATTAAGAATTTTTTTTAGTATTTCTCCAATAAAATTATAAGGCCACATTTTCATCATTATTGTAATAGGTCCTCTGGCACCATTTTTGGAAGGCTCCGTGCACTTTCCAAGGGCCTTTGACCCACTGAGAGTCAAAGCTCTCTCTCTCTCTCTCTCTCTCTCTCTCTCTCAAATGCGTTTAATGTCACCAACCTGTTTGATGCTTCCCTCTTCGCATACGGTGCTGGTTTAAATCTCTCAGAGATTTAGTGGATTGTGTATAATTGTATCAATGCATCTGTGTATGATTCTAGCAATTGTTCAACATTTTTCTCTTAATTTTATGAAATCATATATATGTTACATTTGCTATTTCACTTTACAATTGATTTGCATTGTCTGATGCTTACTGTCTAAAATCATTATAATATATAAAATTAATATTATAATGAGATATGCTCATGAGAAAGGGACTAAATTTAAAAGTGTTCAGGTTGTTAGTGAATATTTTCGCATTCTGATGACATTTACATCCTTATGTAATCATATGAGCTCTGGGGGCTTAAATAATAAATAGTATATCAATGAGACCACATATTTCCTTTACCCTCCTCCCTCACACCATCATAAATCTTTATTTCACCATGTGAAAGGGGGGAAATGGGAACAAGTATTTCTAAAGTTATAGAAATAAGTATTTAGAAAACAAAACATACCTCATTAGGAAAAAAAAATCATGTGAACTAAAAACTGATAGGTAGTTCTTTAACAAGAGTTTTTAAGATCTCAAACTTACACTTATTTGGTTGATGGGGAAGTACTAGAGGCGTTATCATTAAAAAAAATCATTCTAAGACAAAGATGAGTTTTAGCACCACTTTACTGAACCTAGTTTTAGAATTTCTGATTAAATCAAAAAGACTAGAAAAGGGAGTGAGGCAAATTCCTTGAAAATAGACGAAATCTTTGGTATTTTAAAATGATATACTTGTATAATTAGAACAGCTAAGAGAGTAAACTAAAATATTATTGAGATAATAAAGAAAATTCCTCTCCCATACAGCAGCAAAAATCAGGTCCAAAAATATTGAGGAGTTCCTCTATCTGGACTAGCAGGAAAACATAAAATATTAGAGTATTTAGCCAAATAATCAACAGATTTTACATGAAGATAACTACATCATTTTACTGAGGGAAATAGATTTAAATAACTACAGAAATAAAAATCTTACTGAAGAGAAAAATTTGATATTGTGAAGGTGTTACTTGCCCTCAAATTAATTTATGTAAGTAATGAATCAATCATAATCCCTTTATGCAAAACCTCACAAAATAATTCTAATTTTCACCTGGAAAAATACAGACAAAATTAGCCAAGAAGAAGAAATGAAAAAGACAAGTAATGAGGAGAACTTGAATTATCAGACATAAAAATATATTATAACATCGCCATAGTAAGAAACACTGAGGTATTTATTTGCTCAGGAAATGATGAATCATAGGAACAGAATGGAAATTCTAGAAACAAGATGTTTACACAGACTTGTAGTATCATGAGATACCATGTAAATGATAAATGTAACACACAAAATTACTAAGGAAGTACTGAATTAATAATAAATAATTTTGGGATGTTTTTGGTTAGAAAACAATTTATTATTTTTAGAATCAGAGCTACTCAACAAGTAAACAAAATTTGAATCTGATTCTGGACTTTGGAGAGAGAGATACCTAGAAGGACAATTACGGTCAAAATTGTAGGAAAGCAGGTATGAATGGAAACAAAGGGAATGGACGGATACACAAATTTGAGGATTTAACGTATTCTCGTGGCAGAAAAGGAAAAAGAGTCTGTTGAACAAAGTCTACAAAGCAAAAGGTGCCAAGAAGGCGAGGCACCGTAAAAACAGTTTCAAAAAATATCAAAGAGATTAAAGAAAACACTGCGTTTGAGAGTAGAATGGTCATTGGTGTTTTGCAAAAGAGTAAACATCGGTTGACAAGAGATAAAGGAGGAAATCAATAAAGAATTGCATTCAGAGGTAGACTCTGTCTGTAAAATACTTGGCTGGGAAACAAAGAGAAGTGACCAAAGTCTGTTTATAGGCAATCGTGCTAAGGCATCTCCAATTTTTTAACCTTCATTTGGTTTTTAACCTTTCTATGCCTTACTTTCAGGGGGCGGTTAAGTTTATCGACGTATAATTTACCTAGTAAAATTCACCCACTTTAGTTCTGCTCTTCTGAATTGGCAAACTTATAAAACCACATGACCACCACCACAATCAAGATTACAGGATATTTTCATCACTCCAAAAAGCTCTCTCTCTCCTTTCTTTTTGCAAGAAGTCTCCATCCCCACCCTGAAACTTCGGATCCACTCCTCTGTTTTCTGTCCCGACGGCTTTGCCTTTTCCGGAGTGTAGTACAAGTGAAATCATACAGTATACAGCCCTTCGAGTCTGGCTTCTTTCATTCAGCGTAATACTTTTGAGATTCATCCATGTTTTGCATGTATCTCTCTTATTGCTGAGTAGCATTTGATTTTCTGAGTACGATACAATTTCAACGCCATCAAAGCAATCCTTACAACTACTGAGGCAGATGTCAGTATATCCATTTCACTGAAGAAAGATCTAAGGATCCAAGGGGTTAACTAGCTTCCTGATATCTAATTTCATGGGACCTCGATCTGGGATCCACACCCAGGCTGATCTACGTCCCAAGCACCAGGATACCCTCCACCTTAGACACTGAAAAAGAAAAAAGGAGGAGGAGCGATGATTACAGGTCTAGGAGATGGAGCAAATAATTTTTAGATTTCTATTAGCCATCTGTCTCATTGAAAAATCAAGATAAAATGTTTGTTTTTGATAAAACAACCTTGTGCTTTTTAAAGTTTCACAACTCCCCCACCCTACCTTTTGTATATTTCAGCGTTTTAAAAGAGACTAGGGAATTTGGGGGACTCAGTCCACTTTGCACCCCTGGAACATTTTAAAGAACTTGAAGCAAATTGAACTTCTGATTTGGATCTGTTCCTGGGGGACATTTGCCACAGCCACATGCTTCCATCAAATGTACAGTACATGATCAGAAGGATTCATACTATAGATAGAAAAAGGACAAACTGCATTTGAATCTGTTCATTTCTAAATTTAACGGTTCGTTTTTGTGTTCGTGGAGAGCAGCATCGAAGCTCTGCTTTGCCAATACTGTATTTTATTTAATTCTTAGGTTTATACTAATTCATCCATTGCCTGACTTCCGAATATTTCATCTCCTTGCAGGAATGATGGTGTGTGTATTTAGAAAACAAGTTGATCAGAATTCCTGCTGCCTTTGGTCCCACAGCAAGTTCCCCTCCTTTTTTTTTTTTTTTTTTTTTTTTTTTTGAAGATAATAAAGGCACCCTGCGAGGGCCACGGCTAGGGAATGTGTTTCACATCACAACACAGATGGCTTGTTTACACCATTTCCCCTTCTTGTAGAAATTTTTAGGGAGGAATTCAAATTTTACTTCTCATTGCATTATGTGTCTTATAACTCCATTCTAGTCAAAACCTGGTATTGCCCTGGAAGTACAGTAAGAAACCATTCCGCTTTTGCTCCTTTCCACGTATAAAGATGCCCGGGACCTGGAGCAGTTCCCCACACGCCGCGCTTTGCCAGCTGTTAAACGATTCTCCAAATAACAATCCCAAACCTCAGTGCTCACCTTGATGCTAATGACGTAACAGCTAGAACATCTCTCTTGAATTTGGAGCACGTGACTCATTAATTTGTAACGATCTGGGGTCAGCCTTTTTTTCTTTTTTCAAGCCAAACATTACTGATCAAGGCTAGAGCAGTTGTTCTCAGCCTTTATTCTAACTTACAATTAGCTGGGAAGCTTTTTAAAAAAATAGTCGTGACCTGGGTCCCAGCGTCACAATTTGTCACTTAGTTGTTTGGGGGTGGGAGGGCTTGAGCATCAGAATTTGTGAAGTTTCCTCAGGAGATCTTAATCAATAGCCTGGATTGAAAAACACTGGTCTAGAATTTCTAATCAAACATTCAATAGAATGCCAATAGAAGACATCATCTGCTTCTTTTCCTCATCATCCTTATAAAATATGTACTTGCCATTTAAGGTTATAGGAGTGCACGGATGTGGGGAGGTTTCCATAGTGATGAATATTTATGGAGAGAGTGGCAGCTCTCCTATCGCGCACCCAACAGGTTGGTGAGAGTGTTTCATAACCTTCTGTAGGAATACAATATATATCTTGCTCCTGGAGCAATTTTTATTCTGGTGTCTTATCCAGAAGGACATTCATTAACCTTTGGTCCCAAAATTAATGAGAGGCCCATTCTCTGATGCTGAAGAACCCACCAAGAAAATTACATTTCCACTAGAAACTCGAGCCAGGGTATCGCAGCCTCAGCATCCTACCCACCTGGGCCAGATGATGCCTTGCTGCGGGGGCCGTCCTATGCATATGCAGAACGTTTGCAGCATCCCTGGCCCCGACCCACTAGATGCCAGGGAGTATCCTCCAGTTGTGAAGCCAAAAATGTCTCCAGATATTGCTAAACACCCCTGTACGGTCAAAATTGCCCCACCTTGTGAAACGCTCTTCTAAGTATATAAATGCGCTTTTAAATCAGGACGGAAATACTTTATCAGAATCATGATCACGGAGCAGTGCGCTCACATTGCTGTGACACTCATTTTTCCACGAGATATATGTTCTTAAAACTGTGGCAAAATAGGGGTGCCTGGGCGGCTCCGTTGGTTGAGTGTCTGACCCCTGGTTTCAGCTCTGGACCATGATCCTGGAGTCGTGAGATTGAGCCCTGCGTTGGGCTCAGTGCTCAGTGGAGAGTCTGCTTGAGATTCTCTCCCTCAACCCCTCCCACCCCTGCTATGTATGTATGTATGTATGTATGTGTAAATCAATCAATCAATCAATCAATCTTAAAAAAAAAAACTGTGGCAAAATGTTCTTGTCAATCAGGCCATATACTATGACATCAGTATTATCAACTTTTTAGACATCTAACATGAAGGAGTCTCTGCTCTCATCAGTGTAATGCATAAAGTAGGTTTGGAGACAGGAAATGTAAGAAGAAAAAAAGAAAGAAACACTAGATGGCATTGCCAGTGTTAGGACCCCCTGTTCAAATGCTCTGGCCCTTCAGCATCCTGGAGTTTTCTATACCTGGACAAAGGCCAAACTTGGCAGGTTCACAGGAGAGTCAATTGATTCTATTTGCTTTTTTCTCTTTCACTTGGCTTCAGAATTTTACAATCATGTCCTGTCATGAGGGTATGATTACATTATAAAAAAGGTTCAAGAAATTAGTCCGTTCCTATAATTTTATCTTTAACTTGGAGAGCATCTCTCTTGTGAACGCCTGACATTTTGCATTATTTCACCAAAAAGTAGTTATGAATAATGGCCTAGCTGGAAAATTGGACCCTAGTGGCATTATTTGGGTCTTCACTTCTTTTTTGGAAGCACAAGTCAATCAGTATGACAATTGTTGAAATTTTATTAATTTTTTTTAAAGATTTTATTTATTTATTTGACAGAGAGACAGCCAGCGAGAGAGGGAACACAAGCAGGGGGAGTGGGAGAGGAAGAAGCAGGCTCATAGCGGAGGAGCCTGATGTGGGGCTCGATCCCATAACGCCAGGATCACGCCCTGAGCAGAAGGCAGACGCTTAACCGCTGTGCCACCCAGGTGCCCCTGAAATTTTATTAATTTTATATCAACTAGGAAAATGGTAAATCAAAATAATTTATAGAGCAAATGGATTTAATAAAGAAATATTTCAAAAGTTTTAAGAACAATAGGAAATATATATGCATTTCCAGTTTCTAACTGGACTCCTAGAGGTTAAGTAAGGAGTCCCAAATACTTCCCGATTCTAAATGAAGATCCCATAAACGAGTAAGTCTAATTGCTAAGTGAATGATATATCCAGTACTTCATACTGGCATTCAGTGAAGGAGACTATCATCAAGGACCTGGGAAACTTCACAGAAGGTATGGGAATTCATTCTGGTTTTTGCAGAAAAATTAAATCTGATACAAGTATAGCGAGACGAAGAGGACATGCAAATGGCAGCAGCAGGGTGGATAATGTCAAAAGGAAGGGAGGGTGGGAGGGAGGGAGAGACAGGACTTGGGCAAATCAGTGTTTTAGCGTAATCTTTGAAAAGATTAAACATATATAGATTGTATTAAAATGGGATGGGAACAGTTATGTTAAACCAAGTTTAAAACTGCAGACTGGAGTCAAATACAAAATAATGGAAGAAAAGTGATACTGGAAGCACTGTAGGTATATTGGTCCAAAATAGCAACTAGTGTTCATGCCTCATGGGATGAGGCTAGGGTTTCGGGGGTGTGTGTGTGTGTGTGTGTGTGTGTGTGTAAAGGGGGTGGTCACATGAGACTACTGTTTTTATCTGAATGAGATAATTTCAGGATATGTTGTTATTCTCTTTCACATAGTTAGCAGGAACACTGCTTGGGTTTCAGGATCCTACCAACAATGCAACAGTGAGGAGCAATTCACACACACACACACACACACACACACACGCGCGCGCGCGCGCACACCTGAACTGGTCTCATTTTTCAAGTCTAAACTATAAGGCATCTTTAATTGCCTAGTAGCATGTAGAATTCTCTTCAAATCTTGGATCAAAACAATACCAAAAAATTGCACATACAAATTACATATACTATTCATTTCCAAGTATACATGGAAATAAATGTGGAAATAAATGTACACACACATATATTCTAGCTTAATATATATACATGTGTATACACACACACACTAAATACATTACTAGAAAGAAATTAAGCATTGTTACTTCAGAATATATGAATTATGAGTGACGGTCATATGGTTATTTTCATCTTTGTATATATCTGCATTTTTCACCAACATTTATTATTTAATCAGAAAACATATATCAAAAAAAAA
Organism: Ursus maritimus; assembly: GCF_017311325.1. Lineage (NCBI taxonomy): Eukaryota > Metazoa > Chordata > Mammalia > Carnivora > Ursidae > Ursus > Ursus maritimus. The sequence continues at coordinate 35,872,172 of NW_024423343.1, forward strand.
GAAAACATACCAGTATTGACATTTATTAAACACTTGGTATGAGCCATACACTATGCTAAGTACTTTACACAGCTTATCTTATTAAATGCTTAAAATAGCGCTTTGTGGCAGATCTTATATTATCCTCATAGTGCAGACAAGGAAAATGGGATAAGAAAGGTTAAAAACACCCAGGTCCTGCTGTTTTTAAGTGGAAAAGCTAAGGGTGAATCTCCACCATTGTAACTCAAGAGCCTTCACTTTTAAGCACAGTGGTGCATTGATTTCCTTAATAAAAATAAAAGGATGGAAATTTGAGAATATACAAAACCTCACAAGGATATATAAATTGCTCTAAAAATTCTAATGTTCTCCCCATTTCTCTGTATTTATGCCTAATTTCATTTTCACTAAATCCAATGGGGATTTTATCTAGAGGTATGTGGTTTCATCTTTTTTGTAAGAGGCTCTTCCACCGTTCTGGAGACAGCTACCCCCTTAGGCAGAGTTTACAAGATGCTGTCCCTTTCTAAAAGTCAAACCAATATGTATTTTTAAAGAGTGTGTTTCTTTGATTCACAGGCTGCAAAGATAAGGTTAAGAAGGACTCTTATATGTAGTGACTACATGCTCTTGAAGATATCAGTTATATATTAGTCTAAATCTCACTTTTCATGAATTTCAGGAACAGAATTTAGCATGTAACTAACTCAAAACTAATAATAAAGCTAAAGCTATATATTTACTTGCAGACATCGTATTTTAAGCAAAAGTACACTATTTTTTATTTTATAAAAATAACCTGAATGTTTTCTATTTCACTTCCAGTGTTTTCCCAAAGTGAAATCTGACTCACATTTTACATGTAGTAGGATTTCTGGGCAGTCTTTATTTAAACAATTCAAACACTATGGTGAAAGAAAGACTGTGTTCAGCGTAGTAGATACGGAAGCAACACATGCTATGATTCCTATTTGAGTTACTGATTACAAAGCACAAGCGTAGAACAAAAATTTTGAGGATCACGTGCCATCCACTAGACCATTTAATCCACCTGAGAATTAAAATTAAATGCAATTTAAGATTATAGGACAGATTCAATGTCTATAATCCTTAACCACAGAATAAAGAAAAATTTTTGAATTTTTGTACACATGATACTGACTGGAAGATATAGTTTGACATCGAGCAGATCTAAAACCAATATCTACATATGCACGTATACATATGTATGTAAATTTTCAGAAATAAAAAACTAAAAACTAAAATTGTTTACAATTTTGACATTTGTATCTACTTTGAAACAAAACATCCGTTTGATATTTTTTCTTATTCCTTTTTCTGACATGATATGCCTCTTGATAGATTACCCAGGAGCAAATAGAATTCAGAACATGCAGGAAGTGAAAGGTTATGTAGGTTTTTAATATTTTCAGTATGATGAAAAGGTTAGCTCTGTTAATTTTCAAATGTAGAATATATTATCTACTATGGCTTGTTTGATTTTAGCTGACAAATAGAAAACAGATTCAACTCTTGGCTTAGAGTAGATTATATTAATGGACAAGAATGTCTGTTGTCATTTTCCATATTTAGATAAATGACATTCATTGTACCATTATGACTGAAGCATATTCTTCTTGATTGCTGTTTAGGTTTCTCATAAAACTACTTGGAGCAGTTTTGTCACTCAGTGACAGTTTTTAACCCAAAATCACTGTCTAAAGTCACTTCCAACACTTATAGCTTTTCACTTTGAGGGACAAAGGCAAGACCCATTAACTGCTCAATGCAGTGGCATTTAAACATTTTCACTACGGCTCACAATAAGATGTATATTTAACTCTGTGACTCAATATGAACCTATGTTTTGTGTGTGTGAGGATAACATATATCCCAAAACTAAAATTTTGTAAAAACACCTATTACCCTTACTGACTGCAATTCACTCTCATTATTTCATTTCTACACTGTTGTGTATTGTTGTATTATGTTTCATTAAAAATTAAAGAGCTGGTTATGAGCAATTTAATTGATTTGAGACTCATCATAATTTAAAAAATACCAACTTATTTCTTTAAAATAACCAGTTTTACCAATCATCAGAGATAAGTTTCATTAGCTATAAAACCGCTTGGAACATTTGATTCCATATTGAACAAACACACCTTTATGACTGACTCAAACTTTACTTTTCATCTTTGTCCTGTAATCACTGATTGAGACAGCCACTGAGTACTTTTTTTGATACCTGATAAGAAAAATATAATCTTATCAATGAAAATTTATAGATATATTAATTAGGATATAGATGTATTTTATATATTTATTCAGACAAAAAGGAAAAAAAATGGACTTTGAAAATGTAACATCATTGTCTTCATTGTTAGTGACAAAATAGCCATGTTTTAAATTTTTTACATATATTAAAAAGTTGTTCTAGATATCACATCCTGAGTTGGAGATTAGTAGCTCTAAATGACTCAGTTTTCCTTTTCTCTTATCCCTTTATCTTTATAGAGACCTCCCCTAATACAAACATCCATCAAGATGCTTTCATTGGTGATTTGTCTCTGTTGATGAAATACACTTTATTCTCTCAATTGGAAATTACTCATTCCTTACTTAGGACTGTAATGCCACTATCAATTGTAATGGCATAATAGACATTAACAGCAACATAACCCTAAATAAGGTGTCATCTAGTAATCCCTAAACCCCAAATTTTTAAAATGCATGCCTGGGAGAATAATATTATTTAGTGGAAGTGGGAACGTAGGACAAGGAGGAGGCATGAGGAAGAAGAGAGAAGAAGAAAAGAGTAGAATATTGCCAGCAGCGTGGATTTAATTTTAAAATTGTACAAAATGGTTGGAGAGCTGGTTAAAGGAATTAATTACTGGCTTGTACCGAGGAAATCCTTTATTAAATAAATGTAAGCCTCTCAAAATGAAATGGGCTCAAAGGTAGTTCTACACTCAAGATGCAAAGTCAGACAGATGGGTAGCCGAGAAATAGCATTTGTGGTTATAGACAAGCCTGTGTTCACCAGTAAACTTAAGGTAAAGATGGAATCAGATAGTCTCCTACCTGCCTCTGTGCTGATGTTTGCACTATGTCAAGAGTTTCAAAATGTAGGTGAGAACTCACAAAATGATAACATAAACCATATCCTTAAACACCACCCCTACCTAGCATGTATAGTCTATTTAGACCTTATTTATATTTATTTTAACAAAACATATTCCTACTCCACTTTAAATTCTCTTGATAAAATTTCAAATGATCCCTGACTAGTTATGAATGTCAAGAATAAAGTATCAATTTAATTTTGTGCTTCTAGTTACCATAACTCATGTTCCCTATGTTAATTGTTAATTCTGTATGGATCTAATTTCTTAAAAGAGGAGAGATAATAAGTCTTAAAATCAGAGATAAAAATCTATTTCATTGATAGAATTTTGAAGTGAAACACATTCTCAAAGTCAAATATCTTATGTTCTAATTGTAAAATCAAAACCAAATGAACCGAACTTTACTCTCAGAACACATTCTTGGAGAACATTAGTTAGTGCTTGCTTTTGTGCAATCAAAACTCAGCCCTTTGTCATTTGGCCATGAAGATCTCACAACCATAAATCAAGAAATCCTTACAGTACAGGAACAAAGGCAGTCCCCAAAGCACTATGAATATTATCAGCAAGGAGTTTGGGGGGGAAACAAAGCCAGATCCAAAGCTACTGGTTTTCATTTAGAAGACAAGGCTATTCCGCAGAACGTCGTCTTTCCAGTAAAATCCCAGCAGGATATATCCATTTGTAACTGTGACAATTAACAGTTTCTATTTCCCATTTGAAAATTGTGAGGAAAATGTTTATGATTAGGATGATTATTTATTCACGTTATTTCTGCCACGAGACTGCGCTTAGGTCTCTACACGGCCTCTATGGTATGCCGTGTTCTTTGCAAAGAGAAAACCAAAATTACTTTATTAAGTGACCCTTGAAAATTCCCCCAAATCCCCATTTGGTTTGGATTTCCCTTAATCTATTCTAGGATGATAATATAGCAGAAGAAAGCATATGGTCCTAATAGATATTCAGACCAGATGTTAGTTGTCTAATACATATCCTATTCCTGAATGGCTGAGCAGAGGAGTCTCTGAGAGAAGATGGAGAAGTTGTTAAGTAGAGACTCTGTGCATTCCACTATTCTCACCAGTTTACAAAAGTTAAGAGTTCCAGATTGCAGTACCTCCGGTTCTGTCACTCTGAATTTCTGGTCAATGTTAACAGCATTAAACTTGTTGCATATACACATTGGGGGTGGGGGGAGAAGACACACCTGAGATCAGATCCCAGGCATACATTGAAAACAGGAGGGTTGAAGACTGGGCTTATGGTTTATCCACGCCCCTGTTGTCTGCAGCAGGGACCATAAAAAACCTCCTAAAGAAGTTAAGTCTCTCCCCTATTCTGTACCCTAAATTAGGGCATATCCCAGAGTCTGTTGGCCTTAACCACTGTCTCAGGAACTAATACAGAGCTTGGTACACATAAGGAGCACATTGTATATTAGTCGACTAAATTAATAGAGATAAATTCATGTTGGCATTTTTGGAGAGCAGTTGTCTGAGTGAAATTGGACAGCTTAAGTTTGAGCAAAGTAAGCATAATTAAAATGTCCTAGTACGGGTATTCCTTTGAATAATTTAAAAAATCGGCCATGGATTGTTATTAAAGTGATTATACCTTGTTTGTCCAAGTGGTAATTCATACTCTTACTGCAGAGAATACTGTTTAATTTAACACATAAGATAACATTACAAGAGAAATATTTTTTCAATGCCCATACTAAAACACCTTTTAAAAACCAAGTCATAGGAAGATGATGTTTATAGTGGTACCGGCATAGGAGTAAGAGAGCATGATATGACAACCAAGTATTAGATCCGTAGATTATGAGTGCAAGTGATCTTCTCAGTTGTTGAGCACTACAAAAAAGCATGAGCATGAAATGAAACATTTTACACATGGGTAATTATGAAGAGAGACACAAATATGGTGCAAAATTGAAAGGCTTCTCTTTCCACATAGAGAAAAGACAACATTGCCCTTTATAGGCCAATTGGAAAGACTTTTTAATGAGAAGTATGGTTTGGAGGATAAATACTGTATGTTATTGTTTTAATCCTTAAAATCTGTTTTCACTAATTGATAATCGCTGGCAAGTAAGGGCTGTTAGTGATAAATATAGTTAACGATGCTTCCGTCTTCATTTGCAATGAAAATCTGCTTTAAAAAAACAATTTTTAATCAACATGAGCTAGAGAGAGAGAATCGAGGTCATGCACTGCCTACAAATTGTGTACACAATTCTAAACCTGAAAACACTGGCATTATCGCAAGGGCGTACATGAGCCCTTCTTAAATGATGGCCTTTCCTCTAATCACAATAGGATTTGGGCCTCATGTTTCACAGCAATGTAAAGAAAAAAAAAAAAAAAAGGCGGGGGGGGGGCGGAGAATAAATCAAAGAAAAGTAGAACACACCAGTCCTCTGGGGTGTAATCAGCAGAAACTGACTGTGGTTTTATTGGAAGATTCTCCAGGGAGTCATAGTGTTGATGGAAATGAGGAAGGCCCTGTTGGACAAGTCAGCAAGCAAGGATTTTGCATGTCCAAAAACAGAAACACCACCATTCAGGAGCTGGGAACAGCCTGGTCAGGACATGGCTGCTGGGATAAAGGACTAAGGGCTCCCACTTGTCGTATCTCTCCGGTGAGTTAAAGTCCCCACAGAGAACTTGGAATGCCTGAGTTTAGGTTATCCGCTGGCTCTGATATTATTATTTTCTTTCTCGGGAAGAAAAAGGATCCGGCTCCCTTGGCGGGATGCCAGACTCTGGAATTACTCTCTCACCAAAACTACATGTACCGGGTGACAGAGAACTTTCTGAGCAGCTAGAGTGCCATAAGGAAGGGGAATGGAGGCTGCTAAGCAAATAGAAAGCAGAGTCCAATACCAAATAAAGTATTTACAACCCAACATGGCGTACCCCAAGTATTAAAGAAACGGATATCCATGGCAACACTCACACAGCCTGTACAGACCACGAGAGCCTAGAAGGATGAGAGAGGAAAGAAATGTCATGCACCGATCACTTGCTCTAGAGAACACAGTATGATAGATGCAGTACAGGTATTTACCCATTTGATGTCCATGGCTACCCAATTCCATGGGTTCTATTAACATGCTCATTTCAGAGACAAGGAAACAGAAGCACAGGAAGATTCAATAATTTACCTGAGGGTCACAGAGATACTAAAAGGGAAAAGTGAGGGTGAATTTGGGTGTGCCCAACTCGACAGCCCACCCTCCACGCTAATACATCAAACCTATATCACAGAATCATGGCTCTGCCTTGTAGGAATGGCTACTCTATGCCAAGCCTGGGAGACACCAACTCTGTAAGGAGAGAAGTCTGGAGAGGAGAGTGAACAGCTGAGAGGGAACTTGTCAGGAGTGGAGGATGGTGTCATTTTATTCCCCAGCTAGTCATGAAGGACTGCTTACTTTGTGGTACGGGGTCTGGGCCCTGTCCAGGAAGAATTTTTTACAAAGGAAATAAATGATTAGACTAAAAAAAATCCCTTGAGTCACGGCCTCATAAAGGAGGAGTTGGATGATACTAGAAAGGTATTGGAACAATCTGTTTGAGCATTTATGGCTAGGAGAACATGGGAATGGAAAGTAGACAAAATAAGAGATTTAAATTAGTTTGAGGAGACTTGATGACCAATGAACTTGACTGTATGTGAGAAAGATGGTTTTCCAGATTTCTGGCTTAGGTGCTTGGATCAATGGTATAATCATTCCCTTGGACCAATGGTTCTCATCTGCTAGGATCACCTGGATGCTTGTCAAATCAGATGACAAGGCTCTACCCCAGAGCTTGTGATTCAGTAGGTCTATAGGAGTGCCCCCCTGCATTTACAGCTTGTTCTCCAATGCTGCTGCTGTATCATAAAATAAAACCTATGAAGCAGGATTTACTTTAAACTCCATGTTATGGAAGAGAAAATAAGCATCTAAAAGATATTAAGTAATTTGCCTAACATCAAGTAACAGTTTCAATCCAATGCCTGTAGCATGTAAATACTATACATACTGTCTCCCGATCTAAGAAAGGTAAAAGATGCAAGAAAAATCACGTGCATTTTGGGTGGGTGGGGAAAGGAGTAGACTAGTATGATAGGAAGAATGGAGAAATAATTTAATTTTCATTCGGTTTAATATGAAATACGATGTGAAATCTGTAGGTGTTTGGAAATATGGGCATACACAAAGGGTGAGGTCAAAGGGAAGATTTAAAGTTATTTCCACATAAATAGAAAATGAGGACTTGATAGTAGAGAAAGTCACCCTGCAGTGACATTGTAAGAACGTGAAGCGGAAACATGGAAGATCTCATTTTTGACGGCACAGAGAAGCTCATGAAAGACACAAAAACAGACGTGAAAGCTGGGAAGTAGGATGTTCAGAAGCCTGAGGGTCCGAAGCATGAGAAAGTTTCAAGATGACATGGGTAAGTCAACAGTGTCATATATGATGCCAAGGATTCATGTGTAACTGTACAACCCCACTCCCACCCGCCCCTCCTCTAGGGGCAAAGATTGCAGCCACACCTGAATGTATTAGAGAGTTTCTCTCATCTTTATTCTCTGGACTAGTCATTGTTAATACCTCTGACACTCTCATTTCCTGATCTAAGGAGAAAGACTCATGAAAGCATCTTCTTTTGGTATGAAAGAGAATTATTTACAGGATTAGAAAATGGCATAGGGTTTTTTTTTTTTTTAAACCTTTCAGACTGTTATGGAAAGTTTATGTAAGCACTAGAATATCTAGAACAATGGATCTCAAGGAGTGGTTCTAGGACCGGCAGTATCAGTATCACCCAGGAACTTGCTAGAAAGGCAAATTTTTCAATTTTCAATCTTATTGAATGGTGGACTCTGAGGGTAGGCACAGCAGTGTGTGTTTTAACAAGTCTTCCAGATGATTCTGATTCTCCATCACATTTGAGAACACTAACTTAGAACATTTGGAGTATCAGTTGGTAGCAAGTCAGACTGAGATGCTAAAGGGAGATCCTGAGAAGACTTCTCGAATGAATCCTTGAGAAGAGAAGTCCAAATCCCATCCCCATTTCTCTCCAATTGATTATGAAATGTAACCTGTTACAGTAAATAGAATTGAGAGTGAATTCAAGAGTATACTGTATGGAAAGAGGAGCTTATTAATTTAGCACATTTTCATCGAAAACCTAATAAAACTGTCAAACACCAAGGAAACAGCTAAACAAGTGAGTCACTGTATCCACTCAAAGACGTTATGAATGAGATAACATATCATCTTCCCCGAGAAAATCAGTGAACATCACACAATCATTCTACAGGAGAGAAGGGTCTAACTCATTGCCATACGTCCTCCCTAGGAACCCAAGTCATAGCGTTTAGTAACTGAAAAGCATTCTCTTAAATTCAAAATTCTTTCCTGTTTATTTATCCTCCAGATGTTACCAACTTCTGCCAAATTTACATTTTAGCCTCTCTGTCAGTGTGTGTGTATATACACACACATACACATACAGTTGCCCAAATGTATTTGCAAATAGTTGTCTTTGGATCATAATCTTGCTCAGTTTGAAACTATATTTATTCACTTACTAGAGGCCCAGCAACTTCAGGTGCAGCAAATATCTACGTATCCGTCTACTAGCTGTCCAGCTTTATAAATAAAGCATTACCAATACAGGTCAAGTCTTTACATACCAACTCAGATCTCAATTCCTGACACTTTTTGGAGGGAACCATTCTTTGTTGGTTATAAGTCCCTGAATTTATTTATACATTTGCCTTAAGCAATATACACTTTTGATTTGTATGCTTTTAAATCTAAACAGATGACATCATAATGTATTCTATAACTTGCTTTTTATTCCTCCTCGACCTTATTTGCTGAGATTGAGATTCATGATTTCTGAAATGCTTCCATGTTGGTAGAGGGAGGTTTAACTCCTTCATTTTTCACTGCTCTCTAAGCCTTTGCGTGATAGTATCAAAATTCACTTACCTATTGTTAACTGACATTTATCTCCAATGATCTGCTATTAAAAACACTGCAACATTGTACATGATTGTGCATTTCTTTTTTTTTTTTTTTTTTTTTTTTTTTTAAGATTTTATTTATTTACTTGACAGAGAGAGACAGCCAGTGAGAGAGGGAACACAAGCACGGGGAGCGGGAGAGGAAGAAGCAGGCTCATAGTGGAGGAGCCTGATGTGGGGCCCGAACCCAGAACACTGGGATCACGCCCTGAGCCGAAGGCAGATGCTTTAACCACTGCGCTACCCAGGCGCCCCTGATTGTGCATTTCTTCTTTTGCATGTGGAGAATTTCTCCAGGTTATATGCTAAGAGTGGAGCTGCTTGGTTTAGGGTGTATTGATCTTTACAAGCTATTGCCAAATTTCTCTTCAAAGTGAACGTTTCAATTCTCACAAGCAGAATATAAGATTCTGTTGCTCCTTATCTTTACCCATATCTGGTATTGTCGTGCCTTTTAATATGGATGAATCTGATAAATGGGTAAGAGTTTCTTACTGTGGGATTAATTATGTTTCTTTGATTCTAATGAGAGCAAGAATATTTTCATATTTTTATTGGTTGTTGTTTCCTCTTGCACAAGTCTGTATCTTAAGATAATTTTTTATTGGCTTTCCTTTCCTTCCTTCCTTCCTTTTTTTTATTTCTAGGAGACCTTATCTGTGATATGTATTGTAAAGTATCTTCCTTCAGGTTGTAGTTCATTTTTAAATTTTTAATATTATCTTTAAATGCACAAAAATATTTAAATATTAATGGATTCAAATTGATCAATCTGCTAATTTATGCTTTCAATTTTTTGAGTTTAAGAAATAGTACCCTGTGGATACAAATATATTTTTTTCATAACTTAGTGTTTGCTTTTCACATTTAGGTCTTTAATGCAGCTGGAATTTATTTTTGTATATGGTGTGAACAGGGAGCCAATTATATTTTTTCCCACATATAACTAATTGTTCCAGAACCATTTAGCAAATAGTTCATATTTTCCCACTGATCTGCAATGCCATCTTTGCCTGACAGCAAGTTTCTCTCTGTGTGTGTGTGTGTGTGTGTGTGTGTGTGTTTCTGGGTACTCTATTCTATTTGTCAATCCTTGTGCAAATACCTTATTGTCTGAATTACTACAGCTTTATAATAAATCTTGATATCCAATAAATTATTACCTTCCTCTTCTTTCTACTAATATTTTTTACAATTCTTTTTATATTTCTTGCTTGCCCTTCCATATACAGTTTAGAATTACAACTTAAAACTGCATTGAATTTATAGATTAACTTGAGAGAGAATTAAATCCCTGATTATGGTATAATTCTCATTTTCTTGTTTACCAAAGTCTTTTAATTAAATTTTATATTTTTTTCCTAAAAAAATTCTAGACTTATTTCTAGCATCTTATAGTTAAAAAATTATATATATATATATATATATATATGTGTGTGTGTGTGTGTGTGTGTGTGTATAATTTTGTTTAAATTCTAGTTAACATACAGTGTAATATTAGCATCAGGAGTAGAATTTAGTGGTTCATCACTTACATATAACACCCCACTGGGTGTTGCTCATCACAACAAGTGCCCTTCTTAATACCCATCACCCATTTAGCTCATCCCCTACCCACCTCCCCTCCAACAACCCTCAGTTTGTTCTCTATAGTTAAGAATCTCTTTTATGGTTTACCTCCTTTTTTTTTTTCCTTTCCCCTATGTTCATCTGTTTTGTTTCTTAAATTTCACATATGAGTGAAATCATATGGTATTTGTTAGAACTGATACACGAATTCAGTAAAGTCATAGGATACAAAAATCAACGTAGAGAAATCTGTTGCATTTCTATATACCAATGATGAAGGAGCAGAAAGAGAAATCGAGGAAACATTCACATTTACAATTGCACCAAAAACTATAAGATACATAGGAATAAAAAATTCCGTATTATATTAATATATGATATATTAAAATATATATTAAATATTATATATTTAAATTGTATTAACTTTGGCTTCTGGTATACAAGAATGCAATTAACTTTATACACTAAAAGCATTTATAATAGTATTGATGAGCTCTTTTTATTCTAGCAATTTGTCAATAGAGCCTCTTGGATTTATCTAGCAACTTTAATTTCTAAAATCAATGAGAAACAAAATAGAACTTAATGGCAAGCCCAGTGGAATTTTGCAAATTTCTTCTTCCTCTGCCACTGTCATGTTTTTATTATTACTATTATTTTTGGAAAAGATGAGGCTTAAAATTTCTAAAGCTGACTGATCAACCAAAAATTTATCTTAATTCATCCCAGTTTTGATAAATGTTGTGTCAAATGCTTTACTGGAATTGTAATATATATCGTGTCTCTCTTCCTTTTTTTGTCTGCATCATACCAAGAATAATTCTCAGATTTTAGTGACACAATTTTCTCTGTGGAACTTTCTACTATTCTTTATTTTACAGATTATTTAAGAATTTAATGATTTTTTCCCATTTTTTATTGCTAGTAAGGCAATGTAGTCGCGATGAGGGAGGAGGGTATGGTGAAAGAGGAATGAAGAGTATGTTGAAGGTTTTTAAAATACTGTTGTGAGGTGGGAAAAGAGCTAGTGAAACATTTTAATATTGAGGTCTCTAAAAGTTGACTTAGTGATATTTCCAATCTGCTCTTAGTGTGTCCAGAGCAAAATATCTATACCTCCACTATTGTGCCCATCCCACTACATTACAGTTAGTTGTATGTATTCCTTGTTACCACCGAACTGGAAGCTCTTCAACATCAGGACCATGGTTTTTAAAGCTTTCATTCCACAAATCCAATAAAACATCTCACACATAGCCTGGGCTCAAGAAATATTTAATGGCTACATCTGAAACCACAAAAATCCGAGAAAAGAGCACAGGCAGAATTCTGACACTGGCAAGTAACAACATTTTTTTAGATATGTCTCTTTTTTAAAATTTATTTTTAATTTATTTTTTAATAATATTTTTTATTGTATTGTTAGTCACCATACAGTATATCCCTAGTTTTTGATGTAAAATTCAATGATTCACTACTTGCGTATAACACCCAGTGCACCACGCACTACGTGCCCTCCTTAATACCGTCACCAGCCTATCCCATTCCCCCACCCCCCTCCCCCCTGAAGCCCTCAGTTTGTTGTCTCCTAAGGCAAGGGAAACAAAAGCAAAAATAAACTATTCAGACTATATTGAAATAAAAAGATTCTGCACGCAAAGGAAACAACCAACAAACTAAAGGATAACCTACTGAACGGGAGAAGATACTTGCAAATGATATATGTGATTAGGGGTTGGTATCCAAAATACATGAAGAACTTACACAACTCAACACCAAAAGTCCCACAAATAATCCAATTAAAAATGGGCAGAAGATATAAGCAGACATTTCTCCAAAGAAGACACACAGATGGCCAACAGACACATGAAAAGATGCTCAACTTCACTCATCATCAGGGAAATGCAAATCGGAACCACAATAAGGTATCACCTCACACCTGTCAGAATGGCTAAAATCAAAAACACAAGAAACAGGTGCTGGTGAGGATGTGGAGAAGAAAGGACCCTCATGCACTGTTGGTGGGACCACAAACTGGTGCAGCCACTGTGGAAAACAGGATGGCAGTTCCTCAAAAAATTAAAAATAGAGGAGTGCCTCAGTGGCTCAGTTGAGTGTCTGACCCTTGGTTTCAGCTTGGGTCATGATCTCAGGGTCATGAGATCCAGCCCCACATTAGGCTCCACACTCAACAGGGAGTCTGCTTGAGATTCTCTCCCTTTGCCTCTGCCACCATGTGCTGTCTCTCAAAATAAATAAAGAAATTTTATTTAAATACTAAAAATAGAACTGCCACATGATTTACTAATTGCACTAAAGGGTATTTACACAAAGACTACAAAAACACTAACTTGAAAAGATACATGCACCCCTATGTTTATTGCAGCAACATTTACAATGGCCAAGCTATGGGAAGAGCCTAAATATCCTTCGATGGATGAATGGATAAAGAAGTAGTAGTGTGTGTATATACACACACAGACCCCATTTTATATATATATATATATTCTATTCTTTCCTGAAATGAGCACACTTTCCTCTCTGTGCTTTAGTGTGCGTTTCTTACTGACCTATCTTCTCTTTCATTACTCTTTCCTTCAGCTTATCTGATCTATTAAAAACATCTATGGGACTTTTAATTTTAGTTACTTATTTGGGCCTAGAATTTGTTTGTTTCCTTTTTATAGTCAAAACTATTGGGTAAATTTCTTATCTTGATATTAGTTTTTAATATTTTAATTATGATTATTTTAATATTTGTGTCTAGTAACTCCAAATCTAGATTTCTAGTGATCGTTTTTATTGTCTATTTTTTCTTAGTTTCTGGTCATTAGATCTTGTCCTCTGGTATGCTCTAATTTTTTTTTTTTTGGACTACAGGATATTTTATATCCAAAATTACAGCGATTTCTTGAGACTCTGGGGATGTGATCAATTTCCAGAGAGAGGTGATTTTGCTTCTAACAGGTAGATCACTTTAACTCAATCTGGGGTTGAGCTTGGCTTTGAATTCATTTCAGAGTGAGGACTTGTCTATTTCAGTTTTTCTCTCACACCTAAGGTATAGCCCTTCAGGGGTCTCAACTAAAACTTTGGTGGGTCTTCAACTCTGTGGGGTTCCCCTCTCCCGCACTGAAAGTGGTGAAAGTTCAGTTCAGCTTTTCAGCCTATTTGTTATTAACTGCTAATCAGAAAATGCCTCAAAACTAAAAGCAGAGCTGTATGTGAAGATCACCTCCCTACCCTTGTCTTTTCCCTACCATCTTATCTCTTCAAGTTCTTGGTGGCCCATAATTTCTCCCTAGAGATAGATAGATTTTCCAGCAGTCTTCAGTCTTCAGAGTGGTTCTGATACAATCTACTAACTCGCACCTGCAAACAAAAAACTAGGTTTCATTTTACACTTTTATTTTTCTGGAAAGAATAAACATTATAATGCAACACCCAAATACTATTAGAGAAATCTCAACTGTTAACAATATAGGGATAATATCTTCATGCCGGGTAATTTTTTCTGTTGCAAATACACTGTATTTCCTAACCAAGAGTTTTATTTTATCAAGCTTAATGCATAGGAAATTAGTTAAAAGACTATGGCAATATTTTTCTCAATAGTTAGGATCAATTTTATGCTGACAAATCCTATGATAGTACTAACGTGACTATTACTATTACTTAAAATAGTCAATATTTCCTGAGAGCTTGTTCCATCTCAAGAACTATGGAAACTGCATGATCAATACTTAACTTAGTAAAAGCAACTATAAAATAAAGAGGTTTCTATTGAAATCATATCAGTGCTCAGTTAGCCAGAAGGAATTTCTCCGATCAATATGTTTCATGCTCTGTTTGACTATTTCAGAAGTAAAATGGGTGAGAAAAGATGCAACTTTCCTTCCCGATTAGTATTTCCAACTATTTTCCCCCGTAATTCAATCTGCACATTGTTAAATTCAGGAGCCTAACTCGGCCGCTTTACAGGTGGTAAAGAGTAATTGACCCGCCTTATGTATTCACTGTCTTCCACGCCCTGAAACTTCTGAGTTAGAATTCCAGAGAGCATTTGTGTTTGGTGCAGCCATGTACGACTTGGCATAGTCCCCCTGGCATCCTGGGCAAAAGTTCCACGCTGAGCTAGAACAGCTTGAAATGAACCCACTACCAGCTCATAAAGTGACTGGCTGCTCTACTTTGGGGAGTCTGCCTTGTTGATAATGCAAGAGAAGGACGATGTACAAGTACTAGGCAGATTCTGATTCAGAGACCAAGGCCTCCTGGATATTCATGCACTGGAGAGGGCATCAATTATCACACAGATGATTTCTCTCAAGTAAGTGTGGGAATGCAGGGATGCCCATCACCTCACTTTTGCGCTGTTCTTTCCTTCTGCTGAGTTTTTTGCTCCAAACACATAAACACACCCACACGTGCACACACATGGAACTGGTGTCAGTTTTTGGAGCTATGATAAAATAAAGAAAACTGACAGTTAGACATTTTGCATATTCCCTGGTTTAACTCCCCTTCCTGAGGACAGGAAATTATGAACTAAATCTTTCCCCGCTTTCTGGCTCTTAAATAAATACAACGAAAATAAAACTATCTTCAACTCAAATCATCTCTTTCACTTGTTTCAGATAAGGTCAAGGTATTTATGGCCACCACTCAAAAAGGAGCTCCCTTGACTTCTGGAAGCCCAGCCCACATTTCCTTTGAAAATACTTGAGCATTAAAAAACAAGTCCAGGAAGCCTCTAAATGGCCAATCTAATTTCTTTGGGAGTTTCCCTAAACTCTTTGGGGTATTTTTGGGAATTATGTAACGTAATTAAGGTTTGCTGGATTTCAGTAATCGTTAGAACTACTTCAAATATTTCCCAATATTTTACAAAGAAACTTCTAAAAGTTCTTTTGAATGGTGAATAAAACATTCTGGATGGCAGCAAGACTAAATTATTCTGGGCAAGAACTATTAGTATATTAAAAATAAGCATTAGAGTTTGGGGAGGAAAATGCATAGGGTGTAACATTTTTCATGTGGCTACAATGAAGTAAGGGATTTGAAGGCAAAAACAAATCTGGCAAATTATAAGTTACGGTAGTAATTCAAGGAAGTCATAAAAGAGAAGACTTTTATTGCACCATGGAGACAGTTTGGTGCTATTAGTGGATTAAAAAGCATGTGGGACTGTGAGACTGGAAAAGATGGAAGCTTGAAAGATTTGGTGGGTTAAATATTAACAAAGAAAAGATGTTTACTGACAGATTCTGCAAACACACTCTAATAAATAAGATCCTCCACGTATTCAAAATAGAACTGCGCAAAGCCGCGAAAATCCTTGCTGTTGATCTTCCCACCAAACTCGGTCTCCTTCAGCAATGCATGGCTTCACTGTCACCAGAATTTTGTGTAAGTGTATGTCCTTTTGGAGAACATTGCCAGAATAGTCAAAAGCTAGTAAAAATAGTAAAAAAAAAAAAAAATAGACAACGATTTTGCACTTGTCTTTAAAAACTGGCTACAGTGCACTGAAAGCAGGGAAGTGTGGTGGAAATGTGTGAATGTGAGCTTCAAACAGACCTGAGCTTAAGTTCTCAAGTTCTACAATTTCGCCTCTCTAAGTCTCAGATTCCTTCGCCGTAGAGCTGAGACCATCACACACACTTCACAGGGCTGCCTCTCGGTGCTTCTTCAAATTTAACATGCTTATCAGTCACCTTGGGAATCTGACTGAAATGCAGATCCAATTCTGTAAGCCTGGGGTAAGGCCCCAATTCTGAGCTTGTAGCCAGCTCCCCAGGTGATGCCCCTGTGGCTGGTCCCGGGGAACACGCTTGGAGTGCGAGGCTTTCAAAATCTCCAAGCAATTCGTGTACACTATCAACTAAGCTGCTGCTTTATTATAATAACTATGCTTTGCTTTTTTCCCTACATTATTTTTTTCCAGAATATTTTACGTTACTCTATTTGAGCTTACAAAGAGCCCACGGAAAAAAATGAGATTGGGTATTTCCATCCCCGGCGGAAGCCCGGACACATTGTGATGAATGGGTTTGTCCATGGTCTTCAGCAGAGGAGAGCGCCGGCCCTGGGAGCCGATGGCCGGGCCTTCAGTACACCTGACTAGCATTTCTTGATTTATTCAACTTTTCAGCTGATGAGGCAGACCTCAATTTAATGAAAGAAAAGGAGCGGAAAGCCTTGACCATCAATGAATTCCAAAACACTGAAACCTACTTAAAATATACGAAAAGCCTAATTTTGGAATAACCGCATTTCTAGACACCAGAAAGAGCTTAGGGAAAAAACATTTCAAGTCCTGCCCACCGTGTATAAATAAACTCTTTAGAAGAACCCATTCAAGAAAAATGGTGAAGTTTGAAACTAACATTAAGCGATGATGAGGATAGCAAGAAAAACCATTTGGAATCATGTTTTAAGAAAACCCCAGCTGCCCGAATATCGAGTGGGCACTTCACCGAGGTGCAGTGAGCTTCTGATGGTCATGATCTTACTGTAAGGGTTTTGCCAGAGAAAGGACGATCAGGTATTGTTTTTACAACCATGGTCAAGCATCTTTCTGTGAACTCTTTTTATCTTATTAGTTTCATTAACACATTTTAGTTCTAAGATTAAACAGATGCTGCATAGAGTGTCTTTTCTGTTTCATTTTATCTTTTTTACATTTTTAGAATGAGGTAAGGATAATAAAAAGGGAAATTAACTCTATTTGAATTTTGTATGATTATTCAAATAAAGTTTGTTAATGAATATATTTGGTTTTCTCTGAGATGAAAATCAAATGATCAAGTGGTTTTCTGTAAAAGAATGAAGAGCTAAAGAGCCAGGCTTACAACAGAGCTGGGAGGGGGATGGAAATGACTATGTTCTGGCAGGGAGACTGTGCCAGTCCTC
The DNA here is from genome assembly GCF_017311325.1 of Ursus maritimus. Taxonomy (NCBI): domain Eukaryota; kingdom Metazoa; phylum Chordata; class Mammalia; order Carnivora; family Ursidae; genus Ursus; species Ursus maritimus. Next base: position 35,889,808 of record NW_024423343.1, read on the forward strand.
TTATACCTGGAGCACTGCGTTTTGTTTTTTTTTTTTTCCAAACTCAAACAAGATATAAACCCCAAAAGATTTTCTTTCATTGTAAGATTAAAAATAATAGCATTCTTTCCATCAAAAATTATAACCATTCTTCTAGGGGAAAATTATGCTTTTGAAAGCAGCCTTTAAAAAAAAATTAAGACCCATACCCTCTATTTGTATTTGCTCTCAAAAGGTTCGTGAGGCACGGGAAGAAGGCAAACTATTTCTAGACACCATAGTCCTAACCATACCTGGGAAGAAAACAATGCTATTACTATAGTCGTAGTATTTTGGTAAACCTGAAGAATCTGTAGGTCACATGGGCAGAAATAAGCTACCATCTGCTTCTACCAGCAGGTGGATGAGAAAACATACAGTCTTTTTCACTAATTACCTACAACAGCATCTAACTCTAAATATTTTGCATGTAGAGATTTCCGTTCTATGTTTATAAATACACATATATGACAAAGAGACACTTATTTTAAAGATCTTAATATCTTGTTTGTTAAGCAATTAGTATTTAGGAGAGGGGCTATGTTGACAGCTCTGCAAACAGAAGTTTCTGATTCATCTGCTAAAAAGGTACTCACATACCTTGGCAGCCTTCCTCACTCTGCTTTGTTTAATGGTTTACCCATATCCATATAAAGCCACCTTGTTTTTCCCAAACCACCTTGGCTATCCATCCCAATAATTAATCTGTTACACGTCAGAGTGGAGAATATAATCTGTTCATCCCTTGAATCTTGGGAAATATCAGTGCAATGTCATAAATTTTATTTTTCTCCTGGAGGCACCTGTGCTGTTTAATCACATCAACAAATAATTATAAATAAAGCAAAAATTCAATTGTTATGATTGCGAGGAAAATAAAATATTCTCCAGTGGCGTCCTTGCAGTGGCGTCCATGCATCTTTAGCATAAGCTTTACTTTACGCAATGCTCGTATAACAGCAAATTCTACCCACCCGCTCTAATCTATCTACTCTTCTTCCTGGGAAGAACTGGATTACATTTTACAGACCTCCTTGCAGTTAGACATGGCTATGTGATTGAATTCCAACTAATGGAATATGAGCAGATGTGATATGTACCACTTTCAGGCCTCACCCACTAGAAACTTCTATGCATGTTCCTTCACACTTTGCTCTTTTCCTGACTGACCAGGAGGGTGGTAATCTAGGTGGCTGTGAACACATACAGGCGTGGAAAAAAATAATTACTTGGCTGCTTAAGACACTAAACGTTTTACCCACTGAGAATTGCCATGTTACCGAGAAATAAAGCTCTATTGTTTTGGGGACATTATGGATTTGGGGACCTTTTGTCTTAGCAGTTGTTTTCCTGTATAATTCAGATAGCATTCCTGAAAAGCCTGAAAATCAACCACTGTATTTCTGATTAGCACGTTAACAATTAAACCAAGATACTGTCCTTTCTCTTTTTAACACCTCATGGATCTCTACGGGGGTTTTTCATTAAAGCTCATATTAATGATTTATATCCATTCATTCCTTGACAAAAGAATATTATTGACACTAAGAAATGGAATTTCTAGAGATGAGTTTACTGAAATGGAAGCCAAAAAGAAGAAACCGGTAATTAGGTGGTAGAAATAGAGGAAACAGATTTAGCAGGTAAAAATAGAGGATTCCCAGTTAAATTTGAATTTCAGATAAATGAGGAAAAAATTTTTAATTAAGTATGTCCCACTTTACCACTTATAGCATTATGGACAATTTATACTAAAAAAAGTAGTCACGGTTTATCTGAAATTCAAATTTAACTGGGTGTTCTATATTTTATCTGGCAACTCTAATCAGGATGGATATAGTCAAAGCATAAATTATTGTCCTGAAAAACCAGGTTGAATTTGAAGGCAGTAGAAAGGAATAAGGAGAAAAAAATTTTTTTAAATAAACTTAAATGAAACGGAGGATAGAAGTAAAACTGTCAACAAACAGATAATAGAACACTGAGAAGAAAACAATAATCAAAAGGGAGAAAAATTTGAATAAATGATAACGGAAACATCACATAAAACATAAAGAAAGACTTCAGAAGACAAGGGATCACAGATTAGTAAAGACATATTGTAGTAAAAAGGAAGATGATCAAAGAGAAAGGTATTCTAAGAGCTAAGACCTAATTTTGAGAGTAAATTCTAAAAGAACTTCTAAAAAGTCCTAGACTGGGGGAAAAAAAAAAAAGAAGTGTATCATACACAAATGCAAATGAACCAGACGTCTAAGACAATTGAGACAAGATGGTTCACCCTAATCCTTACCATTGATACAAAGTCAGCAGAGGACACACCACTTAGCACTCATTTATTAGCAAGATAGACTTCATGCAAAAATTCATTAATTTCTTCCACAAATATTTAGTAAAGTTTTACAAAATCTTCTATGCTAGGCACTGATCTCCCTAAATGCTCAGAGTTTAGATGCAAAAGCTTTGCTTAAATCCCAGTATATTAAATGTATTACAGGTGTCTAAACCAGCATTTCCTGCACACAGAGTGCTGGTTCCACAGGCCCTGAAAAAGTTTGTTAAAAGAAAAAAAAAAAAAAAGAGAGAGAGCGAGAGAGAGAGAAATGACACATCTTCCTGGGGATTAATGTTGCATGTTGCATTTAAAGACTAAAAAGCCTAAAAAGAAATTTAACTTAACTCAGCATTTCTTATTGAACACATTTGCCCACAGAATACACTTCTGTCCCCCTGAAGAATAACAAGTAACATCTTTAGGGATCCTAGTGATCTGGGGAAGCCCGTGTAAGAAAGTTACTGTTTTCATACAATTTTTTTTTAAATCTCTAGTGTTTCCTAACAGTCACTTATTGAACAGAGTACATCACGTTTGTCAGCTATGATATTTAACCATATAAAGAAAGAAAGGGAATGGAGCATCTCTCTTCTTATTGCCCATTTGTGTAAGCATTGCTCTTATTTTCATACTTATTGGCTCTGCTTTTGCAAAAACAGCCACAAGGAGAAAAAGAAAAAAAAAAAAAAAACACCCCACAGTGAAGCAACTAAAAGTTGGTGGTGAAATTTATACCCACCAGTCCTTAACTGCAGGAGCATTACAATTGCTATGGTGCACATGGGGACTCATGGGCCAGGATTTACTATCATGGCAATCACCCCGGAGTTGCTGAGTACATTACAAACACAACACTATAAAGGAGACTGCTATATGGGAACAGTGTGCCGGGAGAGCGTTTCCGTAAATAAAGACTCAGTAGACTTTATGGCTTTTGGTAATACGTGTCACTTAATACAGTTTATAAAGATTTGCTTATTAAATTTTGTAGGGCAAAAGAACACATCTTCCCGTCTCCAGCAGTGATGGTGACATAGGTTTCACAAAGCCGCAGCTGCAGTCTGCCTGCCCCTCCCTCCCCAACCTGATTACAATACGTGTTGTTCTGAAATTTTCAATTCAGCTATAAACAATCTACTTTATCAACAACATGCTTTTGCACTTTTTGAAATGGTGCTTTGAGGCAGATAAATGAAAATAAGTATGGCAGAGTGCCAATAAAAATTCTGCAAACCGTATCTTCGTAGAGTGCAGACGAAGGCGCACATTTTATTTATTTATTTATTTATTTATTTACTGCTGACGCTCAGTCCATTTCTATCCTTACAATAGCTGCTTTATTTTGTTGGCTGTTTGTTCTAATCTCAGCTGACACTTCGAAATAGTAATGGCTTACACGCTTTTAAACACAACTTTAATCAAGACTGATAGAGTTGGGTTTTTTGTTTTTGTTTTTGGGAAATCTGGCACCTTTTCAATCGCTATATGGGTCCATAGGGTAAACGCAGGGTGGATGCTGAAGTTTGGGACGTATTAAAAATTCTACTTATTGCCCCACACTCAGCCCCTTTGAACGTATAGGGCCCCAGATTTAAACTGAGATCGCTCAGCCCTAAAACATTTTAATGTAAAAATAATTATTTATATATAACTACACACACACACACTCCTGTTCTTGCTTAAGTTGGTGTTTCTTTTAATAGTTTGCTTCATGACCTTCCCTCATGCTTTTAGGATTCTTCCCAAACTTTGCTTTAAAATGATCTGTTAAATGGAATAATAATGAAAAATATAAGACATTATATATGTTGTGAAAGAAAAGAGACTACGAAATTGAATTTCTCAGCTTCACATTGGTTTGGATTATGAGAACTTCAAAGTCCAGTTTAAGCCTCTGTAAGTAAATTTTAATTTTATGCACACTAATTAAAGATTTGCTATTTGCTAGCAATTTGGAAATACCCATTTATAAAGTACATTTGAACATCATGGGTTTTCAATTCTAAAAGGAAGCCCTTGGGGATCCCTTCTTAGTAATTAATAATTTTATTGAGTTTGGGGTCAAATCAAATATGTCCACAATCTGGAGTCCTCCACAAACCTAACAAAATTTTATTCATTCTTTTCAATTATAATTACTTTGACTTGTTTAATAAGCTAAGAAGAAAAATTGAAACGGAAGCAGGTCATAAAGGTTTAACATTAAAAAATAGATTTCCAATAGGCTCAATATAAATGCTCACATAAAATAACAAATAAATAGCAGTGAATTCTGTTTTATCTGTGTTTGTCTTTCATTTATATTACCTGAAATATGACAAATGTTCATTCCCCAAAACATTATAATTTTAACAATCTAAAATTTACTGGTCATTTACTTTTTGTTACAAATCCATCCCCAAAATTATTTATTTTATGGATCAGCTAAATTTATTTGAAATAAAATATTGTGAAAAGCAAGGCTTTAACTTATTTTCCCTGTCCCTGTCAACAAGAAATAAATGTTCTTCTCACCATGGAGAATTTCTGGGAATTAAAATATTCTCAAGTATTGATTTAAGGGCTGTGATAGTTTTACGTAGTCTCTTTTAATATTTAAATTACATGTTCAGAAATTATTATAAATTAAAGTGTATAGATCCAGGGAATTATGTATTAATAAAGTTGATATATCAGCACATTTTACGTTAGGACTCACAAATTAGGAAATAGAATCATAAAATACTCCTATGTGGAAAAACGAATACCAGTGATGAATAATTCTAAGCAGCATATTCACGACATTTCAAAAATAAAGTAAATTTGGACACATTGCTGTGACATCTACACTCCCATCATACTTGGCTTCCAAATCAAAATTGGATTGGAGCCATTCTTCTTTGTACTCGAATACAAAGAGCAAATAAGAGAATTCTGGGAAAGTGCAAACAGAGAGCTGAATTTCTCAACCACACTGGGAGGAGAATTAAGGTTCATTTTCACCCACACACAAACACAACAAAAGGATTATCTAAGGGAAATATAAATTGTTTTTTTATGGGTAACCAATGACAAAGTTATCTCTGGGCTGTTCCACAGCCTTTCCTCATTACCTCTCACTCTTTAAATTCATCCCATTCCTTGTCCCCACTACCTCATACCCACCTCTGAGGCCTTCACCCAGAACTTTTGCATTTGGTTTGTGTTTTTCCCTAGTTCCTGTCCTCTGCAACCACCAGAGCTGACGATGTAAAAACCACCACCCCAGGCAAAGGATTCTATAGAGTTTTAGGATGTAGATTATAGGAATGGGCAGATAGAACGAGAGTGTGACATTGGCCACAAATCTTTGCGTACCAAAACCTAACTACATGGCACTTCTCACCATTTCCTGAAAGTGCTCTGTTCCACGATTCTGTCTTTTTGCCTATATACTTTGGTAATTTCAAATGACCTTCCCTTAGACTCAATCTGGGTAAAACTCTTGCCTACACAAGACCCACATACGCGTTGCCTTCTCAGTAAAGCCTTCCCATCTCCAGGAGGCAGGACAACTACAGGCCACATTGTTCTGTAATTATCTGTCGACATAGATAATTCCTCAGTCAACTTTGAATACTTTGAGGACAGGAGCCATACTTGACATTCTTTCGGCAGCACGGTTTACTGAATATCGTTGAAAGAGTAAAAGAACAAAAAAATGGGAATTCAGTTACAATTTGGCAATGATCAACGGAGCACACACACCACGTAAGACCCCGTGCTTGGTCTGCTGGAGACACAAGTTAAACAAGACACAGAATGAGTCCTCCAGAAGTTCACAGGAAGGAGATCCCTGCTGGAAGACAGAGGCAGGACAAATCATGATAAATTCTGGGGCAGGTTCTTGGACCCACTGTGCTCTATGTGCAGAATGATGTGAATGATTTCATGTCAGGTACCGAGAATAGTACAAGCCATCATCATCATTATCACTGCTCCTTTACTGAGAACTTACACGGTGCTAAGTACATTAAAATAATTTCTTTTAATCATCAGAAAAATGGTATGATGCAGGAAATATTATTCCAGTTTTACAGGTGTGGAAAATAGGACTCATAGGAGTTAAGCTACTTGCCTACCCACTGACCTTGTAAATCACATACTCGAGACTTGAACACAGACTGTGAATCCCATTCATTCTTAATTTTTCTGCGGTCAAAGCACTTCATACAGAATACACTTTGCCTTAAATATACCTTGCGGTGTACTTCTTAGGAGGAAACCTTTTGCACAATTTTTAGCTGAATAACATTGAATCCTTATGATTGACAACCCTGGGCAAGAACAGGTTAATTAACAAATTCAATATGGTGACACCTGGGCAGAAAATATTCATACAACGAATGCATCCCCTCTTTAGGGTTTGACCACAGTCTGTTTAAATAACTTAACCATGTGAACATCTGGAGTGTTTATCTCTCAGCATTTTCGCATCAGATTGTAAAATAAGGAATTTTCAGTGCCTACTTCTTCAATGTTATGCTTTTTAACACTGGGAAACTAATGTGATGTCCTAAGAAAGAGATCCTACAAACACCCCAAGGTGGCTGCTCTCTATCACACCCACGTGCACGTCTTTGAAACTTTTAGAAAAGCTAACACACAACTGCTTTTAAAGACAGGCACCTTTTGAGAAAGAAAACACGGTATGTACAATTTAAGACGGAATTGGGTTTCCTCTGTTATGTATCCAGGACAAGTATTATTTGAGGGATAAAAGACATAGGTGAGCAGAACTCTAAGATGAGCAGTGCATACAACCGATGGGCGAGCTCCGTGGACAAAAAAGTTCAACTGCCTGGGCAGTGACTTTGGTAACATTGCCAAGGTCAGAGACACCGAAGGAACTCTTTCTGAGGAAGGACTAGCTCTGAGGCAAGAATCACCTAGGGACACTGTGATCAACCCCCCGCCATGGGTTCCTTCTATGTTCCGGTTTGGGTCTCTTGCTTCTTGCTCTATGTTCTGTGATGTACCATCCCCTCTCCTAGGCACAGAAAACATATTCTAGGAGAAAGGGAAAAGAAAGCCTGAACTTTGCAGCTTACAAAGAAGCTCACTGTGGAGGAGCTCTTTAATGCAAATGACATAACCAGCAAGGCCCAGGAAAGCTGAGCAGAACTGAGCCTGGGAGGCCCCCTCTCTCCGCCCGCACGTGGCGCACCCTTCGGCACTAATAGGGCTTAAGCATTCATACCGAGGGGCTGCAAACCCCTGGGCAGAGACGTGCCGTATACACACTAGATATGGAAAATGTATGAGGAAAAAAGATTAACTGACAAAAAGTTAATTAAAACTGCTCTGATTATGAGGTAGAATTTAACAATTACTTTAAAAAATGCCGTGTGACACAGTGCAGCGCTGCGGCTGAATTAATCATGAATGAGGAGAGCGATGTTTAATTTTTGTGTTCAGGAGGAAAACACTCAACAGATTTGACAATTAGAGCAGGGTAACAGCATTGCATGGCACAATGCGAGGCGGGTTTTCCCACTGGTTTTTTGGGAGGGAACTAAGCAGATGTGCTCAAATATTTACAAATGCACAATATTCGCATGCTCTTCAGCTGCCTGCCCTGCTGATTTCGCAAGACTTCGCCTTCAATCTGGAGGCTTCTGTGGGAGCCCCATGTACCGTTTCTCCCAACTCAAGGAGATGCTCAGCCAAGGTCTCCTCTGCCTCCAATCCATGCACTCGTTCAAGGAGCAAAGAGGCTGGGAGGTGACAAAAGGACAGAGCTCTTTCAAATATTCAGCTTCCAGGATTCACTTTGCCCCTCAAAGGGGAGACACACAGGCAATCACCACGGGTGAGGCAGGGGCTGTGCTGAAATCACCCCCAACCACCTGGTCGTCTGGCCACTACTCCCAGTGAGCGTTTCCACAACCAAACACCTCCTGTTTTAGGACTGCCACACCTCTAGCTGTGAGGCAGCCTTCTAGGACCACAGAACACACGCCAGCAAGGCCCTCTATGAATGCCTTGCTTCCCGAATTCCAGCTTGTCGGCCCGGATATTTATGAACAAAAAGTCTCTCAACTACTACTACTATGATTATTACTAGCATGGGCTCTTTGTCTTTTTGCAATTACACTGAGATAATTCACATACCATACCATTCAGCCATTTAAAGTGTATAATCCAAGAGTTCTTAGTGTATTCACAGCATTGTGCAGCCATCATCCCAACATATTTAAAACATTTTTTATAACTGCCCCCCCCCCAAAAGCCCATACCTACCCTTTAGCCATCACTGTCCAATATTCTTACCTTCCACCCTCCCCCACCCCGCCCGGCCTGAGGCAATCACTAACCGACCTTCCGCATCTACAGGTTCACCTGCTCTGGATATTTCACATGAAAATCATATAATATGTGGTCTTTTGTGTCCAGTCTCTTAGTATTATGTTATCAAGGTTCTTAGTCCATTCGGGCTTAAAACAAAATATCACAGACTGGGTAGCTTACGAACTACAGAAATTTCTCTCTCACAGTTCTGGAAATTAGAAGTCTGAGACCACGGTACCAGCGTGGTGGGGCCAGGGCCGTCCTCCAGGTTACTGACTTCTCTCCGTATCCTCACATGGCAGTAGGGGCCAGGGAGCTCTGTGGGATCTCTTTTACAGAGTACGATCTCCATTCATGAGGGCTCCACCCTCATGATCTGATCATGTCTCCAAAGTCTCCACTCGCCATTAAGACCATCACCCTTGGGGGTTAGGATTTCCACACAGGACTTTTAGGGGGACACAAACCTTCATTTAGGCTATAGCATCCGTGTTCTAGCATGTAGCAGTCCTTCATTCCTTTTTTATGGCTGAATAATATTCCATTATGTGGATATAACTCTTTTTTCCACTCATTCGTAATGGACCTTCGGGTTGTTTCTACCTTCTGATCATCATGAGTAATGCTGCTATAAACATTTCTGCACAAGTTTTTGTGTGGATATATGTTTTCATTTCGCTTGGGTATATACCTAGGAGTAGAACTGCTGGGTCAAATGGTAACTCTGTGTAGTTTTTGAGATCATTTGCCACTGCACCTCTACCATTTCCCACTCCTACCAGCTGTGTACGAGGGGTTTAATTAGTGCACATCCTAACACTTGCCATTATGTCTTTTTATTAAAGCCACCCTTGAAGGTATGAAGTGGCATCTCACGGTGGCTTGGATTCACATTTTGCTGATGACTAATGATGTTGAGCATTTTTTCCTATGCTTTTTGGACATTTTTGTATCTTCTCTGGCGAAATGTCCATTCAGATCCTTTTCAAATTTTGTAATTGTTGTTTGTAATTTGTTACATGCTTTTTCATTACAGATTTATGTAAGAGTTCTTTTTATATTCTACATAAAAGTCCTTTATCAGATATATGATATGCAAATATTTTCTCCCAGTCTTTGGGTTGTTTTTTTTTACTTTCTTGATAGTGTCCTTCAAAGCACAAAAGTTTTTAATATTGATGAAGTCCAATCTATGTATTTTTAATCTTATTGCTTGTGCTTTTGGTGTCACAGCTGAGAAACCACGGTCAAATTCAAGGTCACAAAGATTTACTCCTATGTTTTCTTCCAAGAGTTTTATAGTTTTAGTGCTTATAGTTCTTTGACCATTTTGAGTTAATTTTTATAAATGGTGTGAAGTAGGGGATTTAACTCCATTCTTCTGTATGCGGCTACCCAGTTGTTCCAGCAAAATTTGTTGAATGAGCATGGACAGTCAAAAAACCGCAACTTCTTTAATTCTCATGTTTCTTCTAAATCAGGTCTTCATCACTTCATATCTTTTTGGGTTGGAACAGGAAGCATTCTCAGTGGTGTCCCAGTCATCAGAATGTGCCCACCCCATTTTAACCAGCATATCTCTGCCACATTCCACCAACTACACTCTTCCCACATGCCCCCTATCTCTCCAAAGCTTCGGAGTCATAGACTTGGGCTTATTTTGAGCTGTCCCATTTATTAACCACATCAACTAGGGAAAGTTATTCCACTTTTCTTTCATTTCTTTAACTGTTAAGTGAAGGTGGTGATACTGAGGTGAAAACTATTCCAGATTCGCTCAAATTCCTTTCATGGGTACCTATTCCCCGAGTCCTAGGTTTTTTGCTTGCAAGACTTCAGAAGACTTAGAAGACATCCCCTGAGCCATGGGAGCCATTCTGCCTCCCTGGGCAGAGACCCGGAAATACATGGGAGTTTACATCACCCTAGATGTAAGGTAACCCTTACACTAGGAGTATGAAAGCCTTTGCCCTCAAGGGGATGACCCCCAAGCTATAATTTGCCTTCTAAAATTGTCCTGAAGAATTAGGTTTGAGCTGGAACTTCACCTGAAGTGGCACCCAGCTGGCTTCTTCCCTTCCCTTGTCCTGCTTCCCACACTCCTTTAGTGGCTCCTCATTAAGCAAGCGGTCCCTTAATGAAATGTTTGAACACAAGTCCTCACCTCAAGGTCTGCTCTGGGGAACCTGGCAGAAGACAGATACCTACCTCATACAACTACTGCTTGGATAAATGAGATCTCATATTCCACATGCAAAAGAATGAAGCCAGGCCCCCATCTTATATCATACACAAAAATTGACTCAAAATACATCAAAGACCTGTTAGAGCTAAAAATATTCAACTCTTAGAAGGAAATATGACACTATCACATATAATAATATATATAGAAAATAGGAGGCACTCAATAAATGTCAATTATTGTCGTGGTTGTCATTATTGTTTTAAGGGCTACCCACCCAAAATGTCTATGGTTGGCTGCCAGGCACATGACAGCCAATCCATGAGTGTTTTGAATTTAACTTAAAAAATTATATTGCTTCAGTGTGTATTTCCTTGTCTTAAAAGTCTTGTGAAGACTCGGAGATTGAAGACTCATTCTGCCTCCATATAGTGTAATATTCTAAAATGACCCTAGTTTGAATTGGTGCTTTGATCACCTACTAAATAAATAAGTACGGACTAATGCTAATCAACCCATGTGCCTTATTATGGCCTCATATTAAAATATATCTCAGAGGAGGAGGATATATAATATCTCTGAATAAATGTATTTTCCCTTAATTCAGACCCAGTGTCCCATGGCCCTAAAGGAAAATTTTCATTGAAGGGAATATATTTGGCTTTTAATTCTTGTTTTATTTTCAATAGGGTAACAAAAAGATTCAATCTTATTACCTTTAGAAAAGCATATCAATTACTTGTGCATCATGAACAGCCTATGGATTTCTCAAAGTCCAAGATGAGTCTATATCCTTGTTCAAAATCCCTTACATAAATTCTACATGGTAGGTTACTTTGTTTTGTTTTCACTATGGTGAGATTAGACTCTGAGACTTTCTGTTTATCTTTTTTTTTTTTAAAAATTCTTGCCAGCTTTATTGAGGTATAATTGACCAAAAGAAATAGTATATATTCAGGGTGTACAACATGATGATTTACATAAGAACGTGTTTTGATTACCACAATCATCGTTAATTAACACAACCATCACCCCACATGGTTAGTGTGTGTGTGTGTGTGTGTGTGTGTGGTGAGAACACTTGAAACCTACTCTCTTAGCAAATTTCAAGTATGCAATTCAAGTATTATCAGCTATAGTAACCACTCTGTATATTAGATCCCCAGAACTTATTCATTTATACCTGAAAGTTTGTACTCCTTAAGACTTTCTGTTCATTTTTTTTTTTTTAAAGATTTTATTTACTTATTCGACAGAGATAGAGACACCCAGCGAGAGAGGGAACACAAGCAGGGGGAGTGGGAGAGGAAGAAGCAGGCTCATAGCAGAGGAGCCTGATGTGGGGCTCGATCCCATAACGCCAGGATCACGCCCTTAGCCGAAGGCAGGCGCTTAACCGCTGTGCCACCCAGGCGCCCCTGTTCATTTTCTTTTTAAAAACAAGTACTTTTGCAAAACAGTCTACGTACTTTGGTACTGTGCTATGGCAAAACATGCATAGAAAGGGTACTTGTGTTACATCGGAAATGGATCGCTAACAGCTAGTTATATCGTATGCACAAATTATTGTTTAATAAAGATATGCATAGGACTTATTTTGACATATCAGAAATAATGTGCAATTGTCTAGTGACATAAATATTACAAAGAGTTTCATGTATCATCTGATCACAGCTGTCATTCAAGATGTTTATTATTTATGCCATTTTATAGCTAAAAAGTTTAAGGCTCAGATAATTAAGTGACTGCTGTATTGGAGATGAACAAGTCACCAAACAGTTGGACTCCACATATGATAGTGAGTCGTTTTTGTTAAAAATTTTAAAAAATGGATGCCCAGCTAAAGACTACATTTCTCACATCCCTATGCCTTCAGGTATGGATGTGAGACTAGGTCCTGCCAATAGAATGTGAGTAAAGGTGACAAGCATCAGTTCCAGGCCAGGATTTCCAAGAAGTAGGTCTGCATTCTCCATTATCTCTCTTCCTTTCTAGCATCGGACAGTAGAGGACTCCTCTAGCCCTGCGGAAAGGAAAACCGCCCACCAAGTAGGACCATCCACACTGAGTCGACCTCAGAATTCACACTCCTAATCATTAGCTTAATCTGCTGCGGTTCTCAAACATCTCTGCATGTACAACACCAGGGCAGGAGGGTACAAACGCGGGTTGTGATTCCAACTCAGCACATTCCGTAGCTCACTTTGAACTGGTACCTTGAGGACGTCTCTGACACCGTCATGTCAGAGAAACACAGCTGAGGTGGACACGGATCCTCTCAATGCCTTCCACATCCCACTCCCATTAGAAATGACTTGCCACTCTTCTAGATCAATGTCTCAGAGTAAGTTTTCAATATTTTAAAGGTTTTTTTCCTTTATGAACATATTCACTTATTATTTATCATATGAGAAACGGAAACTAGAAAGGACAAAATCCCCCAAGATTCATAACTCTTCAAGCTCCCACAGATTCGAACACCAAAAAGGGAACATCTTATGCCTTTGATTTGGGTCATATGCCCAGGTTACTGTGGACTGCATTCTGAGGAGAAGAGAGAATTAAAGTGGAAGTCTGGATACTGCTCAAAGGGACATGGTTACTACCATTACCATTCCTTACTAGGAAACCAAAACATGCCAAAAATCCACTTTGGTTCCCAATTAGCACAGGTAAAATATAAGGCAAGGAGATTCATTTGTCAAGACTTAAATAAATCCACATTATTATTAAAAGAATAGTCCAAAAGTTGAAACACATTTAACATTATGATGAAATATCTAATAGCCCCTATTCACGATAGCTGCCTCAAGGAAACACCAAGAATACTGATATAATTCTAATTAGAACTTCAGAGAAACATCCAGAGTTGGGAAGTGGCTGGTGATGCCAGAGACGCAGTGCATTGATAAAATGTTGCATAGGAATCCCAACATTTCAATGGCTTAAAGGTAAAATCTTCAAATTGCCTCTTTCTCTGCCAAAGAACACACAGAAATCTGGAAGCATATGCTGAAAATGCTGGTCATCATTAGTAGAGATGCTGATAGTAGTATCAGTAGACTGATACATCTGTGGCACTGATTGGAAAAGAAGTTCAACTGCAGGTTGTCCTCATGATGCCCCAACCTAACATCTGTCAAAATCAGTGGCTACACGAAATGTCCTCCGACCGTCTGTCACCATTGCAACACAGGGAAGCATCCTTCAACTTCTCCCAGACTGCATGCACTTGAAACTTTATTGAGAATATGATATTCTTCACTGCAGGACTACATACATTATTTTTTATTTATATTTTCAATTCCTAAACTCTGAATCTAGCTACATTCAAATGAATTGTTCCCTTTCTCCCATGTTCATTCTGTTTTAGACGTAAGATTAGGCAGCGTACCATCACCTTCAAAATGCTTGCATCTACTCTTGTTAGTATTTCCTGTGATTTAATTTTGATTGGCCCAAAGCGTTATATGCATGAGTGCGTGTGCAGTGATATGCATGTGTAACTATGCTGAGAATGTGTGTGCAGTGTCAGTATGTGTGTGTTTGTATGTGAACACATGTGTGTTTGTGTACATGCATTGTGTGTTCTTTGGAACCAAAGATAATCACATATAGTAGATAAGGGTAGAAAATCAAATAGATGTCAAGGAAAATATTTTAATATTGGATGCTAACTTTATGCAAAAAACAAAAAAGGTCCATTGCTTTCATATATAGAATTTATCTCTTTAAAAGTAGTTTAATTTTTTGGTTTTTAGTGGATTATAAATTAACAAAGAAATTACATTAGTGATTTTTTTTTACCTCTATGATTGCAGTAAATACTCTCTTCTATGAAATTTATGTCTTAAAGTTAGTTGATTGGTAGAGCCAGAGAATACATCTCTTTCCTTTGTCAGAATTTGCCAATCTTGCCCTGTTCTCATGGTCATTATCATTGCAATGAGCGTGATGTTTCAGCGAAAGACGGAAATGTTCTAAAAAACTTAGCTAGCTGTTCTCACATTTGATTTATTCTTTTTTGTTATGATATTTAAGTTTTATAAATGCAACAGGTTGTTTTAGTAGTGTTGGATAACAAATTTCTTGAAGACTTCCAGAAAACAAAAGTCCTATCAAAATGAGAAGAAACAACTAAGCAAAACTCCAAAACACTTTACTTCAAGCACTAACATGAGCTGGCTTCGCAGTGTCTACAAAGTGCCAAACCAACCTGGTAGAAAGAAAAAAAAAAAATCATTAACTCGCCTGGTTGTTTTGGCTACATATTGCTAGTTTCAGTTTTTCACTGAAATGTTTTGGCATTAGGGTGAAAAACATATATTGTAGATCGAAGAGCTTAAGAGCTTGCTTTTATTCAATTACATGGATTTTCATAATATAACTTGAAGAGTTAGATTTTGGTTAAAGACTACCTTGGTAGAAGAAAAGAATGGCATTTTCCTTTTACATCAGATACTTCCCTGACATATTGAGACATCATCTTTCGCTTTAAAACATGCTTGCTTAATAGTAAGATTTCGTCCTTTTTCTTAAACATATGTTCTCTTTTCAGAATGAAATGTCTTGAGGACATCAAAAGCAGAGAGGAAATAAAACAAAATTTGAGCAATTATGGAGGAAAATAACTTCCCCAAAACTAGTAGGCCTTTTTAAAACTGACTTTAGGATCCTGAAAGGAACAACGGAAAAGAAGGTTTGAGTTACATCAGGGGTTTTGCCATGATTTTTACCATTTTACTAAATATGTAATAACATTTCAAAATGGAAAAAAAAACAGTTTATGATAATTTATTTCAAATAAAGAAAATGGTCCACTTAAAAATATTGGAAATTAGAAATTAATGTATTAGGTTTGATGTTTTACAAACACACATTTGTAAAATACCACTCAAAATAGCATTCAATTATCATTATGTTACTAGTTATTAGGGTAACAGTATAGAAGTCCGTACTGGTGGCTTCAACTAAGTAGGTGGTGATAATTTTATATATTGTGTAAAAATTGTTTTAAAAAGGCAATGAAATAATAATAATGAAATATGAAGTATGGCTATTATTTTTGGTTTTTTTACAAGGACATTACTTGTTCCTTAATATGCACGAATCATTAATAATGAAATAATATCTATTCAAAAATTACAACTCAATGTTCCTTTTTGAATCCATCTTGAATGCTTCCAGAGATTTATGAATCAAACAACATAATGTGATTATTTGCCATTTAGAATTTTAGTTCAACCCCTGGACAGATCATTTTCAATTCACCATCTTTTGTTTGTGTTGCAACATTCTGCATCTCTTGACACTTTTGCAGAATACCTGTTATAATGTTTGTCTCTTCACCTCTTCCATACCCTAGTGTTCACACCTCGAGGAATTATCATGTTACAAGTAAACAAATATGTTCTATCTACCAGTTTGCAAAAGTGGGCAAAACAAGTTTTTTTTACCACTACTCAGCATACACTGTAAATACATCTCATGCATGCTTATTAAGTTTTAATTGAAACATTGAATCTGAGGTTAAATTATTATCGAATGATCTGTCCTCTGCTAATTCTTTCATATTTCGATTGGAAAACAAATCAACAATTGCTTTTTGTATATGAGAGGCATTAAAGGCTCAAAAATAAATGACCTAGAGATTTTACCTGTCCAGAGGAAAAAAAAAATAGGTGGATAGTGAACTGTTCTTCATCTGATTTTAAGAAGATACAAGATACAAGAAAAAATATGTTTCCCCAAAGAAATGCCATCTTTTGAAGTGTGACATGTATTTCTTTGGGAAAAGCTGAGGAATCAGCCCTGTAATCGGATTCCAGGTGTAGCATAACCGGATGGGATTCTCTGCCTTTGCTAGTATCTGATTCTGGAGAACTGATGAGATGCTCAGCTCACCAAGGCCGGCCGTTACTAACTTCCGTAACTTCCACTTTAGTTCCTGAATTCTCTATTTCCAGGAAAGACTAAATGAGTCATAGGAACCTGATTCGGGCAGTGATGACAATCCGATCAACTGCCTGCAAAAATCTATTGGTGAAATAGAGCAATGAGATAAACTGGAACGTATTTACCAGTCTAAAAAAAATACAACTCTAAAAATATGCTTCCGGGTTTATTTAGAGAGAATATTTATTTCCATGGAGCCATAATCATGAGGTGTTGTGGTATCTGCAGCAAGTAACTTAATGTTATATTTCAACTTCTCAAGGTAGTGAGGAGGCAGAAAATTGTGTGAATGGAAAACGTTACCATATAATGTCAGTGAATGTCATAAATTACACCCCTGCCTCCCAAGTTAATCATTATGTTAATCAAAGAGTAAGTACATGTGGATACTTTTTTTTTTTAAGCTAATGAACTAATAAATGAAGTCATATGGCAGGTATTGTGCTAGGTTGTAATTTACTACATATAAGATATAAATTAATATTTGTATATAATAGGCTATAGCTGCTAGATATAAATATATGTGCATAAATATACGAAAATTCTTGAGAACAGTGTTAAGAGGTACTGTTCATGAACATTGCAACATAAAATCTCCATTCGGGGGTGTATCTTTTCCTAACACTAAATGGAGTATCAGGGTTGAGTTTTTAAGTTATCTTAATCTTTCTCTTGGGGATATGAAAACTTAAAAAAATTTTTTTTAATTTTCAAGTAATGATGTCATTCTTTTTTCTGATGCGAGTATGTATATGTCCTTAGAAATTCATGGGAAATTGTGAGTGTGCATCTATTAAAAATTTGGTAGGATTTGAAATGTATTAGGAGTATTTGGCTTATTGGGTATGGTGTGTAAAAGTTGTGTTAAGTGGTCTTATGAATTGCCGCTTGTTTTCCTCAACACCATGTTTAGAAAGACTTCCGTTTCCACACAAGGACTATTTTTTTAGAATACCTGGTAAGAAGATGATGGTGTGAAGGTCTTCCTAAGCAGCTAACATCTCGTGTCTGTCAGCTAAAGAAAGAATTTAGAGAAGAGAGGGTTTCCATGTCAGCTGGTGTCCTGCCAATTTAAAATTATAATCCTCATTCCCCCTGAAATAACCTGTCACGAAGAATAAATAACTTCTCATAGGTGGTTACATGTCCTTGAAAAAAAAAAAAACAACTTCATATTACTGAAAAAATCTTGTTAATTGATAATGTTATTTTAAACACGTTGATCACTCACTAGATCCTGTGAGAACACATTTCCCATGAGCACTAGCAATGAGCAGCACACAGCCTACCCACCATGGAAAATACCAATCCCCTTTAAACTCCCAGCACCCACGCCACCACTGAAGCCACAGTAGGCTCCCAGCCAATCAAAACACGCTTCAAGTATGTGGTGAAGCATGACCAGACCCTCCCAACCACGACAGAGGGGTCCACAAAACTGAGTGAAGTAGGAGGAAGGATAATTACCATCAATATGCTTCCCACATGGGAAACTGTTAAACTTATCATTCCTCTCAGTGGTATGTTTGATGTAATGTGTTCATTTTAGTGCTTATTCTTATGTCTCAGGATGTTGTCTAGGAAAAGGTGTCTAGACAGAATGGAAAAGAGCCTTTTCAGTACACCTTGTAATGGTTGTAAAATGAGCAACAAAATAATAGATCTGGTCATTCTATGGTGGAAACTTCTAGAAGGATTGTTTTCTGTGGTAGAGTATTTTGAATTTTTCTGAAATAGTTCTTGGTACAGGGAACATTCCCTGTGAAATCTGAGCCTCCCAAATCTTTTGGCAAATCCATCCTGGTTGTGCAAGATACTCTGAGAACTTTACTGGAAAACAAAAACAAAGAAACAAATGAAACAACAACAAAACCAGCCCTGATTTTAGAGAAATTGCTTGACTATTAGCTCTCCAAGACGTAAGATCATGACCACTGGGTATGGTGAGGGTTAATCCAAATTATGACTCCATTGGCCAGAGCTACAATATGGTGCTTTGTGTGCAACTGTTCACTGGACGCTTCAGGGTAACAGGGCACTGTTGTTACAAATAACAAGAATGATAACCCACCTGGAAGGCTTGGCAGGTGCTGTGTTCAACACATCATATAGATTATATAATTTAATTGTTCTTTTTTTTTTTTTTTTAAGATTTTATTTATTTATTTGACAGAGATAGAGACAGCCAGCGAGAGAGGGAACACAAGCAGGGGGAGTGGGAGAGGAAGAAGCAGGCTCACAGCGGAGGAGCCTGATGTGGGGCTCAATCCCACAACGCCAGGATCACGCCCTGAGCCGAAGGCAGACACTTAACCGCTGTGCCACCCAGGCACCCCTAATTTAATTGTTCTTACAAACTTTGTGAACAGGTTAGGTCTTGAGATAGCAAATAAACATGTACTCTGTGATAATTATATGTCTACCATTTATTGGGTATCTACCAAATGTCAGGCATTAGCATTTATTACTAGTGTCATGTTTACATACTCATTAGAAAGGTATTATCGCCATGATTACAGTTTGGGAAATCAGGCTAAGAGAGCGTAAGTAATGACTAAAGTCACACAGAAGATCTAGGATTCAAACTCAGATTCAAACACCGAAATCAGTATTCTTTCCAAAATACTATAGATATTAAGTCTGTTGTTTTCACAAGGAGTTTCTGTTAGGGGAGCAGCATGCCTGAATAGTTCAGGCCTAGGTGATACTCCCAGGCACTGATCTCCTCTCTCTGTATCCGCAAGTCTAGTTTTATCACATGGCATACATTACACGGTTGATAGTTCAAAGCTTTAACTATTACCAAAAATTTTCTATAGCTCTAATAAGAACTCAGCTCAAATAAACTAAATATTGGGTATTCTAGATGGCTTTCTGATGCCCCACTGGCAAACACGGATTCTTTTAAGGCAGGTTCTCAAGCTAGTGGGCCACAGACAGGGCCAGATTTGACCCACAGTAATGTTGCATTCAGCTAGCAAAGGGTTTCAAAATACTGAGCCGGTATTGAAAACCCAGGAGATTGCATATGAAAATCTGAATTTGAAACGTCTTTAAAACATTCAGAAACCTCCAACAACACTGTGCCCACATTCTCACAGATCAACACTTGGTGGGAACTAAGTAGCTGCTGCATCCCCCTCCCCCCGCCCCCACCTTAGATGGGGCCTATGCTCTATTTGCCACAATTCCCAACATTTCCTGATGCCTCCTCTGTCCTGAACCTGTAAGTTGCTTTTAAAAACAGAGGGTATGGGGGCGCCCGGGTGGCTCAATCGTTAAGTGTCTGCCTTTGGCTCAGGGCGTGATCCCAGAGTCCTGGGATCGAGCCCCATATCAACTCCTCTGCTGTGAGCCTGCTTCTTCCTCTCCCACTCCCCCTGCTTGTGTTCCCTCTCTCGCTGGCTGTCTCTATCTCTGTCAAATAAATACATAAAATCTTAAAAATAAAATAATATATAAAAAATAAAAACAGAGGGTATGGTCCCTGCTACCACTTCACCATCAAACGTTATATATATTAGAGGGCTATGTTTTCTGTGAGCCTGGAAGAGAGTATATTTCTTCCTGAAAATGAACATACCCACATATCTAGTATAAAATGCTTGTTTCCTTCCCCGGAGTTTGAGTCTTTTTTCCTAGTCCAGATAAGGGTTTGTCAATTTTGTTTATTTTTTCAAAAAACCAACATAGTTTTTACATTGTTCTTATTGTTTTTCTGTTCTCCATTGCTGCTCTGATCTTTATGATTTCCTTCACTCTGTTAACTTTGGTTTACTTTGTTCTTTTCCTTCTAGTTTCTTGAGGTATAAAGTTAGACTGTTTGAGAGCTTTCTTCTAACGTAGACATTTGTCACTATAAACTCCCCTCTTAGTACTGCTTTTGCTGTATCCCATAAATTTTGGTAAATTGTGTTTTCACTTCTATTTGCCTTGAAATTTTTTAAAAATCCCTTTGATTTCCTCTTTGACCCAGTGATCGTTTGGGAGTTACTTGGTTCCCACATATTTGTGAAATTTTCCGCTTTTCTTATTCATTTCCAGTTTCATCCCATTGTCGTTGGATAAGATACTCGGTATGATTTCTATCTAAATTGGTTAGCACTTGTTTTGCGACTTAACATATGATCTCTCCTGGAGAATGTTCTGCACGCACTTGGAAAGAATGCTTCCCCCCGCCCCCGCCGTTTGGTGAAATATTCTGTGTACGTCTATTAGGCCCCTATGATCTATAGTATGCTCCAGTCCCCTGTTTCTTTCTTGATTTTCTATCTGGATCTTCCATCCACTGTTGAAAGTGGGACACGGAAGTCTCCTATTTCATTGCTGTCATGTTTTTTCCTTTCAGGTCTGTCAGTATTTGTTTTAAATACATAGGTGTTCTGGTGTTGGGTGCACATATATTTACAATTGTTATATCTTCTTGCTGAATGGACTTTTTCTCTTATCGCATGTGATACTCTGTCTCTAGTGATTTTTGCTTTTACTTAAAATCTACTTTATCTGATATTAGTATAGCCATTCCTGCTTTCTTTTGGTTTCCATATTCATGGGATGTGTTTTTCATCCCTTCACTTCCGGTCTGTATGTGTCCTTGAATCTAAAGTGAGTTTCCTGTAGACAATAATATAGTAAGATCTTGGTTTTTTATTCCAATCAGCTACTCTGTGTCTTTATCTGGGACATTTACATTTAAAATGCTTACTGACCAAGGACTGACTCTTGTCGTTTTGTTAACTTCTTTCTGGTTTTTTGTGTTTACTTCATTCTTTTTCTTTCTTGCTGTCTTCCTTTGAATTTTCTTATTTTTGTATTGATAGGTTTTGATTCCTTTCTCTTTTTCTTTTGTGTTGTTTTTTTCCCTGGTTCCCAAGGGACTTATCTTTAAGTTTTAATGATTTATTTTAAGCCAGAAACAACAGAACTTCGCTTGCCTACAAGAACTCTACATTTATGTCACCTCCCCATCATATGCTATTAATGTCACAATTGGAATCATTTATTTTATATATCCATTAATGTAATTCAGTTATAGTTGTCTTTAATACTTTTATGGAATTGAAAGTAATTTACACCCCCGCACACACACACCATTATGGTAACACAATATTGTTTTTTCCCTTCACTACATTTCTTACTAGACTGTCCCCTATAAATGTTTTAACTTACACCCCTCATTCAAAAGCTTTCCTTTTCTACCCATACTTCCTGAAATCCTGGAAGGGCTTCTGCGGCCAGGACAGGCAGCGGGAGGCAACAGCACTGAGGACTCTGCCAGCCCTCCATTCTCATCATCCCTTTTCTACCCTAGAGGCATTTCCTTTTATTTTCCTTCCTCATCTGTTTTGTGTGTATACTTGCAAACAACTTTTGTTTAAATACATGATGATGTGATTAAAATTAAGTTTGGAAACAACCTTTGTAATGATGGTATTAGAACATCTGTATGTACTCTATTATGAAAAATACGACCAGGGTGAACCACGTCAGCACCTGAAATCCCAGAGTACATAATCCCTTGAAGCTCCATAAAGGAGGAGTTAGGATTAAAAAATAGAAATAGAATCTGAAACAGAGCAGGAAGTAACACCTAGAGAGCCCTTCATTCACCCTGTCCATGGGGGACCACATCCATTTTGCTTCACATTATGCGAATGTCTACTTACTGATGCCTCTCCAGTTTGGATCGCAGCCTTCCACACACACACACACATACACACACACACACACACACACACACACAAAATATGCTTGTTTCCTCACTTATCATTTGCTTTTCTTACTAGACTATAAGCACCACAAGTGAAGGTTTGTTTTCTTTTTACCAAAACATCTGCAGCGCCAATGGAAGACTTCAATGAATATTTGTGGAATAAATGCAACAATAAAAGGTTTCCCAGACTGAAACCACTAAAATGTTCAAAAGGGATAAAATGTTCAAGAAAAGTAAAAAAATTGTAGGTGATCAAAAATGTTTCCAAAACAACATTTTGACTGCCTATGGATCTAGACTGTGCTACAGACATGAAATATATTATCAAGAAAGCTGTATCGCTATTCGGTATTGATGACGAGAAGGGAACCTCTGCTCTCCTACGAAGTTCCTCATCATACCACCATGACAGAATCATTGTGCTGAAGGTCACATTGGTCAGACCAATGTCACAATTATAGAATTATCACAAGAAAACAGTTAAATTGAGCAAAATCTCAACACTCTAAGAGTACAAATATAAATCATAAAGTAAACTCGGATTATTCTGGCTGTTTATCCAGAATGACTAGTTAACTTGAGGGGGAATATAACTTTCACTTAAAGGTGAAGATATGATTGCTTCGTTTTATTTTTATTGACTTCTAGGAAGTATGATACCATCTCCTACTGCCTACTACCCTCTAACACCAATACCAATACCTCTATCGTCTACTACAGTGGCGTGTCAGTAAAAGATGTAAGATAAACAGATCATCTCTATGATGTGTTGGCATAATTTGACAATATACCATGATCTGAGAAGTAGCTATAAAAATTACCTTCCCGGAAACTTTTTACCTACTGAAATAAGAATGTTCACTATTTAAAGGAACATTAAAGTATTGTATCATTTCGAATAAGACTTCACTCGTTGATCACTAACGCTAATCACTGTGTTCACGTGGATTTTTTTTTTTAAGATTTTTTATTTATTTATTCGACAGAGATAGAGACAGCCAGCGAGAGAGGGAACACAAGCAGGGGGAGTGGGAGAGGAAGAAGCAGGCTCATAGCGGAGGAGCCTGATGTGGGGCTCGATCCCACAACGCCGGGATCACGCCCTGAGCCGAAGGCAGACGCTTAACCGCTGTGCCACCCAGGCGCCCCTCATGTGGATCTTCTCACTGCTTATAAAAGTCCGCGCCTCCAAGCAGGCGTGCGAAGGACTACACTTGCGAGCTGCCTTGAAGGAAAACAGAGCATTCTTCTCATCAATCCACCTTCTGAGTTACGTATAATTACTCGAATGAAAAGTAAAGAATACTCTTCTGAGGAAAGCTACCACACACTTCCCCCACTCCCTCTCTGGGCTTATTCAGGCTACTTACAATTTTCCCTGGACACAAAGGCAACGCTTCTAAGTGAGTTTTGACAGAACACAGAATCCAAGGCTTCTCCAACTCATACTTTCTAAGAAGATGCACTGTGATGTCAATGTTTTAGGGCATAATATAAAGGAAGTTTTCTCCTGAATGATTAAGGCCTGACAAGTGCCTCCTCTTAGCCCTGGCACCTTGTTCCTATATATGTTTGCTAGTTTAGCTGCACAAAGAAACACATTTTGGGGAGAAAAAAAAAAGATAAATAGATTTTGCCAGGTTGGCTTTGAACCTATCTTTCACACCACTGTGAAGTGCGCTGCCAGGATGTGCGATATGTAGTTAGAAGCAGCAGATGGAAAGGCATTTTTGAGGGGCTTTTTGATGGTTCTGAATCTATGCAGCATTTACACACCAAAGCATGCTTGTTCATCTGTTATATATTTAGGGATATTTAAACTGTGAACATTTGTCTTCCTTAAAGACTACAAAAGTATCTGGAGACTGACTGACTTACTAAATAGACATAGTAAATTGATCAATAACTAGTTTGACATCCCTTGTTCCCCTGCCCCCTCACTCCCAACCAGCTCCTGGCCCCCATTCTGTATTGCCTGGCAGTAGCCTCATGTGGGGCCGCAAGCATCCTATGTCATGGAAAAATGTCACAGCACCCAAAGAAAATACCCTCCCCATATGTGTGTGTGTGTGTGTGTGTGTGTGTGTGTAGAGACTGAGAGAGAGACACAGACAGAGGGCACTTTTAAGAAGCCCTATTGAAAATGTGGGCCAATGGGATGATATTTAATGTTGCCTCTACTTCAGCAAAAGATAGAAGTTTCTGCAGTCATGGGCTTTCTGCTTAGAACTTTCTCCTAATATTTCTAAATATGATCATGGAGTTGAGTGCCACCAAAACAAAATATACTTGAATGAGTCGTAGACTGTTACTTTTTTCTCCCCAGTTGCATGGGTCTTACCCAGTAGAGACCCATGAGAGAGAAAATAACAGAAAATACTTTACCCAGAGAGAGAAAATAAAACCAAATCCTTGAGATTTAACCCTGGTGCTATGAACTGAATGTTTGGGTCTCCCCAAAATTCTTACACTGAAGCCCTGATCTCCAAGTTTGATGATATCTGGAGGGGAGGCCTTCAAGAGATAATTAGGTTTAGATGAAGTCATGGGGGTAGAGTCTCATGATGGAAGTAGTGTCCCTGTAAGAGGAGAGCAGAGGGAGTTGGCGCTCCCTCCCCTCTTTGTGAAGATACAAGGAGACAGCCATCTGCATATCAGGAACCAAGCCTTCATCAGACAGCAAACCTGCTGGACCTTGATCTTGTACTTCCCAGGATCCAGAACTGTGATAAGTAAATGTGTACTGTTTAAGCCACCAGGGGTTAAGGTATGTGTTATAACAGCCTAAGCTAAGACACCTGGGATAAACTGATAGCTACACTTCACAGAGCGAGCCCCCAAATGGGCCCTAAATCTATAGCATTTAAATTAAATGACTGATATTCTCTGAAATAGCCTAGGATCAGCCATCTGTGTTTATTACATACCCTCCCACCCATTCCTAACCTTAGGTGCCTAAAACTGGCAATTTCAGAGGAAGATGTCATAGCAAGAGCAGGGAAGTGCCTATTTATGGTCAACAAAAGTACTATTGTAATGTGATACTGGGTAAGAAGATAAAATTATTGACTCTAAATTGCTCTATGAATTTTTAAACACAAAGATTAATTAAGAGCTTGCCAAAGTTTCCTTCGGCTCCTGGTCAGGCCACACTCCGTGCTCACTGTTGTATAAGTGCTATGGGGCATGTAAAAGAAAAGAAGGAAGGACCGCAGAACTCTGAAAACAAGTACATCCAATTTCAGTGCAACATCGGCAAATCAAACCAAAACTCTCTTCCAGAAAAAAGTATCAATTTTGGACCTTCAAAGCCAAGTTTATTTTCTCACTACTTTGGCCGTTGCTTGCTGTTCCCCACAATTGATACTCAGAGAGAAAGACATCAGTAAATTTAAACAATCAGTTGCTTGGAACCCATGGGTCTTCTGTGTTAAACTTGCTCAGTCTCAGAGAGTTGGGAACACTGACCGTTTATCTCACAGCCTGAACTCCAGAACTCCCAGAATTAATTAATGTGGACAAAGTACTGCGCACACAGCAGGAGTCCCAGAAGAGCCAATCAATAGGTATCAGTCAGTCTCAGTCTCCCTTACGGGGTTGTTTTGGGGATTCATAAGTGAAACAATATTGCCTGGCACGTATTAGGGGCTCAATAAATGTTAATTTCATCCTTTCTGCCCTTTCCCTTATAGTTAAACAAAACCAAAAACCATGACATTTTTAAAATGTGAAACTCTGATAAATTTGAAAGAACATTCTGTGGACCCAAGAATAAAAAAATATCTTCTAACTAAAAATAATGTTTGTGAAACTGATTTGCATTTCAAATTTTGGCAGTACACCTATGAAGGGTGTCTCTGGCTCAGAATCCTGGCAAGAGGTGATGAGGACTTGAACTAAGGTGGTGGCAGGAGATTGGAGACAAACGGTTCTAAGAGGCAGAACAGCAGAATTGTCAGGACTCAAGTGCTGTCGGCAGGCAACCTGGATTCCATCTCAGCACCAACCCTTACTAACTGTGCCATTCAAGCACTTGTCTTACTTTCTAATCTATGGAATCGAGGGGGTGTATCACCCCTACTTCTCTGAAGCATGTGAGAATTAAATGGGACGATACACGTGAAGCACTTTGCACGGCTCCTGACACGTTTATGCAGTGGGCGGCTGTTATTAATACGTGTCGTTCGTGACTGCGTGCACACTCACAATGACAAGTGCATGCTCTATGTAGTCCCCATTTGGTCTCTGATCACATCAAAAACCTTTAAAGAAGAAAAATAAAATAATGCCCCCTCCATGTGGAGCCCAGCCGGACTGTTTGCTCTGTAGAAAAAGAATACAAATCAAAATCTTTTGTTGTCCTAACAGAATTTGAACTTGGGACCTAAAAATCTGGCATTTGGTGTTTGAGTCCTGCTTCAACAACATAGAATTCTGGTGCCCTAGGTATTGGCCAGAAAGCTCAGATTGAACTGAATGCCATTCAATTCCTACCAACGTTCAGTTACAAAAGTACATTCGAGAAACAAGAGTCTTAAATAGAGTGGACCCCCCCCCCCCCATTTCCTCAAAGAGTCCTAAGCGCTAGACTCTAAGTCTTGATAAAAGCAGTGTCCTGGGCCCAGGTGAGTTAGCTTTCTATTGAAATATTTTGGTTACATTTATTTTAAATTCAGAGTCAATAAAAGGCTTATCTATGGGAAAAACATTTTGTATCACCAGGAAAACTAGAGATATTGCCCACTAAGTTCCTGAATTATCCATGTATAAGACCCCACAAAAAATGTCTCTTAGATATGCATGTTTGAGTCACTCCTGAAAAAATAATAGATTTGGGCATTTCTTTTTTGCTTTCAATCAATAATTATACTGTTTTGTTGTGGCTCCCATGGATATAATGATTAAATCTTGTGTTCAATATAATGTAATTTGTAATTAAAGTTAATAAAATTGGTGGAATTGTTTCCCCCATTTTTCCGCCACTGTTTTCCAGTTATTATGGAGGGATGTCACTAGAGGACCTAGTAAAGAATTGGTACATAATGGGTGGTCAACATTTAATCCACCAATAAATTTTCATTCTCTCTCAGATATTTTTAACTGTTATACATGAGATTTTAGTAAGCTCTGTCTTGAAAAAAATTTAAGTAAAAGAGACATGGTTTATCAATCAATAAAATAATAGACCTCAACATATGTAGTTCTGGTTGAAGTATTAAATAAATATCTATGGGATACTTATTGTGTGATAAGATAAAACCATATGGTATTGACAATGACAGATAAAATCTATTAGTTCAGTAGATAAATCAAAATATTGGAACAGATTATATACGCCTTCGTCTTTCTAAAGAAGTTTTACATTACGTAAGTAGTACATAACCATTTAAAGCAAAAGACTGGATTTGAAGAACCACCAGATAGCATCCAATCTAACAAGACAGGAAAACTTCAGAAACTAAACTACTTTAAACTAGTGAGATGAGTATGAGCACCTAGGAGGATAGGGGAATGGGCGCTCTCTGGCCCACAGTTGGGTGTGTGAATTGTTAATCCTGGTCAGGAGGAAAATTTACAAGAGCTTTCAAAAAGCCTAACAAGGTGCAGATCCTTTAAACTAGCAATCTTGCTTCCCAAAAGTTATTCAAAGAGAATAACTGAATCAGTTATGTATCTTTATACAGATTACCATTTCTCAGCGGGATTAATATAAGGAAAAACAAGACTTAGGAAAAGCTTCCCTATCCCTGTATTTTCTTCCCAGGACTTTTTTTGTTTGTTTGTTTGTTTTGTGAGTTTTATTTAAGCAATCTCTACACCCATTGTGGGGCTGGAACTCACGACCCGGATCACGACCCGGAGATCAAGAGCTGCATGTTCTGCCAACTGAGCCAGCCAGGCGCACACCAACACCCCTTAGTACTTAAATTTTTAAATCTATTTTCACATTTATAAAATTAAGCCCTCTCAAGTCTGTTTTGCTATAACTTTGTCCTGATCGTTAGTCATATAGCCCAACACCATTTACTGACTAATCCGTCTCATTCACAATGCTTTCATAAAACTTAAACATTACAGTTCTTTAAAAAGCATATAGTTAGCTGAGTTTCATTCTGCCCCATAGGTTTGCCTTCTATCCCAATGACAGTACCAAATGGATTTTATTATTGTAATTCCATAATTTTGAAAATATTTACCTATTCAACTGCAGATTGATTTATTTACAAGGTTTGATAGTAGGCATATGAGCAAAAAGAGACAAGTGTTGCCATAATGAGGTTTACAGTTTAATGGAGAAGATGGAGAATAAAATCATCTCACAAGTAAATTTACAAATTTACAAAATATGAGGAGTATTAAGAAGGGAAGGTTCAGAATACCATGAAAGTATACTTCAACTGTGGTATAAGAGATATCTCATTCCTTCCAATTAATATTTCCTTCCAGAATTTTCCTAACTAAATATATTCCACAAATGTCAGATATATTTTCAAGTTTTTAAATAAATTCCATCTGGGTTTTGATGAAGGTTGAATTAAATTTGTAGTTGACTTTAGGAAGATTTTATATACTTATAATATTAAAAATTTATAGCTAAGAACAAGGTGTGTTTTAACTGTCTTTTTTGAAAAGTCCTTTAGTAAATTAAATTACAAGTTTTGGGTAAAACTTGGATACTTTTTAACAAATTTCTTATCAGACATTTAATTCTTTTTGCTATAACTGCTAATGGAATCTGTTTCCATATCATTTTCTAGAGGCAATTATTGTCATACGACGTAGCTCCGTAGTTTTGTGGTGTATTCGATGATCTACAGCGTTCCTGTAATATTCCTCAGTTACAAGTTCTTGACTCCAACCGTTTTCTATTGATTCTCTTGGTATTCTCTAGTCTACTCCAAATAGATCATCAAATAATTTTTCTTTCCAATATTCATACTAATTGTTAATATTTTAATTAACTTTACTAGCTCAGTCTTTCTTAGCACTGTTACATTAAAAAAATTAGCAAGTATATTTGTGTTTTTTCTGACTTTAAATCCAATTTTTCTTGTTCCACTGATGTGCATTATGCTGCTTGTTAGCCTGCTATAAAGTTTATTTATTTAGCTTGTTAGAAAATACTTCTAGTATAGTAACAGTGTTTTTTTTCACTAATTAAAATTTACATACATATTTTTTAAAGATTTTATTTATTTGTCAGAGAGACAGAGAGCGGGCACATGCAGGGGGAGCGGCAGAGAGAGACAGAGAGAAGCAGGCTCCCCCTGAGCAAGGAACCTGATGCGGGACTCGATCCCAGGACCCTGAGATTATGACCCAAGCTGAAGGCAGACTCTTAACCGACCAAGCCATGCAGGCGTCCATATTTTTAAATATATTGACAACATCTGAGGAGATGATTATGCTTTTTCTTCTTTTTGTCCTAGAGATACGATAATTTACATTCATAAATTTCCTGATATTGAGCTATCCTTGAATAAACAAAACTCTATCTCTGATAATTTACTGAAGATTTTCGTACTTTAAGAGAGTTTAATCTTAGTTTTTTTATGCATCTTTTATTGATCTTTTTTCTGAAAATGGGATTTCTGATATAAGAATATTCTTTAACTTTCCATTTTTTTTATTCTATTAAAGATGCTAAATGGTTTAAGAATTTTCTATTTCTTAAGGTTTTTGAAACAAGTTTTCCAAGAAACTCTGTAAGCCTAGAAACTCTTCAAAGGGAAATTTCTTTGATAGCTTTAACATCCTCTATGATTACTAATATATTCAGGTTTTGTTTAAATTTTTAACAGTATTTACTCGTTGATTGTATTAATATTTGTCAAATTTTATTAAATGTTCTCTTAAAATCAATTTTATTTAATCTAGGTTTGTAACTATATAGTCTCCTCAGAATGAATCTGGAATAGTTCTGTCTTCTTTCTTGTATTTGTTTATCATCTATTGTTTTAGTTCAAGAACCAGCTCTTGGAAAATTTACTATTTGCTCTTATCTAATTTATTACTGTGTTGTTGTATTTTTTTTTTTTTGTAACTGCTTTTCTAGCATTCTTTTGCTTGCTGTTTTTTCCAACTTCTCCAAATAGGCTCTGTTAGTTTCTATTTCTTCCCCTTGGTTTTTTGCTCGATCATGTCTCCTTTTGGACTCTGCTTAACAATGAAAACCATTCAGGTGAAGAATCTTGCTCTAAGAATAATTTTTGGTTACATGTTATGTACTTTGATACATTGAGCTATAAATTACTTTTTATTTTTGAAATAATCCATTACTGCAGCTCTGTTTTATTTCTGAATCCACATATATATATGTATATATGTCTATGTATTTGTATTTAATGTATGTGTGTAAAGATGTGTATACTTTTAATACCTAAGTTGGAGTATTTTTAGAGAGGTTATTAATTTCTAGTTTTATTTTATTGTGGTTAGACAATGTGGCCTATGTCAGAATTTATTGAGGTTTTCCATTTTTACAAACAGTCTATGGATGCTTGAAAATAAAGTATATTTCTAATTTATTGGTCATCTCAAATTCTTGGCCATTTATTGGCTGACCAGTCTGTTAGAGTAGAATAAAGAAATGGATATACTGTTTCCTTCAACAACTAACTTCTCCTTATCTCTCTAAATGTATCCATTTTCAATTCTCTGGAAGGCTTCTCTCTAGGCATATCAATTCTACCCTGGCTTCCTTTACACATCGTACTTTTTCCCGCCTGGTTTTGCTTATGTCATTCTGTTGGCTGTGTTCTTCTATGTTGACTCTGTTTTGTCCAGGAAGTATCTCTCCTGATCCACAGTCAACATTTTATTTAAATCATTCTCCCTTTTACCCTTTGCCACCTAGCAGCCCTACTTAACTAACCCTATCACTCTCTTTTGCTATACTTCCTGAGGACAAGGAAGGCCACCACCATCGGTTGCCTACTCAACAGTGATTTCCCCACAACTGCTAACAGAACTCTAATTTTATTTATGAGGAGAATACACCCAGCTCCAAAGCAACGGACTGTGAATGGGCTAAGGCAATCATAGCACTTCTCTGACATGCTTTTCCAGATTACCTTGCAGCTAGAAGTGCCTATGTGACTGATAAAATATTCAGATTTTTATGGGGTGTTGGAAAGCATTTGGAAAAGTCTGCCAGAGAGTGTGGCTTCTGAGAAAGCTTTAGCTTTCCTAAAGAAATGTACCACCTTTTCTAATGTCTTCCTGACTAGAACGAGGGTGTGATGGTTTGTAACTATTAAGAAAATGTTGAGGAAGCTGCAGAAACACTGGCACTAGTCACTGTTCTAACACTAGCAACATCCTAGCCCCAAACTCCCTATATGAGAAATGTAAACCCCTATTAAAAAAATAATTAGGCTAGTTTATTATTTGCAGCCAAGTGCATCCCTAACTGATTCACTTCTGTGTTGCTTTTTAATTCTCCTTCAATTTCTTTATGTATATTTAATTGCCTTAATTAACTTAAAATTACTAATATGCAGGACATTTTTTTCATATAAATAAGCTATGGCCAGAAGTCAGCCCTGGTTGGCATTTAATTATGCAATTAGTTAGCATAGCTAACATCTATAAAGCACTTTCCATGCACCATACAATCCTCTAGGTACCTTACAGACGCTCATTATTTACTCTCCACAACCACTTTATGAGGCAGCTACTATTACTGCGTTCCCGTTCTCACAGATGACGAAACTAAGGCACAAGGTCACACATCTTTAAGTGGCAAAGCCAAGATATGCACTAAAGAAGCCTGGCCCCCAAACCTGTACTGTTAATAACCACACCCTACCATCTCTTGTTTAATGAGTGGTTTCCATTTTCCAGTTTGGCAATGACTTTTCACATACATATATACTGGCACACAGGTACATGCCCTTTTCCACATTCTCACAACAACAACAATAAAAATCCTTCACTACACATGACCATCAGTTTAACAGATGGTCATTCTTTTCCCAGGAAGTCCCTGTTTTGGTAGCTGTGGTCAATCATTGAGTCCCCTTTTCACCGAAAAGATTAATTTCAGCATTTCCCCTCAAAGGCTGGCTAAAACCAGAACTACCGCAATTCTAACTACTAGATTGTTTCACAATGAAGGCAGTCATTTTATATAAAATAAGATTTGACCTGAATCTTGACCCTTTATTGGATTGAAATCAAAACCTCAACTTTTCCAAAGCTTTGAAAATGAGCTTTGGTTGGCTTCCTCCCCTTTGTTTTTATACACCTCTTCACTCTGTGTTTGTCCGGGCTGAAAAACTGAATGACCAAAATACCAGAGGGAAGATGCCTTCCAAGCCCAGTAGAGTCAAGAATAATGGAAATCTAGAAAGAAAGCCTGGTTGACTTTTTGTCTGTTTCTTTCTAGTGTCATTTCTAAATCACTATTGTTTCAATAGAAAATCAGATGTTTATATGCCCAATAATATATATTGTTATTTTATTACAGCAAAGCAAGATTCTAGACTATCTCACTAACCAACTTACAGTACCGTGATTAAAGCAGAGTCCTTCCAAACATTACACACTTTGTGACCTTGGGCAAGGCACTTACCCCTTCTAGCCATCCATAATGAGATCAATAATGGTGGCTACAACTAGGGTTGACATGAATTTTCGAAGAGATGATGCTTGCAAAGCATCATCATCATTATCATCACAGCAGAAGCTAATAGTTACATAGTTCTTACTGTGTGTCAGGCTCTATTCTACATGTTTTACTGATATTAATTTGTTTAATCCTTACAACAATGTTATGAGATAACTACTGTTGTCATCATTTTAAGAGAGGAGCAAATTGAGGCAGAGTGAGTAAATAACTTGCCCAAATTCACTGTTTTTAAGTGGTGGCAGGGATTCAAACCAGGCAATCCGACCCCATGCTCATGCTTTTAACTATCATACCATACCACGCTTTCAGAAATAACCAGTCTTACTAAGTTTTTGAAAATAATATATAAATAGCTCTTTAAATTAAATAAAATACCAGGTTAAATACTCAACATAAATAATTTCCACATGGACAAGTGCTTACATAAAACATTTGCAAAAACAAAATAACTATAATCAATACTATGTTTTATTTTAAGCTCATTATTTTGAGATAATTATACATTCATATGCAGTTGTAAGAAATAACAGAGAGATCCCATGTACCCTCAGCTTTGTTTTACCCAACGGTAACATTTTGCAAAACTCTGGTACGATATCAAAAGTTGGATATTTATTTATATTTAAACACTTTTTTTAAAGACTTATTTTAGAGAGGGAGAGAGAGAGCACACATGCAAGTGAGGGGGAGGGAGAGGGAGAGAGTATCTCAACTAGACTCTCCGCTGAGTGTGGATCCCAACATGGAGCTTGATCTCATGACCCTGAGATCATGACCTGAGGCAAAATCAGGAGTCAGATGCTCAACTGC
This sequence comes from Ursus maritimus, assembly GCF_017311325.1. Classification (NCBI taxonomy): domain Eukaryota; kingdom Metazoa; phylum Chordata; class Mammalia; order Carnivora; family Ursidae; genus Ursus; species Ursus maritimus. The sequence continues at coordinate 35,923,763 of NW_024423343.1, forward strand.
CTGAGCCACCCAGGTGCCCCTTTATTTTAAGATACAGAACACTTCTATCAAATAAGGATTCTTCATACTGCTGTTTCATAGCTACGCTCAATCTCCTCCCTCCCCTGCTTCCCTTAACTTAAAACCACTAATCCGTTATCCACCTCGAAATTTTGTCCTATGCAAACATACATACTTCCCAAAGTTGACACAAATACTAAGTAGCTCATTGCTTTTAGGGATTCTGAACTTTCCTTTTGTTTGTTATGCCCTGAGAGTTGCATACCGAATTTCCTTAATTCTAAGAGTGGGCACAAGTGTGAATGGTGAGAGAATTGACAGCATAGACAAGAAAACATAAGGAAAACATAAACAAGGAGGACTCTTTCTTGTTCCTCTACATCAATCTTCTTCCTACTTTTAACTACTGGTTTCAAGAATAGTTTTGTGATTTGTAAGTGTGAAGCACCTCTTTAGAAAATTTCATTTTCTAAAATCTTACATTAATAAATGTTCTTTGTGATAATACCATATATATTCCTGTTTACACTGTCTTACATGGAACCAGATAAAGATGAATACAGGAAACCTAATTCAAAATGGAGTCAGAAAGCAATGAAGGGAAGATTCTCACTCAGGTAACACTCACTGCAGCTTATGTTACATACCCCAACAAGAAGAATGAAGATTTTCTTTTAGCCTGGCAACAACCCAGCCAGTGAGAAACCACCACACTTCAGCCAATGAGAAGCTACAATCCCAAACTCTCGCTCTCTCTCTGATGAACTTTTGTCGAAAACAACCCCTCGCAACTTCCTCCTTTCCTCTATAAAAGACACTTCCCTACTTTGTTCTTTGGACTTTATGATCCACCATAGTTTGCATGTCCTAAATTGAAATTCCTCTGCTATTACTGAATAAACTCATTTGCTACTTGATAACCTTTGTGGTTTAATTTTTAAGGTTGACACAAGGAAGCATAAAAGATTATCTGGAAATGTCAAAAAGAAGTTCATCCATCCACAATGAAAGGAACATAAATTTCTAAGGAATTCTGCACAGAAGGATCAAGATTTCATATAGAGTATGAGCAACATGTAGAAAACAGCAGAAGTTACCAGTATTTATTTGTGGAATTTGGAGCCATGGGTGACTTATTGTTTTCTCCTTTCCTAACATTTCTTATACTCATAAGCATGCATTACCTTCCAATAAAAAATAGCAACACAGACACATGAACTTCTTTTCCTTATTCCTGCCACAGCGGCTGTTCAGAAGAAGAAAATATACAACTGTGTAGTGTCTCTGCCCGTAGGAATGCATATTTACCCTGATCTCTCTGTATATTATATTCTGAAAAACTACTTTGCAAATATTTATTAGGAAAGAGCAATGATTTTATTTACTTTCCTAAATTGGGATTACTCCTAGCTTTATCACTAGGCCTAGTGGTTTTATCACCAGGCCAGTAAAAATTAATTATCCGGTGTAGAAGAATGCTCAAAAGTTGCCTTTTACACTTTACAAAATGTAACTTTTTAAAGACTTTAATGGGTTAAAATTTTACTGACATTGCATAAGCTATCTTTCATATAAGGTAGAGTGCTGGAATTAACAAAAAATACTTGACAAGTAAATGTAATCACTCTGAATTTGTTTATATTCAATAATAAACTACCCTTACATTTTCCAGTCTTCATTCCATGTTTGCACAATTCAAGGTTGTACTTTATTTTTCCTTAATCTCTTTTTTAGATTTAGTTTTATGATTTGAACTAATTTGGTGAAGAGTAAAAAAATAATAATAATAAAATAAAAAGTAAATAATAGCATTTTTTCTTTCCTACCCCCTCCTCTATTTTGATCCTTGTAAACCTTTTTTGGTGTTTGGAAAGATAGCTGTAATATCTCATGTACAAAAGGCATTCCTAAAATGATCTAATTAACCAATCTCAGACGCCCAGTTAGAGGCAAATATTGCAGCGGCTAATGGGACATAATAAAACTTCAGAGTCCTTACTAAATATCAGATTTCTCTAGACTGACTCATGCCTAAAGATCTTTGGGAATTCCAAACAAACTTATCAGGTGAGCACAAATGCTCCAAATAATAGCATGAGATTCCATCGTTCTGAATAGCCTACTGGCAGCCAATATCTTGTAGCCAGTCCTTTACATGCATAGCTCCTCCCACCTTTGGCAATAGCGTTTGGAACATCTGTATAGCATTAAAGTGTATAGTAAATGCTTCCTCTTCAAAGGCAGTTTTTTTTTGTTGTTCTGTTTTGTTTTTTAGGCCTAGATAGTACGAAGGCAGTCATTTGAAATATATCTAGCTGATTCTTTGTTTGGCACATGGCAAGTCTGCTGGTTTATTAGTTCCCTGTTTTTTGCATTGATACTTTGATAATGATTTTTGAGGGTTCAGAGAAAGAAAAGTCACTTTTCTCTTATCTAAGCTTTAGTTGCTGGCAAGTAGATAATCAGTAACTCGAGTCTCAGTAACTTAATAGGCACATTTGATTAAAGTTCATATAAGCTCTCCCAATAAGTGCCCTGTGAAATGAAGCAAACAAGAGAGCGTCCATTTGCTTGGGTTGACTTACCAGGCTCAGCAAACAGAGGTGAAATCAGGGCTCATTAAGGATTATCGAAAACAATTTTAATGCTCGCTTAGAATTAGGTAATCATTCAGAACAAAAGAAACTTTCAGATTTGTATCGTTTACAATCCTGGCAAATTGCACATTTGCTTAACCTTACAACACCTCCAAAAGAATTTTGTCTAAAAGTCCCGATGATCAGATTGCAAAGTGATCAAACTTGTTTGCTTCAGAGTCAAATGTTAACTCTGTTACACAAACTGCTCAGGGTGGTCTAATGGCCCACTTTTATCCCTCCACTAAAAACTCCTGCTGGTCCCTGGGACCCCTGACTCACCATGCCGAGTCTGTGCGCTCTGTAGCAAGCAACACGTCAGGGCCCCTCACACTGACCACAGGCAATTCAAAGTTCTGTGAAAGTTAACTTAGGAAACATGCAGAATATAAAGAAAGGGAAGCATCTGGAAGCAGGAGAGAGAGAGAGAGAGTTGGCATCCATTAAAATATACCTACTCATCCACAAGTGCCCCCATCGTAAGGGGAGTCTGCGGATGAATTCCCACGTTTCTGTTTACTTGTTTAACTAACTATTAAGTGACATAATACTTGCCTGTTATGTAGCTGTGTGTATTATGAATGACATAATTATCATAATTCTCAGTTTTAAAAGCCCTCTGTCTGAGAGGTTTTTTTTTTTCCTTTGTGAAAATTAAAACAGTTACTTCGCTACATGCTCTATTGGGATGACTGACAATTGATGAAAACATACAAAGCTCCCACAAATAATTTTAATTTCCATCCAAAATAAAAATGTGTTAACTCCTCATGCCTATAACAAAAATATTTTCATAATGATACTGTTTACACAGATTGAATCAGTTGTGTCACTGGGGTACAGCAAAAACAGCAATGGGACCTGCTGAGACTTAGCACCAGATTGCGATTTACAATCAAGGCAGCAAGAGTCACTGAAGTGCATAGCTCTCGCCCCAATTACTAATTAATCAGACCCAAAGAGGTCTCCATAAAAGGCACAATTTTCAGCTGTGCATCCCATAAATTTAAAGGGCTCTTCTATTTTTCGAGGAGAAAAGGTGACCGAAGGAGGCGCATCATTACAAGGTACCTGTCTTGCATACGAGCTCATGGAATCCATTCCACTGGGGGCTTGTCTTTTTGCCACTCCCCGTTTCAATGTTCTGAATCCAAAATTTCACACTATGGCAGAATCCCAGCATCATTAAAATGTCAGCATGCTGGTTTCTCTATAAAAACAACTGACTGACTTGCTTTTTGAGTTTCTGTATCCGCACAAGTGTTTTTGTTGTTGTTGCTTTTCTTCTGTAGTTAGTGTCTATGGAGAAAGAAGGGGTATAATAGGTAAATGTATTTTAAGAGTTTGTTGGGAATTATGGGGAAGAGCAATCAGTGTAATCCGGTTCAGTTCAGCTTCTACGCAACTTCATCAAATGAAAAATATATTTGATCTCCTTCGTATGGGGATCGGATAGAAGCTTTACAAACGACCCAGCTTTGACAAAAAGATTCCAACTGAGTAGTCTACAAGAAAACAGGCATCGCCGACTTGTTTATTTTAACCATCTTTAAAATAATGAGTCTGATTCTCGTTTTTCTTCCTTTCCTAGATAGCTCCTCTACAGGGAGCACTCCCTTAGAAGTGAATGGCAGCCCTGGACCTAGAGGAGACCTGCAGAGGGGAAGGAGCAAAATGAGAATCAGTCTGCTGATTTCAGATTCCTGACGGGCAGCCTGGCCAAACGAAAGCTACAACGATTCGAGTCATGTTGCATTAACCACACATGGTTCTACACGGACCACCCTAACACAGGCATCAGACCTAAAGGAAGAAGTATTAGTGGCCTCATACGTGTGCAAGAAGAACTACCAACTGCAGAAATGGAAACTGTTTTATCAGGAAGTTGGATCACACAGGCTATCGCCGCTTTTGCTTGTAAGGGATTTTTGGAAACCGTCCCCAAACAGGGTGTCTTAGAGTAGATTAGGTTTTGCAGAGAAAAGGTGCAATGACTGTAAATCCTTTCTTCTTTTAAAAAAGATTCATTCATTTATTTATTTGAGAGTGCACGCACATGTGTGTAGGGGTGGGGGGGCAGAGGGAGAGGGGGAGAGAGAGAATCTTAAGCAGATTCGCTGCTGAGTTTGGAGCCCCACATGGAGTCCTATCTGAAGACCCTGAGATCATGACCTGGGCCAAAACCAAGAGTCAGACGCTTAATCGATACACCTCCCAGATGCCCCTGGAGCTGTACATTCTTAATCAAGGGTCACATTGTATAAATCACAGCTGTGGAAAATAAGGCCTACGATAGAAAAACAGGACAGCTCTAAGGCTCTAAAAGAATTTAAAACAGTTTACCTATCCTTCAGGTCCTAAATGCATATTAGACAGTGAGGAGACAGTCAAGGGATCACGAGACTCATGACCTGCTGTGTTCAGTCCTCCACTGCCATTATGGGGCTGTGTGAACTGACATAAGCCCCCACACCTCTCCCCTTCTCTACAAACTAAACACACTGAACTAGAAGATCTCCGAGGTCCCTGAAAGTTCCAATACGGGTCAGATCCACGAGGAGATATTTTTTTTAATCACCATTTACAGTATGTACCAATTTAGTATTTATTAGTAATTGTGTTTATTTCCTTAGCACATAGAAATATGCATATAATCAGATCGCTTACAAAGCTGACTGATGCTCCTCTCTCTCTCTCTCTCTCAACCTTCTCTTGAGTAAACGGATGTGGGTGACAAGGACATGGTGGTATCTCAACAATAATTGTGTTCGTATTAAGGATCTGCCGTGTGCTGAGCACTTTGTTTAGGGCCTTCTGTACATTTTTATTGTACCCCCACAACTCCATAAAGCTTTGATTATTACCCCAATTTTCAAGTGTAAAAACTGAGGCAAGAGAGATTTAACACCTCTTAGCTAGCATCTCCTCCTGTCCATCCACTCCCACTCCAGGGTTAGGATAAAACAGCACTTACCCACTTTTAACCTCTATGCTTTATTATAGTTGGAAATTCATTTATAAAATGATCGTGTCACTAGGACTGTTTCTGAGGAGTTTAAGTCTTGCCTCAGAAACTGCTAAATAGCAGGGCCAGCTACCTAACTGGGACCTGAGCAAGAGGAAAACGTGGCCCCACTACCTGGGAAGTCAACTTCCCCTTCCACGGGCATCTGCCCCAACCCACAGCAGATGGGAAACCCCCAAGAATTTGTACTTTCTGTGCTGGAATGTTCTCAGCACCTAAAACAGAGTTGGGCAAGAGGCCCCCATTGGGTCTTCTGCCAAATGAGCCATGGTGCTGCCAATTCTAATCCCAAAAGCCAAGACAGTGTGGGATGCATGCCTTACGCTACCCGCCTCTGGACACAGGACCCTTGAGGGTGGAAGCAGAATGTGGGTTCCTCCATCCCACTCACACTCCCAGGAAACTCAAAGCCATCCCTAGGGATGGTGTTGGAGGTTATGGGAGGTGATGGGAAGAAAAATCTGGCAGGGCCTCTGGCACTGGTGGCAGGCACAGTCAGCTAAGACCCAGTGGGGATAGGAGAGAGAGGGTTCATGGAGGGGGTGAGAACTAGACCTTATCTGAGCCCCAGCACACACTCCATTGCCTTGTTAATAATGTCTTTTAAAATACAAATCTCAACATAAAATTAAGAATTTCAACAAGGCAACCACAGAGCATTAAACTCCAAGTGCTGGACCCTTCTGAGCATGAGCCCTGTGCGTTGGTCACAGGCCCATGACCTGGCCTGGCTAAACAGTCATCCAAAGTATCCATTAGGCTGCATGTGAATGAGTGAAGTTGATCATCAAAAGAGGAAATTGACTTAATTTGCATTCAACATACTATTTCATGACGTCTGCGGGGCAACCTGACTCTGAATTATGCTTTCCCAACTATCACTGCTCCCTCCCTTCTTCATCCCTCTTATAAATCTTCCTTGCAGCTCTCCCACTGAGAGAACGTCACTGAGCAGACGGGTTACTCCCCAGAAAAACCATTTGGGGTGTTTCCTTAATAAAATTCATCTTCAGGGGGTCTTTTCCCTAAGACATTCATATTTAGTATAGAAATGCCAGACGCAACAAATCTGAAACTTCCTATGATTGAAACCAAAGAATACCTATGGTCATCATATGTAACAGTCATGTTTTCTGATAATTTAGAAAAGTACATTCAAATATTAGAACTTTTATTATATAAAGTGTATTTCTATTGTAGAGCTTTAAAACCATATTCACTATGATAAATCACAATAAATCGATTAACCATATTTCAGCTTCCTTTCTCAGAATTTAAATATTTTGTTCCATTTCTTACTATTTCTTCTGTGCAGCATAGAAAAACCTGCGGAGTGTTTCTTTCTGCTCCAGTGATTCATGATGACGATACTCTTGTGCATAAAGTGTGTTACAGTAAATAAAACATATTTACACATAATTCTGTGAGTGGGCTGGTATAAAGGTTACTATCTCCGTCTTCTACATGAGGATAGAAAGTTTCCAGAAGTCAAAGGATTTGTTCAAAGTTGGACAGAGTGAATGGCTGTGCAAAATGCAGACGCTGGCCTGTGAGGGCCGGGCTGCTGCTCCCCTTCCCCCTCTGCCTCTCCGGGGAGGTGAGGTTCGGGGTGGGGGTGAGGCCCAGCCATCGGTACCTGCTACGGGTTTGGTGCTTTTTAATGATCACATGGACTCCTCTCAACATCCGCAGCCTTTGAGGTTCTAGCTTCCACTTTTTACATCATCTCCCCATGTCCCCAAAGGGGGAAAATGAAGCGTGTCCAAAGCAGGAGGGAACACAAACTAAGCCACATGAAGTAGAACGCAGGTCATGTATCTGCGAGTGGACACACCACCCATTTCGTGAGAAGTTAGACAATAAAAATAAGCCCCGATTACTCTCATGTGAAACCACAGGTTTGGAGTTGAGGTGGGCAACGGCACGGGGCTTCCTCTCTACTGGGACGGTAGCAGGCTCTGTCCTTCGTTGCGTCCAGTCCTAGCAGTGAAATGACTACTGTTCAATGGGAAGGGAGCCCAGCTTCTGTGAGGGCATGTTAAAATCGGATTCGAGACCCAGCTTTGGCAGAGATGGATTGAAGGCAAAAACAGAAATGCAGCTTTCTGCACACCATCTATATTAAAATGGTTTTGGCTATCAACCAGAATTTTTAATGAGGGAAAGGAAATTGTCTATCATTGTGAATGCATAAAACCACTCTGAAGCGCTTTTCATAAAACAGATTACTGACATGCTTCGTTTCCTTTTGCTCTCCACAAAAGAAAGAGTTGGAAATGCTTCGAAACCTTGCTTACCACAGTAAGACGACCTCTTCTAAATATGACTTGATAAAGTACAATGCTTCAGCCAATTTTATGCACAGCTTCTTTTTCCCCTGTTAGATCTTTAAAGAACGCTGAAATGAACTTCTAGTGGAAGAAAGCAGCTGGGTGTTGGAAGTAGGAGGAAGCAGAAGGCCCTACTCTCTGTACTCTTCCAGGCCCTGAACATGATCTGACCAACTCCCAAGGAATTGCCTGACAGCTTTAAAGGAAGCATGGCAGAGAATGGTGTCAAGCACAGTTGGTGTAAATCATTATCTTTCCCTTTCACACTTCTTTCTGTGCTCCTCGCCTTTGGGTTTACTGGGACATTATTTAAGGTAACCTAAAGATATTCTTTTCATACTCATTTTTCCTTCATGCATTTCCCTAAAACCATTTCAACTTCTCAAGATGGGGGTATGCATGTTCTGGGGGAGACAGGCTACAGTTCTGAATATGGACTATAAACAGGTATTGTTTGCATCAGTTTGACAATTGATGGTGTTGGTCAGGATGTTCTGTGTTGTGCCTGAGGTTTCAACTGTAAGCCTATGAGTTTTAATATAAAACTAACGCAAGCTAGAATAGAAAAGCACAGCGTAGTGTTACTGCAGCATTAAAAAGAAAAATGAACAATAGTTTACTATTTTGAAAGATGAGCCAGGCACTTGAAAGAGAATTTGATACTAATCCATATCTGACAACTATCCATGAAATCAAACGCGAGGCTATTTCTATTTCTTATTTTGTCAGATTCATGTCTATTCCCATAACACTGGCGGGGGTTGGGTGGGGAGGGAGAGCCTTTAAACTCTTCCTACTCCTCAACAGCATAACAGGGAACTGAAATGCACATCTGTAAATAAATGCATCATTAGATTCTCATCAATTTGTAAGCTTCGCTTGATGTATGGCTAAAATAATCCCTCAAGGAAAACTAAAGAAGTGTTTGGTTCCAAGCACACGCCAGATAGATGAAAGGAGGGGGTTGGTGGGTGGGGACCAAATTATTTAAATGAAGAATTTTGCAGATGCTACAAATATCTTTTACAACAGTCCAGAATGAGGAACTATTTTAAGTACACTGTTACCAACGTATTCACTAACAGAGGAGAGCGCTGGACATATTAAAGGAGCACAGTAAAACAACTAATGGTGCACTTGAGCGGTAACAGGTTGTCATTAGACCAGCATCTGCTCTCATCAGAGTTAATTATTCAGTTGCTTTGTTTTCCAAGTAGGTGTCTGGTAAAATTTAGCAGAATCTTAATTAAAACACATTTTCAAACTCCTTGGATGCTCATCTCATCTAAAGAAATCAAGACAATTTCCACTATAAACATCAAGCTTCAGTTGAGCCATCAAATGGAAGAAGGAACTCAGCCAATGTAAGTTGCTAGGTATTAACTATTGGGATGCCCAGAGCATGCAGATCATGAAAACCTACCTTGAGAAACAATCTACTTTTTCCAAACCACTAACCAGTGATAGCACACAGTCAAATAACAGCAATACCTAAGACACATAATTCACCTTCACAATGCAGTATAGGAATGTAGTCTATGAGCGCGAAACATCTAAAAGACATCTAAAAGACAAAAGAGCTTCTGCATTTACCTTTGAACTCATTATTTAAGCATTAAAATATGACATATATTAACTTCAATATTTGTCATAAATTTTCCAAAAATGGAAATACTTCCCCAAATGACCACTGCTTACAATCAGATACTTATTTGGGGACACCAAGAAGTTAGTCCTAATTAAAATTGTGAATAGCAATATAAACCCTACAAAATGTGAAAAATTGAATAATGAGTCAAAAATTATTATCACCTTTAACCTACTACCTAAGTAGTTGGAAAGTACACCACTGAAGTGAATGGAATAAAAGTCAAAGAAAACAAAAATAACCAGGAAAGTCCAAAAATACAGCAGCAATTAGAGTGAAATCAAAGAGTGCTACCAGCTCCTTCCCTAGACGGTGGAGACTGCGCCTTCAGTCTGAATCCCCAGGATCCACAAAATGGTGTGGGGCATAAATACTGGGCATTCAATAAGAAGAGTCTTGTATGAAAAAACTGATGAATATTGATTGTGTTCTGCCATCAAAGTAAGGATAAAGTTGTCATATCCTGTAAAATTTGAACCTAACATTCTCAGAAAAAAATAAATAAATAAACCAAATGCTGGCTACTTGGTTTTATCGACTCTGGATGCTAGAATATCAACTCCCCAAATCAGATCTGCTTGAACAGGTATCTATATATGGCAATTCTTTTTTTCTTTTTGAATGTAGTGTTCCATGCTTCATTGTTTGCGTATAACACCCAGTACTCCGTGCAATATGTGCCCTCCTTAATACCCATCACCATGCTAACCAATCCCCCCACCCCCCTCCCCTCTGAAACCCTCAGTTTGTTTCCCAGAGTCCATGGTCTCTCATGGTTCGTCTTCCCCTCTGGTACCCCCCACCACTTCATTTTCCCCTTCCTTCTCCTGATGTCTTCCATGCTATTCCTTACATTCCACATATAAGTGAAACCATATGATAATTGTCTTTCTCTGCTTGACTTATTTCACTTAGCATAATCCCCTCCAGTTCCACCCATGTCGATGCAAATGGTAGGTATTCATCCGTTCTGATGGCTGAATAATATTCCATTGCAATTCTCATATGGGTTCCTTAATGAATGCAGTCATGGAGTTATGAAGATAACATAAAGTTATTAGAATGAATAAACTCGATCAGTAATAAAAATACATAGAGTTAATATTACCTAATGAACTATGAAGAATATACAGTGGTTTTGGCTTCCCCAGTTCCACCTCACCAAGGAAGAGATAATAACCCTAGCCACTATGACTAAGGGACATTTTATGCTCCATTTATATCTTCGTGTAATTCTTTTTAAAAAATATTTATTTATTTATTTATTTGAGAGAGAGAGAGAGAGAGAGCAGAGGTAGGGGTACAGGAAGATGGAAAGAGAAAGAGAACCTCCAGCAGACTCCCTGCTGTGCAAGATCCGAGTACCTTGAGATCATGACCTGAGCTGAAACCAAGAGCCAAACGCTTAACCAATTGAGCCACCCAGGTGCCCCTTTTTGTGTTATTGCTTTAATTCTATATAGTCTGATGGCCTTCTCATGTTTGTTTTTTAATTCAGGGCCCATTTCATACTTTGATTTCACACTTGCCAAAATCAAAGGAACTGAGTTTTTCATGAAGAACCATCACTCTGCATGAGAACAACAGAAGGGCAGCTAGGTCCCTGCCTTTCTCAAATGTTAGTATTTTGCATATGGTTACAGTGATTGAACTCTTCTCCTGCTGGGAGATACACACCATTAGTGAGATTTCGGGCTTAGCCCTCTATAATAAATAGATCCCCAATAATGAATTGAGGAAGACAGAATTTTATTTTTCTTTCAAGCACCAGTCTGGAAGTATAAGAGAAGTTCCAGTTGATGGCACAGCTCTGTTCCAGGAAGTCATCAGGTCTCAGTTTTCTTTCATCTTGTTACACCCCTCCCCAATTTCCTAAGGCATTGTTGTCATCACCTCGATTAACTGGATTACGGTCACATCTTTACTCCAGCCCATGGTATGGAAGGAAAAAGGAAAATGGGGTATACATGATTTCCTCTTAAGTAAGTGACACAATAGAGCACATCATTTGAGTACAGAATACAGCATTTGAATGTACATTCCACTGATAGGTCTGACCAACTTAGCTGCAATAGAGGCCAGGATATTTAGTCTATAGTAGGGCAGTCATACATCCAGCCATATGTTATGTTAAAAAAAAAAAAAAAAAAAGGAAAATGGATTTTGGTGGCCAACAGATAAGCGTTGAAATTTGATCATAGTATAACTAGTTGCTATCAATCTCTAACAGCTATCATTGTTTTAGAACAAAAATGGAAGCCTCCGTACCACTTAGTTGCCACGGGGGAGGCAAAGGTAAATGCCAAGAAAGCATGAGGCTCCAAAGCCCATAAAACATGGTCCTGGTCATGAAAGAGTATACAGTTTAGTAAACAATTAAGCAAATATATTTGGGTCATAGAACACTCAACTTCTACTCAGCAAATCAACAAAATGATACCTGGAAAAAGCAAATTGAGAATAATATAGATTTTCAGGGAAGAGGGGTGAAAAATCAAATAAACCTAACATAGAAGCCCAACTAGGAGAAATGTTTTAAGCAGGAATACAAATGAGGGAACAGTCATGTAAACTTGGCGCTAGTGGAGGAAGACATCATGTAGGGAGGGAATCATGTCATCACAGACGGGCCCAACTGAGGGAACCTAAAACTAATATTTGGAAATCAGGATGGGTGAAGTGGGGAGGACAGGGTGTATAGGCTTCAACCAGACCAACTTGGAATGTTTTTCATTTGAAATTCCTAAGAAAGGTTTCATTTGAAGAAATGATTAACCTGCCAAAAAATATTCTACCATTCATGCATGATCTCAAAACTTTCTCTCATTCTCTCCAGAATGATACTGTATTATTTTAGTCCAATGAAAGGAAGTAACACCAGGTGTGCCAAAGGTTTGGGGGGAGTGGGATGAATGCTAACCTGACTGCACCAGGTAAAAACAGATTGAACATAGAAGACTGAGGGGCAACACAATGAGACACCAGAATACTGGTCTCAGGCTGTCTTTCCATGGCTACCATTATCCCCTTTCATATATCCTATATTCCTTATACAGCCTGTGATTTCTAGGTCTCATGCCCATCTAATGAGACATAATGGAAATTAAGGCACATGTCCCAGGGAAAATATTACACTTGTATAGTAATGCATAGCAATGTTCATATGGTCTGATTTCACATACTTTGTCACAATCCTGCAAATCTTATTACTACAAATTAATTTGAATAAAACAAACAGTCTAGAAAGTTGAATTAGACATAATCCACAGTTCTTCCTTGAGTCAAGTTTGGGAGCTACTGGTGACTATTGGATACCTCATTATGGCATGGAAATTCTTAAAGCAGGAGGAATCATACTTTTGCCTGAAGCCCTGTTCATCCCCAGTCCTATTGTGAACATGATCTTAGACCAGCCAAAGTTGTAAGTTATTCAAAAACCATCTCAATTCTAGGCTCACACAAAGAACGTCAAATCTGGAGGCCAAGTTCATACTGTATTTAGTGTAATTATAGTGTTGTCATTTAGTTTTAAGAACTTTTTCCATAATTTGTAGATTTCACTTTTTCTACCTTTCTTTTAGTGTGTTAGTTTAGCCTTGGTATTCCACAAGATTTGATGCTTTTTAAAGAGCTCAGAGCTGGAGGGCATTCCAAGATGGCAGAGGAGCAGGAGACCTAAAGTTCATCTGGTCCCAGGAATTCAGCTAGAGAGCTACCAAACCATTCTGAATACCTACAAACGCAACTGGAGAACGAAGAAAAGAGTAGCACAAACTCTATGAACTGATGGATATGGATATAACCAAATTGTCAGAAATGGAGTTCAGAGTAACAATGGTCAAGATGATGCGTAGACTTGAAAAAACTATTAATGAAAATATTAATGAGAATATAGAATCTCTAAGGGCAGAAATGAGAGAGAGTCTGGCAGAAATTAAAAATGCTATGAACCAAATGCAGTCTAAACTAGATGCTCTGACAGTCAGGGTAAATGAGGCAGAAGAACGAATTAGTGAATTGGAGGATGGGTTAGAAGAAGAGAAAGCTAAAACAGAAACCTGGCTCAAAAAAATCCAATCTCAAGAATGTAGATTACGGGAGATTACTGACTCAATGAAACGTTCCAATGTCAGAATCTTTGGCATCCTTGAGGGGGTGGAGAAAGAGAGAGGTCTAGAAGAGATATTTGAACAAATTGTAGCTGAGAACTTCCCTAATCTGGCAAAGGAAACAAGCATTCGTGTCCAAGAAACAAAGAGGACCCCTCCCAAGGTCAATGAGAACAGACCTACACCACGTCACGTCATAGTGCAATTCGCAAATATTAGATCCAAGGATACAGTATTGAAAGTGGCCAGGGGGAAGAAAATCCTTACGTACAGAGGGGAAAATATCAGAATAACATCAGACCTGTCTACAGAGACCTGGCAGGCTAGGAAGGGTTGGCAAGGTATTTTCAAAGCTCTATCTGAGAAGAACATGCAGCCAAGGATCCCTTATCCAGCAAGGCTGTCATTCAGAATTGATGGAGAGATAAGGACCTTCCAGGATAGGCAGAAACTGAAGGAATTCGTAACCACCAAACCAGCCCTGCATGAGATATTAAGGGGGGTTCTATAAAAGTAAAAAGGCCCCAAGAATGATACAGAACAGAAATTTACAATCTATAGAAACAAAGAATTCACAGGAAACATGACATCATTAAAATCATACGTCTCAATAATCACTCTCAATGTGAATGGCCTAAATGCTCCCATAAAACACCACAGGGTTGCAGATTGGATAAAAAGACATGACCCATCCATTTGTTGTCTACAAGAGACTCACCTTGAACCTAAAGATACATTCAGACTGAAAGTGAAGGGATGGAAAACCGTTTTTCATGCCAATGGACCTCAAAAGAAAGCTGGGGTAGCAATTCTCATATCAGACAGATTAGATTTTAAACTAAAGACTGTAGTTAGAGATACAGAAGGACACTATATTATTCTTAAAGGATGTATCCAACAAGTGGATATGACAATTATAAATATCTATGCCCCTAACAGGGGAGCAGCTAGATATACAACCCAACTCTTAACCAGAATAAAGAGACATATAGATAATAATATGTTAATAGTAGGGGATCTCAACACTCCACTCTCAACAATAGACAGATCACCTAAGCAGAAAATCAACAAAGAAACAAGAGCTTTGAATGATATACTGGACCAGATGGACCTCATAGATATATATAGAACACTACACGAACAACAGAATACTCATTCTTTTCAAATGCACAAGGAACTTTCTCCAGAATAGACCATATACTAGGTCACAAAACAGGTCTCAATTGATACCAAAAGACTGAGATTATTCCCCGCATATTCTCAGACTACAATGCTTTGAAACTGGAACTCAATCACAAGGAAAAATTTGGAAGAAACTCAAACACTTGGAAACTAAGAACCATCCTGCTCAAAAATGATTGGGTAAACCAGGAAATTAAAAAACCAGTTTAAACAATTTCTGGAGACCAATGAGAATGAAAACACATCGGTTCAAAACCTGTGGGACACTGCAAAGGTGCTCCTAAGGGGAAAATACATAGCCATTCAAGCCTCACTCAAAAGAACAGAAAAATCCAAAACGCAGTTTTTATATTCTCACCTCAAGAAGCTGGAGCTGGAACAGAAGAACAGGCCTAACCCACGCACGAGAAGGCAGGTGATCAAGATTAGAGCAGAGATCAATGAATTAGAAACCAGGAGCACAGTAGAGCAGATCAACAGAACTAGAAGCTGGTTCTCTGAAAGAATAAATAAGATCGATAAGCCACTGTCCAGACTTATTCGAAAGAATAGAGAAAGGACCCAAATTAATAAAATTATGAATGAAAGAGGAGAGATCATGACCAACACCAAAGAAATAGGAAGAATCATTAGAAACTTTTATCAACAGCTTTATGCCAATAAATTAAACAACCTGGAAGAAATGGATGCCTTCCTGGAAACCTATAAACTACTAAGACTGAAACATGAAGAAATTAATGATTTAAAAAGACCCATTAATTACGAAGAGATTGAAGCAGTGATCAAAAACCTCCCCAAAAACAAGAGTCCAGGGCCTGATGGATTCCCTGGGGAATTCTACCAAACATTCAAAGAAAAAATACCTATTCTCCTGAAGCTGTTTCAAAAAATAGAAACAGAAGGAAAACTACCAACCTCATTCTATGAGGCCAGTATTACCTTGATCCAAAAACCAGGCAAAGACCCCATCAAAAAGGAGAATTACGGACCAATTTCCCTGATGAATATGGATGCCAAAATTCTCAACAAGATCCTAGCTAATAGGATCCAACAGTACATTAAAAGGATTATCCATCAAGACCAAGTGGGATTCATCCCTGGGATGCAAGGGTGGTTCAACATTCACAAATCAATCAGGGTGATAGATCATATCAACAAGAAAAGAGTCAAGAACCATATGATCCTCTCAATTGATGCAGAAAAAGCATTTGACAAAATACAGCATCCTGTCCTGATTAAAACCCTTCAGAGTGTAGGGATAGAGGGCACATTCCTCAATTTCATAAAAACCATCTATGAAAAGCCTATGGCAAATATCACTGTCAATGGGGAAAAGCTGAAAGCCTTTCCTTTAAGATCAGGAACACGACAAGGATGCCCACTCTTGCCATTACTATTCAACATTGTACTAGAAGTCCTTGTAACAGCAATCAGACAACAAAAAGGCATAAAAGGTATCCAAATTGGCAAAGAAGAAGTCAAACTCTTCGCAGATGACATGATACTCTATATAGAAAACCCAAAAGACTCCACCCCCAAACTACTAGAACTCATAGAACAATTCAGTAATGTGGCGGGATACAAAATCAGTGCTCAGAAATCAGTTGCATTTCTATACACGAACAATGAGACTGAATAAAGAGAAATTAGGGAATCCATTCCATTTACAATAGCACCAAAAATCATACATTATCTCGAAATTAACTTAACCAGAGATGTAAAGGATCTATATTCTAGAAACTACAAATCACTCTTGAAAGACATTGAAGAAGACACAAAAAGATGGAAAAATATTCCATGCTCATGGATCGGAAGAATTAACATAGTTAAAATGTCCATGCTACCCAGAGCAATCTACACTTTCAATGCCATCCCGATCAAAATACCGATGACATTTTTCAAAGAACTTGAACAAACAGCCCTTAAATTTGTGTGGAACCAGAAAAGACCCTGAATCGCCAAGGAATTGTTGAAAAGGAAAAACAAAGCTGGGGGCATCACGTTGCCAGATTTCAAGCTATACTACAAAGCTGTGATCACCAAGACAGCATGGTACTGGCACAAAAACAGACCCATAGACCAATGGAACAGAATAGAGAACCCAGAAATGGACCCTCGGCTCTTTGGGCAACAAAGCAGGAAATATTTGACAAAGCAGGAAAAAACATCCAGTGGAAAAAAGACGGTCTCTTCAATAAATGGTGCTGGGAAAATTGGTCAGCTACATGCAAAAGAATGAAACTTGACCACTCTCTTACACCATACACAAAGATAAACTCCAAATGGTTGAAAGACCTCGATGTGAGACAGGAATCCATCAAAATCCTAGAGGAGAACATAGGCTGCAACCTCTTTGACATCGGCCACAGCAACTTTTTTCATGACACATCTCCAAAGGCAAGAGAAACAAAAGAAAAAATGAACTTGTGGGACTTCATCAAGATAAAAAGCTTCTGCACAGCCAAGGAAACAGTCAAAAAAACTAAGAGGCAGCCCACGGAATCGGAGAAGATATTTGTAAATGACACTACAGATAAAAGTCTAGTACCCAAGATCTACAAAGTACTTCTCAAACTCAATACACGAGAAACAAATAATCAAATCAAAAAATGGGCAGAAGATATGAACACTTTTCCAAATGGCTAACAGACACATGAAAAAATGTTCAAAATCATTAGCCATCAGGGAAATTCAAATCAAAACCACCTTGAGATACCACCTTACGTCAGTTAGAATGGCAAAAATTGACAAGGCAGGAAACAACAAACACTGGAGAGGATGTGGAGAAAGGGGATCCCTCTTACACTATTGGTGGGAATGCAAGTTGGTACAGCCACTCTGGAAAACAGTGTGAAGGTCCCTTAAAAAGTTAAAAATTGAGCTACGCTATGATCCAGCCATTGCACTACTGGGCATTTACCCAAAGATACAGACGTAGTGAAGAGAAGGGCCACATGCACCCCAATGTTCATAGCAGCATTGTCCACAATAGCTAAATCGTGGAAGGAGCCGAGATGCCCTTCAACAGATGACTGGATTAAGAAGATGTGGTCCATATATATAATGGAATATTACTCAGCCATCAGAAAGAACGATTACACAACATTTGCCGCAACATGGACGGGAATGGAGGAGATTATGCTAAGTGAAATAAGTCAAGCAGAGAAAGACAATTATCATATTGTTTCACTCATTTATGGAACATGAGAAATAGGAAGATCGGTAGAAGGAAGGGAAGAATGAAGGGGGGGTAATAAGAAGGGGGAATGAACCATGACAGACTGTGGACTCTGGGAAACAAACGGAGGGCTTCAGAGGGGAGGGGGTTGGGGGATTGGGATAGGCCAGTGATGGGTATTAAGGAGGGCACGTATTGCATGGTGCACTGGGTGTTAAATGCAAACAATGAATCATGGAACATTGCATCAAAAACTGGGGATGTACTGTATGGTGACTAACATAACAAAATTATTAAAAAAAGAAACAGAAGGAGAAAAATGTCAGTCTTAAAAAAAATTAAAAAAAAGAGCTCAGAGCTTTTTGCTTTCCTATATAGATTTTTTTTCCTTCCTCCTGTCTTCCCTTTCCTCCCTTCCTTCCTCTCCTCCTTCCTGCCTTCTTTCCACAAATATTGACTGAACACTTAATATGTGCTGGACACCTTCCTAGAGACTAGGGCTATAGTAGGAATAAGACAGTATCTGCTTGCATTACACTTACAGTCTATTAGTGAAAGCTGACACCCACAATTATTTCTACTTTTGTTTGGGGTAGTAGCGTATTCTCTGTATATGAGCATTTAAAAAATCTTCATCAATTTTTTTCATCTCTTAAGTTTGTAGAAATTTCCAAGTTCTACCCAAAGAAACATTCTTTCTAAAAAATGATTTTCATATCAATTCTAGCTCAGCAAAAGCTCTTCTGAGATCAGGATTTGGAGGTATGCTATGGTCACCTGTCTGGGCCCAGCCATAGCTTCTCTATCCCCTAAAGTTTAGCCCTCCATGGCCGGAGCAGTAGGAAGTTTCCTCAGCAGACAATGAATTGACTGTTGAGCTCAGTATTGCAAATGTGAATTTTCCATTTCTCTGGGCATATAGTGTGCCTCTCTAAAAATGTTTGTGAACCTGTTTTATTTTTGTGAGTTAGCAAACTTGAATTTCAAGAATGGATAATAAAGCTTCACTTTAAACACATGAAAAATAAAAGGAGAGGGGGAAAGGGAGAGGGCGAAGGAGCGAGAGGGAGAGAAGAGGGAGGGGTGCAGAACAAGGGAACTGAAAAATCCTACCACAACAGATGGCTTGTGCCATTTTGAATTTAGTCTCCCCAAGGAACAAACCCTTGTAGAGGCTATTAAAGCTTCTGTTTGCATGAGAAAATGCTATTTCAATATTGATGGCTAGATCTATGTGACCTCCATTGAAAACAAAGTCAGAGAGATTTACCCTTAATTCAGGAAGAGTAAAACAATGAGGGCGGAAGACAACGCTCACGCAGTGTCACGTGCATCTTTGAGAACTGATGAAAGTGACAGCCGGGTAACAAAACCGCACCAGTCTATGCAAGATCTGCCTCTAGGAATAAAAATAAAATAGGCACATTACTCCTCAAAGACACATATTTTATTTAGTTGTTAAGAGTAGAGTGTTGGAATTTTTGAAGAACTGTTGCTATTTAATAGAGGTGAAAGTTTTAATGTGAATACTGCCTGTGTGAGCGTGTGTGTGCAAAGTTGGCGTGACACATTCTGCTCAAATTAGACTTCTAAATAACTAGTAACAGCTGTGGTGCTTAGAAATCGGTTTGATTTAAATGATGATGTCATGTGCTTATATAAGGAAAATAGGTGTAGTCATTGGAGGGGGGAGTATGTAACTTGCTTTTTATCTAAAAGAGGCAGTGTGCAGGTACCTTCATTCAGAGTCTATAAATATGCACACCTAAAACTAGATTTTTCAATATCCTCAAAATTGTTAGTGATCCTGTACCATTCATATGTATGTCCATATAGATAGCAGAGATAAGAATAGACATACAAAAATTACTTCGTGGCAGCAAGAAAAATTACCAAATGCAAAATTACGAATCTTTACTCACTGGTATTCCTGTATCTTGGTTAAGATCCCTAGTACATAAATCACTCAGATCCTTTGACCATGGGAGGCAAAACAAGATCTCCAAAAACACCCATGTTTGCACAATTTTTACTTTCTAAAGATGCACAAAAGTGGAAGCTGGCAACTAAAAATTATTTTGAGGAGCAATTACAACTAATTTGCTAATTATCTTTTCTATCTGTAACATTGGCCAAAGATTCACATAAGGGAGCATGTTAGCCTAAAATTTAGAAAAATGTAACACGGTAAGTGGCAGTGAATTATTTTCTAGCCAATCTGATTCTAATAATTTGAGAAAGTGATGTTATTTGGGTGGAGGAGAGGGAGAAATTTTTCAAATTAAGGATACAAGGCAGGGATTCTTCTCTATTACTAGAGGTCTGAAATGATGAGTAAGTCTGGATCTGATGTCGCCCTTCACACCCACAAAGGTGGAAAGATGGCAACAAGGAACACAATGTGCTTACCTTGATATAGTCTTGTAAAAGACCAGGTATATTTATAAAAGCATTATTCATTTGTGTTACAAGATTTCACTCATGTTCTTGATTAAAGAAATGCTCAAAGGAAATGAATTATTTTTGTTTTGAAACTCAAAATATGGCTCTTTTAAATGTCTTCCCTTCCAAAGCCTTAAAAAAGGGGGGGGGGAATGAACAGTTTCTCATTCAGAAACATAGAAGACAAGTGCTCTTCCAAGGAAACCCACTGTTCATTCTTTGCACCCCTCATCTCTGAAACTGGGGCAGTGAGTCTGATGTGACACACTTTTTTTTTTTTTTTTGAAGATCACCAGTGCCTCTCATTTCAGCTATTAAGTATTTAAGGGCAAGTAGTTTGAGAGTCTCACTCTTCTGCTAATCTTGTGTGGGCTAAATTAAGACCAAATTCTCAAAATGGCTTGTCATCTTAGAGAAAAAAGGAAGTGTTTTAAGAGGACACTCAGAAGAAGAAGTGTTTCCAGAAGAAGTTATGGTGATACAATATGGTAAGCAAAAAAATGTTTGCTATGTCCTACACTCGGCTGGAACATCTCCTGTATGGAGATATTTCACAAAGTGATTTCACAGGCAAATGGTTTAATGCATGGCCAGCCAATTTAGCCTTTATTTTAAATATATTCTTTATGCATATAGATATTTTGAGATTGTGCCTTCTGGAATGATTACTGAAACCACATTGAAAAGTCATTATGCAGAAACATGGGTGTACAAATAGTTCATAGCTTAGGGGAACTATAAATAGAACTGACTGAATCTTGTTAAAGAGTTCATGTCCTGGTTATTGAAAAGAACTATTTTGGTGGCCTTGATTAGCGATAGCATTTCTAATTTACATATCACTAAAATAAAGTAAGAAAAACAATCACATTCAATTTTTGGAAAGGAGTATGATGAAAAATACACTGAATCAGAAAATGAAATATGGTCTAATTTTTACAAAAGGACAGGTTTTTTTTCTCCATTGGTCATAATTCTTTAATTCTAAGGAAGTATAAAGTAAGTACCTATAATTTTAGGCTAACATCTAGAGGCCAGGAAATACAGAAATATCTAGCTAGATACCAAGAATTTCACTGTTAATTGTTTGGAATAAAGTAATTACTAAGCCATGAATCATTCTAATATTATGTGACAATGTCAATTACATACAGTTAAAGTACAACACTAGTCACTCTCAGTGGGGTACAGAAAATACAATTTTAAAAGTTTTTTAGGGAAATTTATAAATTTGATAAAATAAAACAGCATGATAGCTTTGATAACATCCTCATCTTAAGAAATACAGCCTTTAAGTAGTGGGATGTGCTCACTTTATCATTCCTCCTCTCAGGAAATCCTTAAGTGACTAACAAAATCTCCATTTCAACATGCCCACTTGGTTTTTCACATTTAATGTCTAATTCCTAGTATTCTACAGTTTAGGAGAAATAGGGCTTTGATACATTTGTTAGACTGCTCACAGCCACTGAGAATAGCTTACATTGAATGTAGATACACTCATATATGTTTATACGTGACATGTGTGCACACACATGTGTTCTACTTCAGCATCTTCACAAGGATAACATCCATCCAAAGTTAAAACTACCTTGTTTTTGGATTAATGTGAACAACCTTATCCCTGAATGAGAAGTGTAATGAGAAATCCTTTAATTCAGAAGCCAGAAAGATGGTTTAGGCTTGTACATAGTAGCTGAGTGTGGGAGTAAGATCCCTGATCTCCGGAGAGTCCTCTCCCCAAACACACTAGTCCCCTCTTCCCTGGCACTCTCTTAAGCTGTGAACAAGGGTAAGGACAACCTAGGGAATTAGCCAATAATAATCTTATTTTAAATACTTTATACAAGGCTCATAAAAAGAAGAGTGATACATCCATGGTGCTTGAAGAGTTCGAAGGAGATTGTGTCATCGTGTTTAAATAGGACTAGCTACTGAACTGTGTTCTATGAAGCATTACACACACAAAGCGGAAAGGTATATGGAAGGAAAATTAAGCCGTGAACAGCAGGAAAGATGTTTTTACAACATATTTCAATGAAACAGTCATTTGCCATCACTTATTTAAAAAAACACAAAAGATAGTATTTGGGCTTTTATCTAAAAAAGAGGGTGTGGTAGGGAATTGTAAAAGTTTCAAAACTAGGGAAAAGCACTCTCAAAAACACTTCAAATTAAACGATTATGCTTTAGTTTAGATCTGCCTTATTAATCCATATTAATGCATATTAGTCACTTCAGTGCTTGTTTTCATAAATTAGAAGACTGGTTTTTCATAAAATGTGCAACGAAGTTGGATAGATGTGAGGAAATAGACCAATTTGAAGAAACCGCTAAGTTGAAATGATACTGCCATATAGACTTGGACAGATTTCTCACTTCTTTAAACAATTAACACATTATGTAGTTGATCAGCAAATAATTACGAATGCCTACTATGTGTTCATAACACTGCTAAATACATAAGGAATACAATGCAGTTATTATTCGTTCATTTTCGTCACTTCACTTAAGAGAGAACCAATACCCTATTTGGCTTTAGTGGGGCCAGTAATACTAACCTGCTGTCAGTATTAAGTTATCCCTAGGCAAACACCTGACTCAGGATAAGTCAACTAGACTTTTATCCTAATATTCGTTAATAATGAGCTGGGGGGGGGCGCCTGGGTGGCACAGCGGTTAAGCGTCTGCCTTCAGCTCAGGGCGTGATCCCGGCGATCTGGGATCGAGCCCCACATCAGGCTCCTCCGCTAGGAGCCTGCTTCTTCCTCTCCCACTCCCCCTGCTTGTGTTCCCTCTCTCGCTGGCTGTCTCTCTCTCTCAAATAAATAAATAAAATCTTTAATAATAATAATAATAATAATGAGCTAGGGGATGGAAAGCAGTTCCTCTCTGGTGGTCAGGTTGTGATATGTGAGGCTTGGGAGTTCACCGGTCATGTTTCCTGTCAAATGAACTGGGAAACGGAAGCCCATGTTTAGAGAGGAGACAACAGAGTCCTGCAGGCATTCAGTACCTATTAATCCTGAGGGCCAACAGGATCCTTGCTCTTCTCATAGTTACATTAAACACTTCAGGGTCCTTTAAATAACTCTCTTCTAATACAGTTCAAGTTATCATTTTGTGTTCTAAAGAATTACGATGAATACGCCATTGAATCAGTTAACATGTATGCTTATTTGATGCTTACCACTCTTGAAGACATTAAGAAGAATCCATAGATTTTGGTACAGCACACAAAGGTGAAATATGAAACTCATTCAAACTACTGCAATCCAGCACACATGAACTGAATAGCTAATGTGTACTGTACTAGGGGCTTGGGACAGAGGTGCCAAAGATACACTCTTTGGATAAAGCTAAAAACTAGAATAAATAAGTGGGGAAAAGAAAAACACCGAAGACAACAAAAACCTACGTGTATCAAAGAATAATATACTGATTGTAAATGGTTTCTACTCTCTTTAGCTTTAACCTACTCTTACCAATACGTTAGCTTCCCATATACACTACCCCAGGGTGAAAAGAGTTAACAGCTGCTGACAAAATAGTTGAGATGGTAGAAATTTTAGTCCCCCAACCCCACCCCAATAGCAAACACAGGACTAAAGCATGATTCTTTCAAACTTTTGATTTTTAAGATCTAGAAACCAGGAGCTTAGTAATGGCCCAGGCAAGTCCAAGTGGCTTAGAGTAGCCGCAGCCAAAATAAGGGTAGAGGGAGGTATCTCTACACAGGATCTGGGGGTAGAAGCCCTACTGGGGCTGGAAAAGCAGCAAAGAATTCCTGAGCAGCCCTGAGCCCTCCCCTCTACAACCAAAAGGCATGCTTAAGCTTCAAAGTTTTGAGAAGGTTGAAGAGAACAGAAGGCCACTGAGGTGGGAACTAGGTGATGACGAGAGTGGTTTACATTGAGACCAGCATCCTCGCAGGGAATATGGACACCGAAAACACATGACAGCACCACATGCCCATGGACCAGAGAGAGAAACAGAGGTCAGCAAAGACCCAAGGTCCCCACTCAGACCAGAAGCCCTCTTGCTCCCCTCCGCTCCCTGATGGTAGATGATGTGTAAACTCAATCCTCACCCCCCAACACAAATGGCCCGAGAGAGGAGGGGGGAAAAGGCAATGGAAAGCAGAATGTTCACTGGGCTGACATGAAATTCTGGATTATGTTTAAGTCAGGTTGTGACTGAAATATCTCCTATAGTCTTACTGACTTTGCCTATTCATTTTGTCATTAAGAAAGTGTTAGTAAAATTTCCAAATATATTTGTGGATTTGACTATTTCTACTCTAAGTTCCATTAATTTTCCTTTGGATATTTTGAAGCTTTAATATAAAGTGTATCAAAATTTAACATGTTTTCATGATGAATCATGAAATCCTTATGAAATGACTATCTTTGGTAATATTTTTCCCTGAAATATACTTTTTCTGATATTTATATAACCTCTCCAGTTTTCTTTAAATTAGCGTTAGTATGGCATATTTCTCCATCTTTTTACTTTTAGTCTACTTGTGTCTTATAAAGTACATTTCTTATACTCAGCATATAGTTGGATGCTGCTTTTTTATCCAATTTGTAAATCATTCCCTTTAAATTTGATGGTTAAACCATTTATTTTAGTGTGATTATTGCTATAGTTTGGCTTAAAAATATAATTTTGCTTCCCCCTCCCCATATGCTATTTTGTTCTTTTTATCTTCCTTTTTATTGGCTTTCTTTTGGGTTGAGTATTTATGAATCCATTTTATCTCTTTTGTTGGTGTATTAGCTGTAATTTGTTATTTTGTTATTTTATTGTTTTAAAGGATACATTATGGTTTATAGCATTATCTTTAACTTCTCATAGTCTACGTGTAAGTGATATTATTTGACTATGTACACAGAATAACTTTACAATAGTATACTTTATTCCCTTCCTAATTTTTATCATACATTTTACTTTTACATGTTATAAAATCCACACATTATTTTTTAAATAGTTGCTTTAAAGATATTCAAATAAAAAAAATTATATATTTACCTATATAGCTACTATTTCCAATGCTCTTTATTCCTTTGTATAGATCTGTATTTCCATCTGAAATCATTTTTCCTATGCCTGATGGGCTTCCTTTTTGCGGGAGTTTCTCTGCCAAATCTTTATTAAATCTTTGTTATTGAAAGATACTTTTGCTGGGTACAAAATTCTAGCTAAATGGGGTTTTTTGTTTTTTGTTCTTTCAGTAATTTAAACACGTTGCCTACTTTCCTATCACTTGCAGTGTTTTGACAAGAAGTATGTCTTTATTCATCTTTGTTCCTCTACATGTATTATGTGGTTTTCCTCTGGCTTCTTTTTATATTTTTTCTGTTTTGAGCAATGTGGTTAGAATTTGCCTTGCTATAGTTTTATGTTTCTTATTGCCTGGAGTTCATTGAGATTATTGGTTCTCCAAAGTTATAGTTTTCATCAAGTTTGGAATCTTTCATCCATTACTTTTTCAAATAGTTTTTTCTGTCACCTTCCCTCCAGTGCTGCAGGGACTCCACTTACATGAATATTGACACGTTTGAAATTGTTCCATAGCTCATCGCTGCTATGTTCATCTTTAGATGACCATTATCGTTTTCCTATTTTTTCATTTTTTACTCTAACAGTATTTATTCAAATTGACTAATTTCTCCTGCTGCGTATCATATCCAATATAATTTTCATCTCAGACATCATATTTTCATCTCTAAAAGTTTGATTTGCAACTTTTTTAATCTTCCATGGCTCTCCCTAACTTTTTGAACATGTGGAACATAATTATAATACCTGTTTTAATGTTCTTCTCTGCCAATTTTAACATCTGTAGCAATTCTGGGTCAGTTTCAATTGACTGATTTTCTCCCCATTATGGGCGTTTTCCTAGTTCTTTGACTTCCAATTTTTGATTGGATGCCAGACATTATGAATTTCACCTTGTTAGGTGCTGGATAGTTTTCTATTTTTATAAGTGCTCTTGAGCTTTGTTATGAGATCCAGCTAAGTTACTTGGAAACAAATTGATCCTTTCTTGATTTTAAGATTTATTATGTAGGATCTGAGTACTTCCCAGTCAAACGCTAATTATTTCCTACTATGGAGGCAAGGTCCTCTGTACCATATAAAATACCCCATGAATCATACAATTTTCCAGTCTGGCTGATGGGAACAGGCACTATTCACTATTCTGAGTACCAATGTGTTGATGGTTCTTTTATTATTATTCTTATCCATTCAGTGAACTTTTAATCTGAATCCCATTTCCTCTAGCTCAAAGAGATCTTACTCTTATTTCTTTGATAATATTTCTTCTCTGTTTTCTAATAACAGTGCCTACCACTCTAATTAATCTGACGTTGGACTTTCTGGACTAATTGTATGTATAAAATATCTTTCTTACTCTATGAATGTTTCTTTTTATAGCATCCTATTCTTCCTGCATGATGCAATGTCTACTCATTATCTCTCTGGGTCTATTAAATACAAATTAAATTTTTTGGTTTGGTCTATTTTCTTGGTCTTTCTATCTCCTGAACTCTAAATTGTTTTCTTTCTCTGTGTTACTGTTTTCTATTTATCTATTTTGATCTTTGTCATTTATATTATCAGCTTTCCTTATATAACTATGATCTTAATTCACCATTTTATTATTTTTATGCTTTTTTTTAAAGAGAAGGCATGGGAGAGCAAGGGAGTAAGGAGAAGTGGCAGAGGTAGAGAAAAAATCTCAAGCAGATTCCATGTCCAGCAAGGAGTCCGGTGTGGGGCTCGATCTCATACCTCTCACCATTCATCTTTTAAGGGTAAGAATCTAAAATGCTGATGGAAGGCTTTAAGTACATACATGAGATTTTCAGGCTTTAATGAGAGATTCCCAAATACCAATATATGTAAATATTTTCTCTTTTACTGGTAAGTTCCCCCAAAGAATATATCAATCCCTTGACTGGTGCTACAAGTTGGCTGCCAGTATTTCAGGGCTAAGATGGAAAAGGAGGCTGAATCTCAAGATTCAGTGGGAAGGATTAATCTTCATAATTTCAATCTAGCACTTCACCGTAGCATCTACTGTGCTTGGGACTCTCAAGGTCAGAGTCCATTTCTCCATGGAATGTATCTTATCTGTCTTCTGCAGGGGCAAGAGAATAAATATGAGTGGTCTAAGAATTCGTAATACAGATTGTAAATCAACCATTTCTTGACACTATCTGAGGTCCACCAATGCAAATTATCTTGTTTTTTTTTAATTGGCTTCTTTCACTAAGAATGTGATTTATTGACTTTTTCCTTTCTGCTTGTCTTTAAAATTTCCATCTTCCAAAATGTTGTTTACATCTTGTTCTTTTTGTCTTTTTGTAATTATTAGTATAATTTTAGTGCAATTTGGAGAGAGAGTAGGAACATATAGATAGATATAGATATAGATATAGATATATATTTATAATTATATATCTATATAGATATAAAATCTTTTCCTTTAACTGATTATCACTTTAAAGTTAGGAACAAAGATTTTTTTTTTTGGACAATTGGACAAAAGTCCAATTATTAGGGAAAAGGGTAAACATACACACGGAATTCAGAAGAGTAAAAGAAACTAAGAGATACTTGGCATACTCACATGTGCATGTGTGCACCTATGATAGTGAGAGATAATTATGTTTATGTTGGGGGCACCTGGGTGGCTCAGTTGGTTAAGTGTCCAAATCTTAATTTCACCTCAGGTTATGATCTCAGGGTCCTGGAATCGAGCCTTGTGTTCCGCTAAACACTCAGCAGGAAGTCTGCTTGTGAATTCTCTCCCTCCACCCCTTCCCCAGCTCTCTCTCTCTCAAATAAATAAATCTTCATTATTATGTTTGGTCACAAAGGTTTATATTTGATTACAATTACACATTGCCTTCTCGGCTTTACTACATCAATTTAGGGCAAAAGTATGGTATTGGAGCTTGGTCCTCATTCATGTTCCATGATTCTATTGGAATTGGATCCTTCTCTGTCATGGGAAGTAGCAAACACTCAAGCATGGTAGACAGCATCTTAAGTTTCCCTGGTCACAGGGATTAGTTCAGGAATGAGCATGCGACCCCAGTAGAGCCAATGAGATACCAGGCAATTTTTGCTGAGGTGGCCAGAAAGCCAAGTGTCCCTTCCCAGTGAAGTTGAGAGGACATATATACTAGAGCCACCAAAGACACCAAAGATACACAGGAGGGCAAATATATGCAAATGGAGTCAATTTTAAAAAGGAAACAAGCATCCATAGCAGGAAAGAAAAGCTAGGTCCTGGAAGACTGTTTGAATCCCTGTCTCAGATGCCTGAGCCATATTGTCCCTGTATTATTCAGTTGCTTCCCAATAAACCCCGTTGGATTGGATTTTCTGTTACTGGCATCCAAAAGAATCCTAATTCATTCTTCACTGAAGAAGCTCCCAAGCTTCTCAAAACAAAAATGATTCCAAATGAAAAGGAAAGAAAGAAACTCTTAAGTATCACCAGACTTCACAGTATTAGAAAACACAGGTAAGAAGTTTGAAAACCAAATCAGAGAACATATGGCAAGAACCATTTAAATGTTCTCAAAATCAGGTCTCCTGACTTGGTTCAAGTGAATGGAAATACTGCAGCAAGAAATCATTTGACCACCACAGTAGTTCTTCAGGAATGATAGTGTGCAATGTCAATGACTAGAAATGGGGAAAAAAGAGAATGCTACAATACAGTGTCAGTAAACTTAGCATATATTTGGATAAAATTCTAGCAAAAATTATTAAAAGATTGTGGAAACTTAGGATGGGAACTATTGATCACTTGAAGACAGAATAACGTCAGGAGAAATATCTTAGGTCAGAATAAACCTTAATTCTTTTACATTTTTCTTATGGACAAGATGGAGATATGAGAGCTGGAAAACAATTTTAGATGAACACTTACATGATTGAGTAATGTGGCCCAAGGAGTACGGAATAAAAAATACTAAACAAAGAAACAAAAAACCTCACCTATTGATTAGAGATCACTAGTAGCGTACTTTAGGACTCACACCCCAGTTCTTTTCATTAAAGAATTTCATTACAGCCCTAAAAGAATATATGGATGATTTATTTATGAAACTCTTCAATGAGAGAGCAAACACTATGCAAGATGGAATTAGGGCTATAACAATGACTATTCCTGACCATTATGTTCCAGATGTCGTACCAAGTGCTACCCATACATCAACTCTGTAAAACACAAAAACACTATGTGGACATTATCTCTACTTTACAGATGAGAGAATCAAGGCGTTAACTGGATTTAATAACGTCTCGAGTCCATAAATGTCAGAATTAGGATTTAAACACACGTATGACAACAAAAAATTTACTCTTAACTAAAAATTTGTGCTCCTCTTAAATGTAGATGAAATATATAGACACAATAAAATATCTCCATTTCAATCTAAAAAGACAAACAATTTAAATGTTAAACGGGGCTTTGAAGTAGACAGCGATGAAAGGTAACTGTTTTAAAATGATTTCAGGATTGTGGTTGACTTCAAGCTCAACAAAAATCAAGAGAATGACATAACTGCCAAAAAATTAATGACCAGAACACATTTGCAGTATCATGTGTAATTTTTTAATTAGTTTAAGAACCAATTTAATATTCTTCAATATGTTCAAATCCATTTAGCTAGAAACTGAGTCATGAAGAAAAGAGATTTTTTAAAAAAGATTTATTTTAGAGAGAGCATGAGTGGGGGGAGGGGCAGAGGGAGAAAATCTTCAAGCAAACTCCCTCTGAGCTGGGAGGCCCATTCGGGGTCGGTCCCACAAACCATGAGGTCACCACCTGAGCCAAAATAAAGAGTGGGACACTCAACTGGCTGAGCCATCCAGGTACCCCAAGAAAAAGAGATTAAAGAAGAACCCATATGAGCTTATAGGAGAAATATATAGGGTGGACACAGGTGCATTCTCCAAATATGGGAAAGACTATTAAGCAAAAGAGGGCTTAAAGCCATTCTACATTGTTCCAAAATTACGATTACAACATACAATATAAACTGATTTCAGCTCAATTCTCTCATTTTATAAGGAGCAAATGAGGCTACAGCAAATAAAGTGATTTGTCCACAGTGATATTAGATAATTATAGATGTTGGTAAAGTCATATTAGTGATTATAGTGCTGGTAAAGCTGAGACTAGAACTCATGTCTCAAAACTTCCAGTTGCAGAGGGGTGGTTTCTACATGATACTATTAAAATAGTTAACGGTAGTATCTGTAGCTCAAGCTACCACCTTTGAACTTTCTAGTCAATAGGGCCCACGGTTAAGAAAAAGTAACTTACTTAAAATCATTAATGAAAACTATGTTAATTGAAAGATTCTTATCCTTACGTGGTAAATCAAATTTCATACTTATTTCATTGTTCCATTTTTAAAAAATAGAATTTCTACAGTGAATCTTAAGGGTTTCTCTGCAGATGATAGTGCACTTGGTATTCGAAAACACTACCCTTGAACAACTACATGACAAAATCATTCTGTTTTTGTCCCCCCACTCCCTAAAGCTGTAGGATGGTCCTCCCTTTCAGGCCACTTCTAGGAAGTCAGCCTTCCGATCTGCTCCTTAGTGTGGGAGCGGGAGCAGCTGAAGGGGAAGCAGTGATGCCATGGCGCAGAACACACCCACTCAATTGCCTTCCTGCTTCTGAACATCAGCTGTTGAGCGGAGGAATGAAGCCAGAATTATCACCAGCTGTTTCTCAAGCTGTTTTGGCAGAGAGTCATAGAAGAATAGACTCCCCAGGCATATTCTTGAGTAATGTTAGTGGAATTGAAGATCTGTCTCCACAAACACACAGTACAGAGAAGAGATAGAAGAGATAAATGGGCTTCATCTCTTTATCTTCCAATCTTCATACCAAAAAACATTGTTTCAAGCCCTCCCTACCAAGCTTACAGTCTTTAATATCTGCAACAGTGACCAACTCTTTTATCATCCTACCATCCATGTCTCCATGAATTTTTGGTGCTTTCTTATTAACCAAAACCAACTGGAATTTGGTTTTGACATGAGAAACAATAAGAGAGAGTAAGAGTCAACACAATCGAAGTGAACCCAGCTGAATTTTTTTTCTTTGTATTTGCAATGTATTGTACAGAAAACTACTTTGAGTTTGACCAGAGAGAAGTTATCTCAAGCAGACGTTATCTCCATGTTTGTAGCTCGAAGAAGATCAGAGGGCAGAACTGCAGTATAACTGATGGCCTATGTTTCTAATTGTAGTCAACCAAAATGAACTCTTATTTATTATGATGTTCCAAGTATGGGCACCTCCACACACATTCCTAGCCGTCATGCACTTCAAACTATTTTTATATAATTGGGAGTAATTTCCCCAATACTGTGATAATCTCTTAAAGAAATATGTAAACATGATCATTGTTCACCATATATAAATTCATATGAAAATATAAATCACATGGTCTTTTACAACAAAGAACACTTGGAAAGAAAAGCATGTTTAATGAAAGTTCATTTAGAAAAGAAACTAGTCAAGAAAAATGCAAATGTACCAAAAGTTTATTGGGAAGTCAGAGCTAAGACAAATGTAACTCCTAAATTATTTTCCTTTGAGGGTTTTTCCAAAAGGATTCAAGATATCTCACATGTTTTAGTGCATGACTGTTTTCTTGCCAAATCTAACTTGAAATATTATATTCTAAATATACATGTCACATAATCATGAATATCCTTTCCCTTACTTGAATGAGTCCTGGCCAAACATTTTCCTGGCAGTTATTATGTCTATAAGAATGTACTAGGATATTATAGAGCTAGCCAAAAAATTAGTAGGCTAACTGCCATGTAAGAATATGAAAATACTTATTTGGTCAATATTAACAGGCATTGCAAAACAGATTTATAACACAGACATTATTTGACATCAGCCTTTCAAAAGAACTTAATGGTAGAAGGGGGAAAAAGCTTTCATTTGGAAAAGTACCACTATGAAGTGCATTTACCTCTGTATTTTATTTAATGAGGAAGAGGAAATTTAAACATGCAAAAATAAAGAGGAAAACTACGTTCATCTCCACTAGAAACAAATTAGGGTTTAATTAAACAAGAACACTTGCTATCCCTATGCTCATTTTTTTAAGAATATTGGCATTCCACATCTACATACTTTTATTGTAGCTGTCTTACAGCACAAGCTAGGACCTTCGGTGTACTGTTAAAAAGGAGTGGTAAGAGCTACATCCTCCCCTTGTTCCAGATAGCGGGGGAAAGCACCTAATCGGATTATGTATGATGCTTGCTGTAGATTTTTTTATCAGGTTGAGGAAATTCCCTCCTGTTCATAGTTTACTGGTTTTTTTTTTTTTAATCATGAATGGATATTGAATTTTTCACATGATTTTTCTGCTTCAGTTGAAATTATATGGTTTTTCTCTTTTAGTCTATTAATACAGCAAATTATATTGGTTGATCTTGGAATAAGACAGTCTTGTATTTCTAGGGTAACCATATTTGGTCAGAATGTATTATTCATTTCATATATTGTTAGATTTGATTTGTTAATATTTTGCATCTGTGTTCATGAGTGATACTCTCCTAGAGTTTTTTGGTTGGTTGTTTAGATGGTTGGTTTTAAAGATTTTATTTTCAGAGTGGTTTTAAGTTTATAACGTAATTGAGAGGAAGATACAGATTTACCATATTACCTCTGCTCTCACACACGTACAGCCTTCCCCATTACCAACATCATTCATCAAAATCATCCTTTTTTTGTTGTTTTAACCAAGGATGAAGCTAACTGACATAGCATAATCACTCCAAGTCCAGTTTGTCTAAGGGTTCATCTTGGTGTTGTACATTCAATGGGTTTGGACAAATGTATAATGACGTATAGCCATCCCCCCTCCCTTTGCAACTGCTGATTTTTTACTGTCTTCATAATTTTACCTTTTCCAGAATGTTAAGTAGTTGGAATCACAAAGTATGTAGCCTTCTCGGATTGGCTTCTTTCATTCAGTAACATGCATTTAAGGCTATTCCATGTTTTTTCATGGTTTGACAGGTTTTTTTTTTTTAATGCTGAATAGTATTCCATTGTCAGGATGTACCAGAATGTATTTATCTCTCCACCTACTGGAGAACAAGCACAGCTTGTCCAAGGCTCAGAAATTATGAACAAAGCTGCTAAAAACACAAACGTGCTGGCTTTTGTATGGACAGGTTTTCAATTCCTTTGGGTAAATACCAAGGAGTGGGACTGCTGGATCTTCTGGTAAGAGTATGCTTAGAAGAAATTACCTAATTGTCTTCCAAAGTGGCCATACCAGTTTGCATTACCACAAGCAAACAAAAGCATTCCTATTGTTCCACACCCTCGCCAGCATTTGGTGTTTGCAGTACTACAGATTTTGGCCACTCTGCTAGATACATATTGATATCTCACTGTTCTTTTAATTTGCATTTTCCTGATGTTTCACGTGGAACATCTTTTCATATGCTCCTTTGCCATTTGTATATCTTTTCTGGTGAGATGTCTGTAAAGGTTTTTTGGGTTTTTTATTATGTTCAATTAGCCAACATATAGTACATTATTAGTTTTTGATGTAGCATTCAACAATTCCTTAGTTGCCTACAAACACCCAGTGCTCACCTGATATTTTGGATAAAAGTTATCAGACGTGTCTTTGTAGATATTTTTTCCCAGTATGTGGCTTCTTACTCTCTTGACATTTTCTTTCACAGAGCATAACTTTTTAATTTGAATGAAGTCCAGATTATCAATTATTTCTTTCATGGACCATGTCTTTGGTGTTGTATCTATGAAAGCATCACCATACCCAAGGTCATCTAGTTATCCTCTAGGAATTTCATAGCTTTGTATTTTACATGTTGATCTGTGATCCATCTAATTTTTTGTTAAGTATGAATAGATTTTAGTCTGCTTCTAAACTCATCTTTTTACATGGATATCCAGTGATTCCAGAATCTTTTGTTAAAAGACTATCTCTGCTCCATTGTATTGCTTTTGCTCATTTGTCAAAGATCACTATGTTTATGTAGGTCTATTTCTTGTATCCCTATTCAGTTCCACTGCTTTTTCTGTCTATGCTTTTGCCAATACCACATGGTCTTGATTACCGTAGCTTTATAGTAAATCTTGGAGTCTGGTAGTATCAGCCCTCCAACACTCGCTCTTGTGACAATTGTCCTCCTTCAATATTGTGTTGACTATTCTAGGTCTTTTGCCTCTCCACATAACTTTCAGAAGCAATTTATTGTTATCCACAAAATAACTTCCTGGGATTTTGATAGGAATTGCACTGAATCTACAGATCAAGTTGGAAAGAATGGACATCTTGACAATATTGAGTCTTTCTACCCGTTAGCGTGTATACTTCTCCATTTAGTTTTCTGATTTTGTTCATCAGAGTTTTATAGTTTACCTAGGACAGATCTTGTACATATATTGTTATACTTAAGCATTTGATTTTGGTGGGTATGCTAATGTAAATGGCATTGTGTTTTTAATTTCAAATTCCACTTGCTCATTACCGGTATTTGAGAAAGCAATTGATTTTTATATATTAACCTTGTATCCTGCAATGTTGCTATAACAGATTAGTTCCAGTTTTTTGTCAATTCTTTCAGATTTTCTACATAGACAATCATATCATCTGCTAACAAAGACATTTTATGTCTTCCTTCCCAATCTGTATACCTCTTATCTCCTTTTCTTGCCTTATTTTATTAGCAAGGACTTCCAATATCCCTGCCTTTTACCTGATCTTAATGGGAAAGCTTTAAGTTTCTCACCATTCAATTTAATACTAATTGTAGCTTTTTGGTAGTCTTTATGAGGCTGACAAAGTTTCTCTCTATTTGTAGTTTGCTGAGTTTTTATCATGAATAGGTTTCCGATTTTGTCAAATGCTTTTTCTGCATCTACTGATAGGATCATGTGATTTTTTTTTTCTATTGTGGACTTTATGTGATAGATTACATAAATTGATTTTAGAATGTTGAACCAACTTTGCATACCTAGAAGAAATTCAACTTGGTCCTAGTATATAATTATTCCAATACTTTTTAATTCAGTTTGCTAATATTCTGTTGAAGATTTTTGCATCTATGTTCATGAAAGACATTAGTATGTAGTTTTCTTATAATATCTTTGTCTAGTTTTAGTGTTAGGTTAATGCTAGCCTCATAGAATGCATTAACAAGAATTCCCCCTACTTTTAACCTGTGAAAGAGACTGTACAGAATTGGTTTAATTTCTTTCTTAAATGTTTGGGAGAATTCACCAATGAACCGATTTGGGTTTAATCCTTTAATCATTTACAAACCATTTTTAGCTAAAGTGCCGTACAAAAACAGACAGTGGCCTGATTTGCTGGATTGGCTATAGTTTGCTGACCCCAGTTTAGGGCTAATTTTGCTCCACAACTAAGGCAATACTCTGCTCATGACTCTCTTCATCATATCCTAGGTGGCAGGACTTCTTTCTATTTTGCTCTGGCAACACAAACTATTCCTAGCCACGTGTGAGCAAGCCACGTCTGAGCTATCCTTTCTGGGCCTTTTCCTAGCCTCTCATACAGTTCCTTCACATGCATATGGTAATCGACACGCAACTGAAGGCTACACTCCCAATCTCTCTCACTCTCTAACTGAACAGTTCTCTTCTCTCCAACACTTTGCCCAAAGTCTAGCCACCTTGGCCACTCTAAATTGCATCTCCTTGTAGAGACTACTGGGATCTCTGGGGTTGTTCTTCCTTGCATCTCAGCACTACTCATGCAGTGAGCTGGGAAAGTTGCATCTTGACAGTTTCAGAGTCCTTCTCCTGAGTTGCCTGCTTTCCAATATCTAAATCCCTTTTTTCATATATTTTGTCTGGGTTTTTTTAGTTGTTTAAGGCAGGAAGACAAATCGTGTCCCTGTTACTCTCTCCCTCAAAGATTCCTAACAGTCTTTAAAATACTTAGCAGATTTCCCTGATAAGCAAGCCAAAATGTATAGGATCAAAAAGAAATAGAGAACTTTTCCTGGTAGCTCTTTTTATTTAAAGTTTTACTCTAGAAAGACAGATTCTTAAAAAGTATTCTTTAGAATATAAATTTACAAAATAAATCTCATGTAGTTACTCTTTACATATTTTTAAGTCACGCCTCAGGAACACTTCCAAATATATTTGCCCCCTAAAATAAAACTGACAAAAAACTCTTGAAAATCTAGCAGTCCAGAAGTATAGAACTTTTAAAAAATAAATTATCCTTAAAATTTCTAATAGCTCCTTGAAACTGCTCAGTCGTGTAATTCGTTGGTAAGACATTATCAACCCGATATTATCCCAGTCTAAGCTAGATTCGAAGCTAAACGTGGTATCTACAAAACAGTGTTGAGAAATCATACCTAATTGTGAATGTGTAGAAGCCGATTTTCAAATAGTAATAACTATACTCATTTTCCTAAGAAAAATATTAGTTTTAATAATGATCTTTCCTACAAATTTAAATGAGAAGTGGACATAACAAAGGTCTTTGAGTACATTAACATTTACAAGAAGCTTAAATGTTCAATTTTTAATGTTGAACAAGTTTTATAAATATAAGATGCAAGAATCTTTTAGTTACCAATTAAAAAGTATTTACATTATTTTAGACAATAAACTAATTAAATAATTATTCTAGTTTTAATTATGTGCTTTTCCAAAAATAAACCCTTAATTTACCAAGCCATAGATGCTCTTGGTTTAAAGTGCATTGTCTTTTTATATGATAGATAGGCAGACAGATATTAATCTGCAATCCACCTTCAGAACAAGCATTCAGAACAGTATTTACAAAAGCACTGAAAAATTGCAGAGATTCTCCCATGCTGTCCAAAATCTACACTGCTGTGTGAATCAGGACAAACGTATTTCAAAGACTTCTGGTTGATGCTGCAGGCTATGGCAGAAGAGAAACTGTAACACTGCAAACTGGCATTCATTTGCTCTAATACCTCAACCAGCTTAGAAAAGAAATCCAGCCCTCCTGGTACTGAAAGAAAAACTATATGTGAAAGTGGGCTAATATTTATCCATGGATGAATAAAAAGTTGAAAAGAACTCATCAAGTCCTTTTTACAATATGGAAGAGATGGTATTTGTGACATTAGGAAATAGTTATTCTAAGTTGTCATCATTTCATAATAATTAAGCATTAAATACATTAACATGACAATAACTGGATTTTTTTAGGTTCAGTCAAATTTGTTATGATATCTGGCTTCCGGGAAAAGAACTGTTTAGGCTTTTATCCTCTAATAAAAAGTCCTTTACATCTTTCATTATAATTGGGCTGCTTTAAGAGCACTGTCACTTGGCTAATTCCCCATTACTTGCCGAGTTTGAAAGTGCTTCCAATGACACAGAGCTAATTTAACCTAAAATTCATTTTTAACCTGTAAATACCGTAGTCACACTTTCCATCTGGAAATGATGATCAGATTTGGGGGGGGGGGAGAAAAGGGGCATATTATAAAAGTACTCATACTTGAGTCCATGACTTCAATGGGAAGCAAGTTGAATTTTCTAGGGAAACATCTGCTCAAGCACCCCATTCACAGCATGCACCCTGGGGCCTAAATATGTTTTCTGGTTGATTGTAAGCAAAAGAAACGTTAAATATTATCGACGGTAATGGCGTAGTCAAGAATAACTTTTACCAGAATGTTTTGCATTTTTAATATAATTCACTCTCTAGTAATTATTGTAGGATTTTATAAAATCCCTTCACTTTTTAAAAAATTTACCTGATTTATGGGACACCTGTGCATTACTTCAGATCCTCTGGTGTTCTACATTCTTGTCCCCTGTGATAATCCGTTCTGTATCAGCTTTGATTTCTTTAACTTAGATCCAACCTGACATACCCGATCAGATGTTTCTTGCCTATTTCCCTAGGATTTCACTAGTGTCCTGGTGTGCAATATGCATAGGAACCGGAAGTCCCTAGAGCAGCTTTTCACCAATAAATGAGGAGAACCAATGATTAAATTCTTTCCTTCTCTGAGCATGCTTGACTCTGAGAGGCACTGCATAAGCTTCTAGCTAATATTTAATCAGTTCAACTATGAGATATTGCAATGTCTACATACTTGGCTTAAGGCAGGATTCAACAGAGCAGAATAGAAATTGAGTCTGAGAACACCCAATAGTTTTCCTGAATTCCATTGTTAGCTAGCATAAACGGACTTTATCTTTACACCTGCTTTTTGTTTCCTAAAGGAATCAATTTGATTTTTCTTTTCTTCAGGATCATCCAAATAGATTTTTATTCTTCTAGGCCTTAATACCTCCTGACTAGAAAAATATTTGAAAAAAGAAAAAAAAAAGAATCTGGGAAACACGTAATAGAAATTTCCCTGTGTAACCCAGAGTACAATTTCAAATTGACCAACTGTGTGAAGTTGTTCCCCATTTTCCCTAAAGGAAACATGATGCCCTCACTAGTGTTTGTTTCAGGACCTCAGTTTCAGTTACGCTCGATTTGGTAGGTTTTTGCCCAATCTGTCTTTATTCCTACAGAATAATGGTAAGGACTAAGTATAAGAAGCTGTAATTGGAGGTTAGTGAGGCATAAGTGAAAACGCACTCAGCAGGCCGCACTGAGACCCTACTAATAGAAATACATCACAGAAATCAGTCAGAATTCCCAGTTTATGAAGCAGTTTGCTACTTCTGAGCTGAAGAAAAGGTTTTAAGGTATTCTGTTTGCTGTCTCCCAGAGTTCCTGATATGTGCTGAATGTGTCCACCCCAAAGCTCATGTCTAAGTTCCAAGCCCCAATACCTCAGGATATATAAAGAACTCTTACAATGCCTCAAAAAAAAACAAAAAAACAAACAAAAAAAAAACAATCCAACTTAAATATGAACAAAAGACTTGTCATTTAATTCTTACATTATAACAATCCTTGCTTCTGCAATGATATTGTATACACTTAGAGTATGATGTCTTCATTATTCCTCTCTGCGCTCTGCAATATCTAAGATGACACTGGGCTCAGAGTAGCCTCTTCATAAATGTTAGTGGATAAGACAAAACTAAAGCTCAAGCCTTGTGGATGAGCCATAAAATACAATGCTACTCAGCAATAAAAAAGGAATGAGCTAGCAAACCATGCAAAGATACGGATGAATCTTAAATTCACACTGATAAAGAAGCCACACACTCTATTATTTCATTTATAAACACAGGAAATATACAAGATAAGCCAAGAGCATTTTGTAGCGCCAAAATTAAAAAAGCGCTCACACACGCACACACTGATGAGGACAGGTCAAAGAAGCACAGACGCCAATTGAAAAAGCTCCCAAAAGGTCAAAGGTGAAACAATTTCAGCAACAAAATCAAATTAAGTAGTATTTGAATTATAATCCAAAATATAAAATAAATATCCCTGGGTCCATATTGAAATAATTGAATAAATCAACAAATGGGAGAAAATAGACATATCTCTCATACAGAAGAATTCCAGAAGATTTATGAAGATATTTTACCTTCAAGGTGGTAGCCGTAACTCCCCACTCCTCAGTTATTAACTGCCCATAGTGGCTTCCCTCTGAAGAGTACAGTGTTAAAAGGACGTGGGAGTAGGAATAAATGTAAAGAAATCTGGCAAATACTACCCTCAGCCGGGTATCAAGATTATCCACAGTGATAAGTCATACACACAGGATTTACTCTTGATATGAGGAGAATGCTACTTTGTTTCTATGGTCTTCTTCCCCCAAAATCATAACCCCAGTCTAACCATGAGAAAAACATCAGACAAATCGTAATAGAGGAGCATTTTACAAAATCTCTGGCAATTATTCTTCAAAAATGTCATGGTATCAAATCCAAGAAAAGTCTGAGAAACTGTCACAGATGAGAGAAACCTAACGAGACATGGCTAAAGGAAATATGGTGTTCTGGATGGAATCTTGGAACTGAAGAGGAATATGAGATAAAAACTAAGGAAATGAATAAAGCATGGGTTTTAGTTAATATTAATGTATCAATATTGATTTATTAAAAGTGATAGATGTACCATTCTAATGCAAGACCTTAATCATAGAAGAAACTGGATACGGCATATATAGAAACTAACTTTGCAACTTTTTTGTAAGTATAAAACTATTCTAAAATTAAAAATCTATTTAAAAAATGAATAAACTAAAGCTACATGCACCAATAGGGATGAATCCCGCAAATACAATCAACGTGGGGCTCAAACTCATGACCCCAAGATCAAGAGTCTCATGGTCCACCAACTGAAACAGCCAGGAGCCCTGCTCAAAAAAAACCCTTTTTTTTTTTTTTTTTTTTTTGGTTAACAGAGAGAGAGAACATGCACGTGCAAGCAGAGGGTGGGGGGTAGGGGCAAAGGGAAGGGGAGAAAGAAAGCCTCCATGCCCATCACAGAGCCCATGCAGAGCTCAATCTCATGACCTCAGCCAAAATCAAGAGTTGGTGACTTAACCGACTGAGCCACCCAGGCACCCCCCCCCCAAATATTATCTTAAATGAAAGAAATAAAAGAGAAAAGGATGGATAATTTCTGAAACTTTTTCTAAGTTAAGAAAATGGATTTATACATGATGTATTAGATATCAAGAAAGTCGTTATGTTTGAGAGGACAGAAACTTAGAGGGCATGACAACTAATTCTAAAGTACTGGTGATACTCTCTGTAACCTGATCTGGATATCGGTTACACTGGTATGTTCCCTTTCTGCTAATTATTCAGTGCACTTGTGCATTGTTCAATTGTAGGTGTATATATATATCAATAAAGTCTTTTTAAAATTAAACTCAGTGCATGTCCAGTATCTTCAAGATTCCCGTATAGAATTATAACTTTTTCAAAGAAATGTGATTGCGTGACGCCTGGGTGGCTCAGTTGGTTAAGTGTTTACCTTCGGCTCAGGTCATGATCCCAGGGTCCTGGGACAGAGCCCTGCATCAGGCTCCCTGCTCTGCAGGAAGCCTGCTTCTCTCTCTGCCTGCCACTCCCCGCCCCCCTGCTTGTGCAGCGCCCTCTCTTTAGATAGATAGATAGATAGATAGATAGATAGATAGATAGATAGATAGATAGATAAAGATAGATAGATGATAAATAAAATCTTCAAAAGAAATATGGTTGCTGACTTTGAGAAAAAATGTTTTACATTCCATTTAATATCTCCTTAGCTATTTCTGCAACATCCCATTTTAAAAAGATGAAAGTTGTCTTTATACTAGAAAATATGGATGGCCTCATTTTCACAGGAAATAACTCCAACTTGTCAGTCAGAAAAGACCAGTATCGGGTTCCTTACTTTCTTCTGAGCATGTGAAATTCTACATCTTCAATGTGATAAAATTTCTGAAAAATTCCATCTAGTAAAGCAAATTATTGGATAAGATGCAAAGCTGATTTCCGGTGACCTAACAGAAAGGCAGGTAATATTTGACTAATGAAGAGCTACAAGAACATCACGTTTTCTTATGTATTTCCAAGATTTCCTGTGATTTACACCTTTAGTTATCCTTGCTCTAGGAAAGTCACATAATGACCGGCAGGATTTTGATATCTAGTCAAGAAGGTTATCTATAAATAAAGAGTTAATTGTCTATATATTTAAAGTAAATTCTTTATGAACACTTGTGAGAAACATAACTAAAACCACTAATGGAAAACAGTGTGGGTTATTGGCAGAAAAAGCATACATGCTACTTGTATGTACATATTTCCCATGTTAACTAAGTGAATAAATCAGCAATGTTTCCTATTCTGGCAGGGGAGAAGAAAGGGAAGTTTCAGTGGCCAATACAAAGTTAAAAATAATCCTATCATATAGATACTTAACCTTTGCCTAGACTCTTTGATGTTAAAAAAAAAAAAAACACGTTATTTAAAAATGCCTCAGTTTTGCTGGCATGTCATCAATTGATGTCCAAGAAACAGATCCAATTATACGTTTTCACTGTTTATCATTTATCCTTTTTTCTGCCCAACCATTCACAAAGGAGTGGTTTACACTGTTTAGTCTCTCGTTAAGAGGGGACGCAGGATCTAAAGCCCCAGGGCAAGTTTTCTCCAATGCACTCTGTTTAGCCCACTGGTGAAATTACAGTATGTGGTTTAAAAGAGTCTTTGAGTGTTCATCTTTATTCAAATATATATAATCCTCAGGCAAAGAA
The DNA here is from genome assembly GCF_017311325.1 of Ursus maritimus. NCBI lineage: Eukaryota > Metazoa > Chordata > Mammalia > Carnivora > Ursidae > Ursus > Ursus maritimus. The sequence continues at coordinate 35,966,561 of NW_024423343.1, forward strand.
GGTTTGGGAAAGTGCATTACAAAGAAAGTTCTCAACATTTTCACAAGGGAAAAAAAAAGTTTAGAATTCACTATTTTAGAAGCTGAATTGTATTTGGTTGCCTAATACTGATAACTATTTACTGACCAAAGAACCAGAAAAGTTGACTTAGGTAACTTCATATATAAGGAAAATGGATAGCAAATTAATAATTTAAGTAATTCTACTTCAACTGCAGATATAATATAGCCAACAAGATTGGGACTTAAAATTACACCGTAGGTCAGAAAATATTTTAATGCCATTTCCCATAATTTTGGTTACAAATAGCATATGGTTTGAAATCCTTCACCACAACCTTGCTGCTTAGATTCAAAAGAATACCAACATTTTGTTTCCTTCCCAACTAGTCATTAGAGTTCCTTCTTTAGACCAAAAGCTTCTTCAAGTACACTAGAATTGCCCTTTACTGTAAAAATAAAACGCTATCCTTTTTATCTCGCAAAGAGAAGTGGACAATGTAAAATTATTAAAAATAAGAAGAGTCAGTTTCTTGTACTTCTTTGAAGTATTAAATTAACTGCTGCTTAAAGAATTCACAAAAAACTCTAATTTGCTTTTAATACTAGTCGAATTAGAACATAACATCTCTCTCAACTATAGTGTCCATTGAAAACAAAGCATGCTTTAAGTAATTTCTTCTCAGCAGAAGAAAAAGAATTGATATCCCATTACAGATAGCCTTCCTTTTGCAAAAGTTTTGCGTACAAATTTTCACCTTACACAGGCCTGCCGCAGCACCTACATGTTTGAATGAAGGTCCATCACTGTGGATTAAAGCAGTATTTTCCAAATAGTGTTTTGCTGCAGATGAATCCCTTAAGTAGAAAAGTGAAATAAATTTGCGAAACACCACATATTATTTTTAATTACTGGGGAATCAAAATACACATTAATATGGAATTTAGGACCTATTTTAAAAGACAAATCTTTTTAATTTTGTTTAAATCAGTGTTCCCCAAATTTAGAGGACCATGGAATCTATGTGAGTGTGCGTATATGTGTGTCTATGTGTGTGCATTTTTGCACATCTGTGTGAAACACTTATTAACATTCCATGGAAATCAGTGTTTCTGAAGGTGCGCTAGGGAAAAGAGCATAAAGGCATTAAACTCCTGAAAGCCACCTTTAAAATTCAAGAAGTAAACACCTGTTGAGGTCAATAGAAACCCTGATGAAGGTTCTTCAAAAACCAGGAGCAAGCACTAAGACAATGGGCATCTGGTTAAGGTAGGAGGTTCGGTAAATTATGAACTCCAGAAAGAAGTCAAAGAGGGGGTTGTCAAAGTAAATGGTCAGCAAGTTGACAATATTCCCCACTAATAACCTAACTACTTACACATAAGAAACACTCATACTTATCAGAAGTTGAGCATGAATGTCCAATGCATTTTTAAATTTTTTATTGAGGTATAATTGGTATAAAATATTCTATTCATATGTACATGATTCAATATTTGTATACATTACAAAATGATCACCACAATAAATCTAGCTGACATTTGTCACCATATATAGTTACAGTATTTTTTTCTTGTGATGAGAGTTTCCAAGATCTACTGTCATAGCAAATCTCAAATACACAGTATACATGACTTACTTCTTTGTAACTGAAATCTATACATTTTGATTCCTTTCACCCATTCCACCCACTTCCCACCTCTGTCCTATGAGCTTTTTAAGATTCCACAGGTAAATGAGATCACACACTATTCATCCTTTTTTATCTGTCTCATTTCACTTAGCATAATGCCCTCAGTGTCTGTCCATGTTGTCACAAATGAAGAGATTTCAATCTTTTCATGGCTGAATAATATTCCATGGTATATAACTATACCATATCTTTATCCATTCACCCATCAATGGATACTTAGGTTGTTTCATACGTTGGCCACTGTAAGCAGTGCTATAATGAACATGGTGGTACATATGTCTCATTGAGTTAGTGTTTTTGTTTTCTTTGACTAAATACCCAAAAGTAACATTACTGGATCATATGGGAGCTCTATTTCTAATTTTTTGAGGAACCTCCATAGTGTTTCCATAGTGGCTACACTAATTTACATTCCCCACCAAGAGTACACAAGTGTTCCCTTTTCTCCACATCCTTGTCAACACTTTATAGCTATTTTAATAGGCGTGAGGTGATACTTCATTATAGTTTTAATTAACATTTCCCTGATGACCAGGGATATTGAACATCTTTTCATGCACCTATTGACCATCTGTATGTCTTCTTTGGAAAAATGTCTATCCAGATCCTTGGCCCATTTTTTAATCAAATTGCTTGGCTTTTTGCTATTGAATGTAGGAGTTCTTTGTATACTTTAGATTTTTTTAAAAAGGTTTTATTTACTTATTTGACAGAGAGAGTGAGAGAGCACAAGCCGGGGTGGGGGTGCTGCAGAGAGAGATGGAGAAGCAGGCTCCCCTCTGAGCAGGGAGCCTCATGTGGGGCTCAGTCCCAGAACCCTGGGATCATGACCTGAGCCAAAGGCAGCTGTTTAACTGACTGAGCCACCCAGGTGCCCCTATAATTTAGATATTAACCTTTTATTAGATGCATGATTTACAATATTTTTTCCCATTCAGTTGGCTACCTTTCCATTTTGTTTATGGCTTCCTTTGCTGTGCAGAATCTGCTTTTTAGTTTGATGTAGTCTCGTTTATTTTTGCTTTTGGTGTCAAATTAAAAAACTTATCACCAAGACTGATGTCAAGGAGCTTACCAAGTATGTTCTTGCCTAGGAGTTTTAAGGTTTTAAGTCTTAAGTTCAATTTTTTAATCCACTTTGAATTAGTATTTGTATATAAGATAGTGGTCCAGTGTCATTCTTTTTCATGTAGCTGTCCAGTTTTCCCAACACCATTTGGTGAAGAGACTATCTTTTCCCCATTGTATATTGTTGGATCCTTTGTCATAAATATTGACTATATATGCATAGGTTTATTTTGGGGCCCTCTGTTCCATTTTATTAAAGCTATGTGACTGTTTTTATGCCAATAGCACACCATTTTGATTACTGTAGCTTTGTGATACAGTTTGAAATCAGAGAGTGTGGTGTTTCCAGCTTTGTTCTTTCTCAAGATTTATTTGGCTATGAGGGGTCTTCTGTGGTTCCATACAAATTCTAGGACTGCTTGTATTATTTCTCAAAAAAAAAAAAAATGCCGTTGGAATTTTGATAGGGATTGAAATTGTAGATTGCTTGGATAGTATGAACATTTTAACAACATTAATTCTTCAAATCCATGAGCATGGACTATCTCTCCATTTGTTTGTGTCTTCTTCAATTTCTTTCATCAATGTCTTTCAGTTTTCAGTACATAGGTCCTTCACCTTCCTGATTAAATTTGTTCTTAGATATTTCATTCTTTTTGATGCAAATGTAAATGGGATTGTTTTGATTTCTTTTTTATAGTTATTAATGTGTAGAAATGCAACAGATTTCTATATATTGATTTTGTGTCTTTATCAAATACATTTATTAGTTCTAACAGTTTTTTGGTGGAGTCTTCAGTTTTCCACATATAATATGTTATCTGCAATAGTGAAAGTTTTACTCCTTCCTTTCCAATTTGGATGCCTTTTATTTCTTCTTCTTGCCTAAGTGTTCTGGGTAGGATTCCCACTGCTATGTTGAATAAAAGTGGCAATAATGGGCATCCTGTCTTCTTCCTGATCTTAGAGGAAATTTTTCAACTTTTCACTTTTAAGTATGACATTAGCTGTGGGCTTATCCTATGTGGACTTTATGTTGAGATACATTCCTTCTATATCTACTTTGTTCAGAGTTTCTATCATAAATGGATGTTGAATTTTGTCAAATGTTTTTTCTGCATCTATTGAGATGATCATATGATTTTTAGTTTTCATTTTATTAATGTGGCATAGCACATTGATTGACCTGAGGACGTTGGACCACCCTTGTATCCCTAGAATAAATTCCACTTAATCATGATGTATGATCCTTTTAATGTATTGTTGAATTAGGTTTGCTAATATTTTACCTAGGATTTTTGCATCTGTGCTCAACAAGAATATTGGCCTGTAATTTTCTTTTCTTCTGGTTTCCTTGTCCAGTTTTGGTATCAGGGTAATGCTGGCCCTGTAAAATGAGTTTGGAAGTGTTCCCTCCTCTTCTATCTTGTTGGAGGAGTTTGAGAAGGATTGGTATTCTTTGAATGTTTGGTAGAAATCACCAGTGGAGCCATCTGGTCCTGGACTTTTATTTGTTGGGAGGCTTTTGATTACTGATTCAATCTCCTCTATAGTAATCAGTCTGTTCAGATTTTGTTTTTTCATGATTGTTTTAGGAGGTTGTATTTTTAATAAATGAATAAAATCTTTAAAAAAGAAAGTTGTATTTTTCTAGGAATTATCCATTTCTTCCAGGCTGTCCAAGTTGTTGGTATACAATTGTTTGTCTATCTCTATTTCTGTGCTATCAGTTATAATACCCCCTCCTTCATTTCTAGTTTTATCTTAGTACTTTCTCTTTTTTCTTTGTAAATCTAGCTTAAGGTTTGTCAATTTTATTTATTTCTTCAAACAATCAGCTCTTGGTTTCATTAGTCTTTTCTATTGTCTTTTATAGCCTCTATTTCATTTATTTCTGCTCTAGTCTTTGTTCTTTCTTTCTTTCTACTAACTTTGGGCCTCATTTCTTTTGTTTTGATTTGTTTTTAGTTCCTTGAGGTGTAAGAAACTGTATATTTTAGATAAGGAAATCTTTCATTAAAATATTTTTAAAGATTAGAATTTGAAGTTATTTCATTTGAAGCTCACGGTGCAATATAAAGATACTACCTTGTGAAAGCTAAAGTTTATGAAACAATTTTTCAATACCAGATATATACGCAGCTTATAAATCTAGAAAGAGCATGTATAGTAAAGTCTATCTAGTTTTTCTGTTCCCCTTCCCTCCTAGGGAAGTCCGACTAGATATTTCCCAGTCTCCCTTTTAAGTTGGTGAAGATGTGACTCTGAATTCTGACCAAATGAATGTAGATGGAAGCCACAGACCAATCATAGGCTTGGCCCATAAATACCCTCCCATAGGATCTTTCTCTTTAGCTCTTTTATGGCTGGAGATCAAGGATTCAGCAGAAGCCTATGAGACTGTAAAGGATAGTAGCGTAAGAAAATAAATGGAAATTGAGTCCCTGAATCAACATATGAAAAGCTGCTCCCAAAACATACATGTTGAACTGTGTGAACAGGAATAAGAAATAAACTTGCATAGATCTTAAACAACTGAGAGTTGGCATTTGTTGTAGCAGCTGGATTACCCCAATTCACAGAGTGTCCAGAAAAGAGATTAACAAATTGCATCATAGTACCTTCGGTCTTTTGTAAGAACCAGACCTTTGAAGTATTTATTATAACAAATATACAAAGCACTGTACTTTGAAAAGCACCTTTTAAATATGAAAGAATATTTATCATTAAAATGAAGTATCTCTTTAAATCTAAAATACCAAAATCACAATAAGACTGCTTATATAGCACCTGTCAGCAACAAGCTTCAAGCTGTTGAATAATGTTAAAAGGGCCACATTATGTGGCTTGCTGTATTATCGAGTATGAATGAAGAACACAGGTGAAAACTTTTGAAGTTACATATTATATAGTTATAAAAATATGAAGAGAGAGAGAAAGCTTTATGGAAGAATGGAAACAGTAACAGGCAAAAAGGAATAGCAGCTGGAGAGAACTCTAAACTCCTCATAACGGGCACATAGGTACTTCTGTCACCTAGAAATAGGCCGGCATCAGGTAGATCTTGTTACAGTGACCTGATGTCAGTGCTATTTTCCAGGAATCTAAGCCACATGGTTTCTATAACTTGTTTCCTAGGATTTAGCCCGGGTAGGACTGGGGAGAGTGTACTTGGCTGCTGTAGGCAAACTGTGGCTAAAAACAGATTTCCCACTTCTATAATAGTCAATAACTTCATATAATCAGGCAAGAGACAATTATGCCAACTTGGTTGGAATTAGTCTCTTTCTGCTCTATGCTCCAACAGAACTTAGATAACACTTCTAGGCTAGTATTTATCGCTTTGAGCATCCACGGTAGGCGCCACGAATAGACTGAAAGTTCCTGGTGGTCAATTAATCCCTGCAACTCCTAAATTAACATATTCTGACAGCATTTACAACTTCTTGCTTAAGGAAAATTGCTTTATGTGATTTCTGCAACTTGTGTGTTTCTTTAAAAATATGAATATATAAACCATCTTAAAATTTCTCTTGAAAGAATTACATCTATTCAGTTCTCACAGAAGGTGACCTTCCAAGCTAGATTATGGCAGTTGCAAAAAACCAAACATTCAATTCTTGAAATGATATTTGGCAAGGTTGACTGTGTGCAAAGAAAAAATATATCTGGATATGTATTGTTCAAACAGCCCCTTTACAGAAAAGGTTCCTAGACTCCTGAAGGGCTCCAGGACCCCACAGAAAACTAAGATAAGGCTGTTGGGCTCAAGAGATCAAATCCTGATGATATCCACATTATGAGCATTAGAGGAAATGGTAAAAGATGGCTTCAAATAATTTCAATAGTTGAAATGAGGACTCCTGCTCTTTCCAAGTATAGTAATATCTAACACCTCTTTTGCACTTCGTGGCTACAAAAGTTGCCAAGGGAGATTTTTTCAGTGCCATTATATCATGCTGTCTGCTTTGCAAAGAACTGGAATCATCAGTCTGATTCATCTCATGCCAGTTGCTGATGCTACAATCCCACAGAAAATGACTAAAATTTAACACATTTTTACACAAAGATTTACCACTGAGCAACATTCATGTCTTAAATGCATATTTTTTAGTCCTTTACAGAAAACAGTCCTCGGCATCTCACAATAAAGGCCAGGAAGAGAGTATTCTTTGCAATGTCCAAGTTTGTGGGATTTTGGCTAGGAGAGGAGAAGAAGGCTTTACACTAAGAGAGAAAATGAGGTGTAGCATTTTCATTTCATCACAAGTTAAATAGAAGAAGCTGTTTCCATTGGAAACTGTGACAAATGTTAACCTGAATTTCCTGTGTTACTTTTAAGTTGCTTGTAATTGGCTTTATATGCACACATATCTGAGGTGTAGACTATATTAGGCACATATTATAAACTTGATCCAAATAGTGTAGCTTGGGCATCTTTTTATAAAACCAAATCACTGTAAGATACAGGATCTGAAACTAAAATACTCTTCATTTCATCTTTGATCTTTCATCAACCAAATAACTGTAAAATAGAAAATATGAAACTAAAACCACCTCTCTCTCAGTGGAATTAAAAAACTAGAAAGACCAGAGCTAGGTTAGGAGGGAGGGGTATAAAAGTACATAGACTCATTGTAATTTAGGTCCCGCTTCCCTTTCCAAAATATTTTCCAACTGCTTTCACACATATGCTGCTCTCTTCCAATCAGCTGGTATTCAGAACACTCAATATTCTTTCCACACCCTGACCTCTAATACCTTTCCATTTCTCTTAGCTATTTATTTCATCCTTCACTGTCCAATACCAAACTTAAGTCTTTGACAATCCCAGTCTGGAGTGAACACGGTTTTTCTTTAAACTTTGAGAGACAATCTTGTCTTACTTTGAATAAGTTGCTTGACTTCCTTCTAAAGAAATGAAGGTACTAAGACCAGCATTTCCTGTAAGCATTAAGCAAAATCATTCAAGGAAAGCTATGTGCATACATCTTAGATATGTATGCATATAAAGCCATGATCTTAACAGGCATATAGCAGCTTCTTGATAAATGGTAGAGAACTTAATTCTTATTTTAATAATCACTCTGATTAGTTCAGTGAATACACTTTTGCACTTATAAATATAATAAAAACAGGAAACATTTCTTTTATGTATTTTTATCTCTCATAGCTTTTCTGCCCAGCAAGTTTCTACAAATTGAGAAATGGAATAATTCTGCCTTTTCTTTCATCTGTAGACATGATCTTTCTATCTTCATTTTCACTGCTAAATTTTAGGTACTGGATTTCTTCCAGTATCAGTTTTCTGGGATTTTTATCTGTCCTTCAGAAAGACTAAAGATTGTCAGCAGTTATCCACTGTCATTGCCAAGTATGACAGGCACAACCGCAGCAGGCCTACAGCCTAGCCTTCTATGCAGGCAGCTCTTTTTACATATTCCAAATACATCACCAATACATGTGGGAAGCTACAGTGTTTATTCTGACATGTTTCCTTCATTGTTCACATGTCCTTGCCACTCTTGACATCCTTAGTTGTCAGATGTCCTAAACTACTGAACTCCAAGACAATCTGTAGCTCCAGGAGACTTTCCCTTGTTGTACATTTATGAAGAAATGGTCCCACTATCCCATGCCATTCACTTGAAGACCTGTTACTATTAGAGTTTCCTCGCCTTTATAGAGCAATAGTGTATTTTTTAGTATTTATCCATCAGGATTTGAGCGGAGTTGTGAATCAACATCAAACCTGGTGATTTTCCACCTTTCAGTGGAAATTTTCATAGATATATTAAGCTTCAAATAATCATTCAAGCTTCTCTTTTTATCCCTAAATTACAAAGGCTTTATAACTTTAATCAATCCCAAATGTGAATGTAATTACTTCTTTTTTATCTATCATCTTCCTCAAAAAAATAACCATATTGCTATTTATTCTCTATCTCATCACTGGACGAATATACAGCAGGGAGAAATAAGAGATTCACATGAAGAGAGTTAAAATTGGTGAGCAGGAGAAAGGGAGAATTCTAAAGCAATGTCTTTGAGTAGGGGAGAAATTAGGGAACCTATTGCAGCATTAGAGGACTGGCTTTAGAAAGGAAGAGGGAAGGAGACAGAAGTGGAGCACAGGGGAAAGATGAGGGTAAGAGCTCGGAGGTTGTGGAGGACTAGCTAACCCTTGCACTAGTTGCTGGTGCACCTGTTAACTAGAGAAGCAACAAAACAGCTGTGCATGACCAGGTTGGCTTACCTCAGCTGGCAACACTACCTAATTGATCTACTCAACTGTTAGGGTCAAAGCCATATATATCACCCTACATGCAAGGGCAATATTATGATATTTTGCCAAGACCCTTTGGGCAATCTTATCTTGTTGACTTTGCCCTGAAAATGCTCATTCACTCTTCCAGGAAGGACATCTCTCCCTTCAGCCCACCTTATGCCCTGCTTATGAAATAGTCTTGGTTTCTCCCACAAACTCTTTTTATTTAAGCTCCTAAAGATGAAAACACTTTATATTCCCATTTTTTGATGTGAACTTTACAGAATCTACACAATACGCAAGTTGCTAATTATTAAATAACTCCAGTTCATGTAATTCCCATAACCCTCTTTTCTACATCTGGAAATGCAAAAGGCAGTTGCTACACATTATGTCGATTATGGAATATACTGTGCCAACTCCGCTTACAAATAAGGCTAACTCGGCCTCTTTCTTCACACAAATAAATTTGAATCAAGTTTAGATTTCCAAATAATGAGAGATCTGCAACTCAGTTTAGGGTGAATTCATCTTCATATAACGAGGAGTGTGTGGTTTTAAGTAAGACAAACCTGAGTTTGAAGTTCAGTGCCATCATTCACTAATTCACATGACTGAGCCTCAGTTACCTCATGTATAAAATGGGTACAATACCAATCTCATAAGGTTATTACAAAAGTCAAATGTGGTAAGACATGCGTAGCATTCACCAGGGCACCTGATGTGATCATTATGACCGCTACGCACCAGCTCCTATAACATACTTCTCTGCTTACATCTCATGTAGTTGTCTACTTTGTCAGCAAAGAAAACTATATGCCCAGCTGGAAATTTACATAATTTCTACCACAAAGGTTGGAAAATTATGATGTGAACTTATTCTTTCACCATTAGGGAATCTCACTTACAGCAAGCCTAATTTAAAACTGCGAACCCCGTGACGTAAGACCTGATTAAAGTGGTAAAATGTTCTAGGTCCGTTTGGTCCATAAATGGGAATATTCCTTATATGGCAGATGCTTTGAAGAAGCTGTATGATATTGAGTTTTATACTGAGAACTGAGTTTGGCTCCCTCCCATCAAGGCCTGGGTTACTCTGAACTCCGCTTATCAGAAGAGTTTCTCAAAGGTGCTTATCCCCTGTCAACCAGCATCATGAAGATGCATCAAGCTTGCTGAGCAGAAGTGGACTAAGATTCTGTGTAACTTGGGAATCACCTACAACAAGTATGGTGGGGATAAAAAATAACAGTATTGTTTCCTAAAATTTCAAGTCTCAGAAATAGGATGGAATCATTGGCATACTGCTCAACTATAAAAGCAGCATGGTGCCAATGACACAATTCCTATTTCACCAAGGTTAACAGAGAAAATTTCTAAGCAAAAGAAGAACCATTAGTGATTCAAACAGAAGACCTTTGGGTTGTCTTACAGTTTTCCTAACTGAAAATGAAACAAAGTTCTTTTGTGTTTCGAAGTCTGCATCTCTGAGGTCTGAATCTCGGTGTCCTCCTTCTGGAACAGGGATTGTTTGAACTTAAAGTACTTTCCAGCTCTGAAGTTCAATGCCTTTATGCAATTCACATAATTACTGAGAAATAGGTCAAACTAAGTTTGTGATATAGCTGATGCCTTTGAATGTTCTATTATAACATATATGGATTGTATATAGTTATATATATATTCTTTATTTACAACAAAACTTAACTTTCCCAACATCAATATATTATCAGAAGATGGAGGAGGAAAACACTGGACCAGCGATTTCAACTCCATGGATGAAGAATCTATACCCTTAGCCCTGGCTCTAGAATAGACAACTATTACTAAGAGAGATGTCTATTACTAAGGAGATAATTGTGTGTGTAACCCACACACAATTATAATGCAATGTAGCGCATGTCCCATCACATGCAGGTTTGAGGTCATATCCAACACAAACAATAGGAAAGTTCTTCAGAGGAGTTGCAATTTGAGATAAGCCTTGAAACATGTACTCAAGACGCTTCTTCATATTTTAATGCGGTGGTATAGAAACAGGCCTTGAGTCTCAATTTGAATGAGTATCAAGTATATAACATGGAGTCCATGACATACTAGGAATTTATCTACTGAAGATGTGATTTAGCCATGCTCACTGAACTTCATACAGGCCTTCAATTATCAAAAGAGAGGCATAAATAGCATTACTTATGGCATCTATCCTTAAGAAATGATAACAACGGGAGTTTTCTTGATAGACCGTTTTCTCTGCATGCTTGTTCATCTTAATGAACCCTCTGACAGACAAATGCCCTGTAAACCTCGTTTTTTCTTTGTCTGACAACTATAAATCTGGCACCGGCGTTTCTAATACGGATGGTGGATGGTGGATGGGGGGGGGGGGGGGGGGGGAGTTCTCAAACAGCTGTATTCTGCCAGTTCTGCCTGCACATGTAAGGCATGCAGCTGTTTCACTTGTCAAATTCCAACTGTAATACAGGAAAGAAAGAAAAGAAAAGAAAAGAAAAGGAAAGGAAAGGAAAGGAAAGGAAAGGAAAGGAAGGAAGGAAGGAAGGAAGAAAGAAAGAAAGAAAGAAAGAAAGAAAGAAAGAAAGAAAGAAAGAAAGAAAGAAACAGAGGGAGGAATGAAGGAAGGTAGGAAAAGAAAAACTGGATAGTTGGATGTTTCTTCAAATAAAAATCCAGAGCTCAGAGGCAAAATACTTGAAGACAATGCACAATAAGGGCTTTTTTTTTTCAAGTCTTATAAAAGCTGTTTTATGAAATTAAGCTGGAAATATTATAAGTGGGAAATGACCACAGAATAAATAGGAACCTTTTAGAAGGAGAGCAAACATGTGTTATTTATTTTCCTAGTAAACGGAAGTGGCAGATTCAATCAGCAAGAAACATTGGATAGTTATGACCATTTTAATCATGTAAAAAATTCATAAGATTTGTTTATGGTGCATTAAACAGCATCTTTAGGTCACTATTAAGGAAAGTGAATAAATTCTATTTACCAATAGACTAGAGATAAGAAGAGGCTGCTTCTCTTATGTGGCTAGTAATGAAAAGGGACATAGAACATTTCAGCATCTCTGCTGTTACCTCCTTTTACTCTTTATAAACATATGGAAATAGTTATACCCAATTGCATAAAAAATATTTAAAACTATAAAACAGTTCCAAAGCATGTAGTGTGCCATATTTCATGTGGAGAGAGACTGCCTTTAGTTCCGTTTTGAAAGGCCTAAAAAGTGCAAAGCAATAGTACTTTAAGTATTTATATCTACTTAGATTCTCTAATGTTTAAAGTCATGTTGAAAATGTTAATTTTAGATGTTAATTATAGAGCTGGAATAAAGCATTGGTTATAAAATAGCTAGCTGAGGTTAAATCCCTCCATAATGATCAGTTTTTTGGTACTCCCTGTTATTTAAAATACTACCAAAGAAATACATTACAAAAAATACACTAGCATGTGGCATAACTCTTCACTTGGAATTTTTATGAATGATCTAACAGAGGAATACAAGGAAACCAAATATTTATCTGGTCCCAACTCTACTTTATTCCCCAACTTAGGACATGCACATCTTACATTTTGTTTTATAATCAAAGATTAAAGATAACATCCTAATATAAAGCAAAGCTATCAAGTGTTTCTACAAGGATGGAGCCCAGCTTTACACAACTCTTAATTTTACTTCATTTTTGCCTTAAAAATTATTATGGGTTTTTGAGATAGGAATGTACAATTTTTTTTAGATGTCAAGTACTATAAAGATTTGGTAAAATGCTGAAGGATTCTTTTAGGAGGTGAATATTCTCTCTAATCATGAACCAGTCTACTTCAGGAAGTCAACATACAGAATTCCACAATATGATGTCTCCTTGGCAAAGCAAATTGACCAAAAGTCAATTTCCTGTTTAAGAATCCTGCACCCACTCTCCTCCCCAGGTATATGTGATATAGTTGTCCAAGGAGGAGTTAGATTTCCTTTGGATATGTAGTAAAGAGATCAGTATCATAAATTTACATATATCTTATTCTTGGAGCAATATGTGAAGAGACTGACTCAGGTCATATTGAGAAGATGGTGCAACATTATTGATGCTTCCCTGTCTCTATGCACTAGCTCTGTTGTGTCTTTTTCAGCCTTTTCCTCCCTTTCTACCCCAAGTCACCCATGGCACATGCACTTCTCAGATGTCAATAATACTTGCCTTTGTACGGACTTCTAATCTACTTTCCCTTCATTAAAAATACACCTGATCTTCATTCCAAGCCACCAGAAAACTTCTACCCATTTCTCATTACAACAGCTGATAACCTCATAAATAAAATTATTTTAAGGAAATCACAAATGAAAAAAATTAGTGTGGCAGTCTTACATAGATAGGTTTTTATTTTGTAGGCACTTAAATCTCAGTGCCTAATCTGAAAGTCACCTGCCACTCTACCTACACAAAGCCCCACTCCACTGCTAACAGTACAGAGAATGCCTTCAATTATAAGGCATACATTTATTTTATAACCACTGAGGAAGAAAAAATACTATTTAAACCATGACATGATGTCTTCATGATAATCCTGTGCAACATGTGAATTGATAACATCAGCCCTTCATTGCTTTGAAATGATTTCATCTATTCCAAAGAATTTGGCAATCTATCCTACCTTCAGTTACAGTGCTTAGAGTGTGAGAATAATCTCTTTGCAAGTATTTCAGGAACAAAACATAACACATCTTTATCTACTTGTAGATATCTTTCTTTTTATGTCCATAAAACCCTTGGCTGTTAATTTGCAAGAAAATATAAAATTCTGATCATTTCTACAATGACACTTCATTAATATCAAACTTATTTTCCACCCAGCAATGTGGAGAGCTGGAAAGAAAGAGTGTTATTTACATTTACATAAGAGAAATTTTTAAAAATCATGAGTTTTCTTGAAATCACTGAAAGCTAAGATTGAAGGGCAACCAATTAACCTGAAATCTAAGAAAAGGCAGGTGCCTGCAGGGAGTGTTAAGACATAAGCAATAGCTTACGTAGGGCAGATGCAATTGAACACCAGCAAAGAGTTCACGTAGGTTGTTTGGAAAACTGGTGAAGGCCAAATATAATCCAGAGAAAGTGTGAAGTCACTGGGAGATGAGAAAATTGAGGGATTCCATATTCTCTTCAGGTTTTTTTCTCCATGAAAGGACAATCACAAAAAAGACTGAAGAAAGTTTTAAGAAAGTGTTAATTATGGTGCAGATCAGCCACTGCAAGAGCTGCCAAAGAGCCCTACCGTATCCTTCTATTATGGATCAAAGCCTTTTCCTAAATATCTCCCCCCCCCACCATCCATATGGAGCAAAGTTTCTCCCTTAAACAATGGAGGCAAGAGGAAAAACAAACAAAACAAAAACACTGTCACCCTGAGGACACTGGTGAAAACCACTTGCATCTGGGGAAGGGAATGACAACAGAAGAAATCCTACCCTGAGAGTTGGGAAGATTGCATACAGGGCCCAGTACTATAATCTGGGGAGGGGCATCACTGAGGACCCCACACTCCAGGACCCAGGGACATGATACCATGCTGGTCTAAGAGTCAGGCTTCCTGTGAACAAGAGAGAATGCCCACTACCACTCCCTACTGACAAGTTAGCAAGCTTCAAGTAACAGGTAAACTCAGAATATGGCTGAAAGAGGGACAGGGAGAAAGAAGAGCAAGGAAAGAAACACTCCAAGGCACAGCACAAAGGAAGGTCTAAAGTTAATATAGGAGCACTTGTTGAGGGGGAAAAAGAAACCTGACAAACCAACCTAACACAAGGAATCATTGCAAGAATTTGAAGCTGGTGGTGCCTGAAGAGTAACCACCACAATAGCAAACTTAAAACTAGGCCCAACTTCTAACAACATTAATTCAAATCCCTATGTTATAGGTTTAGCAGAAGGAACGACATGCTGATTTTCAGGCATAAAAACTACACAAGATGCCCAACTTTCAATAACAGAAATTGCAAGACATATAAAAGGGCAAAAAAACACAACACACTCCTGAGAGAAAAAAAAATAATCATTAAAACCAGACTCAGATAGGACACAGATGGTGAAATTTTCAGAGAGGAAATTTAAAATAACTGTGTTGAATATGCTAAAGCCTCTAATGGAAGAGGTAGACAGCATGCAAGATCAGTGGGTAAATTCAGAGGAGAGATAGAAACCGTAAGAAAGAATCAACTACAAATGCTGAAAATTAAAAATACAACAACAAAAATGAAGAATGTCTTTGCCACGGCTCATCATTAGACCTGACACAGCTAAGAAAGGAATCAGTGAACATGAAGATAATTTGAAGACAGATCCATGGAAATACCCAAATCAAACCAAAAAAAGAGTGGGAGAAGTAAAAAACAAAAACAAAAACATAAAACAAAACCCAAAACAAACAAAACCTATAGAATCCAAAAGCTGTAGAACAATATCAATATGTCAACTTGTCTAACATACACATAATTTGAATTCCAGAAAGAGTAGAGAGGGAAAGAGGGGGAAAAAACAGGGCAAAATAATTATTTGAGTATAAAATGGCCAGGAATTATCCAATATTACTGACCAATAGTAAACCACAGATTAAAGAGCCTCAGAAAACACCAATAAGGGAAGTATAAACAAACTACATAAGCATATTATATTCATAACATTGAAAACAAAAGACCAAGAGAAAATCTTGAAGGCAGTCAGTAAAAAAAGACATATTACCTACAGAACAATAAAAGTAAGAATTATACATTTCTCACTACAAATCATACGAAGTAGAAGACGAGTGGCATTTTTTTAAATGTTAAAAAAAAAAAAAAAGAAAAAAATCTATCCCAGAATTCTATACCAAACAAAAATATGTTTCCAAACAGAAGTAAAGATTCTCTCAGGTAGATATACTGAGAAAATACTGAGGAAATTCAGCACCAAAAGCACTACTCTGTAAGAAACACAGAAGGATTTTTTTTCTACAGAGAAAGAATATGGTACTATTGCAATTTATTTTATGTTTATAGCAAATGCACAACTAAAATGTATGACAAAAATAGCACAAAGAACAGGCGGAAGAAATTGAGAACACACTATTATAAAGTTATTATACTATATGTGAAGTAGTGTAGTATTACTTGAAGATAGACTTTGATCAATTAAATGTGTATACTGTAGACTCTAATGCAACCAATAATGTTTTAAAGAGATATAGATAATAAATCAATAGAAGAGGTAAAATTAAGCCATAAAAATGCTCAATTAAACCAGAAAAGGTAAGAAAACATAGGAAAAGAGAAGCAAAGAACAGATGGGAAAAATAGAATACAGCAAGTAAGATAACTGGTTTGATTCAATTATACCAGTAATCACATTAAATGTGAATGGTCTAAACTACAGGTTTAATACAGAGATTAAAGAAAAATGCAAAGTCCAATAATATACTGTCAACAAGAAACCCATTTAAACTGTAAACACAGTTTAAATGTAAAAGAATACACACACACACACACCTATTATATAAATGCTAATCCAAAGAAAGCTGGAATAGCTATATTAGTATCAAAGAAATTGAACTTCAAAACAAGAATTATTATTAGGGATATAGAGGGCCAAATTACATAATGACAAAGGGGTCAATTCTCCAAGAAGACATAAGAATCCTAAATGAGTACGTACCTTACAATAGAGCTTCAAAATATATGAAGTTAAAA
Organism: Ursus maritimus; assembly: GCF_017311325.1. Lineage (NCBI taxonomy): Eukaryota > Metazoa > Chordata > Mammalia > Carnivora > Ursidae > Ursus > Ursus maritimus. The sequence goes on from NW_024423343.1 coordinate 35,983,323, forward strand.
TTGATTGAACTAAAAAAAAAAAAGAAGAAGAAGAAGAAGTAGGCAAATCCACAATTGAAAGAGACTTCAACAGCCCTCTCTAACTGGTTGAACAAGGGAATCATACAGATGATGTGAACACTAGTAACCATTATATTTGATTGACAATTATAGAACACTTCACCCCCACCAACATCAAAATACACTTCAAGCACACATGAAACGATCACTAAGATAAACCATAACCGGGGTCATAAAACAAACTTTAATCAATTTAAAATAAAAGAAATCATGCAAAATATGTTCTTGGACAAAAATGGAATTAAATTAGAAATCATTAAGAGAAAAAATGTTGGAAAAATTCCCCTTTATTTGGGTATTAAACAACACACTTTTAAATAACCACAGCTCAAAATTGAGATTCCAAAGGCAATTTTAAAATATTTTGAACAGAATTAAAATAAAAATGAAGCAAAAAAAACTTATAGGTGTACTTAAAGCACTTTGGAGGGAAAGTTGTAGGACAAAGTGCTTATATTAGAAGAAAAGAAAGCTTTCAAACCAATATCTATTTTAAGAAACTAGAAAAATAAGAACAGATTAAACACAAATAAAGAAGTAAAGAAACAAAGGTAAGAGCCTTAACCAATGAAAACAAAAATAGAAAAATAGGGGGGGAAAAAGTGTACACAATCTCAATTGAAACAGAAATACAGATATTTCAAATAAAGGAGGTATCCGATAAGAAGGAACATTTAAATAACTATGATTAATATATTTTAAAAATTAAAATGATGTACAAAATAGATGAAAACATGAAGGATTTTAACACTGAATTTCAAAATAATGAAATGGAAATTCTAAAACTGAATGATATAATATCTGAAATTCAGAACTCATTAGATGAGTTTAACATCAGATTGGATACAATAGAAGACTGGATGAGTAAACCTGAAGACAGGTAAATAGAAAATATCCAAAATGAAGACCCAAAGGAAAAAAAAATATTTTTTAAAGAGCATAGCGTAAGTAACATGTGGAACATAAACTCCAACCTTCATTCATCCCATCCCAGAAAGAGAAGAAAGAGAAACTAAGAAAGAAGTAATATTTCAAAGAGATAATGGCAAAGGTGTGGACCAACTAAAATTCTTAAGCATTGCAGGTGGGAGTATACATTAGTAAACCACTTTGGACAATGCTAAAATATATATATATTCTATGACCCAACAATTCCATTTCTGGGTATATACCATAAAATGAGTGCTTATATTTACCAGAAGACCTGTGCAAGATTTTTTTTACAACAGCTTTATTCAAATAGCCAAAAACTAGAACAAACTGAATGCCTAGCAATAAGAAAATGAACAAATTATGACATGCATACAACAGAATACAGCACACTAATGAAAGAGAATAACTACACACAAAAACATCAATGTTTCTCAAAAATATTATGTTCTGGAAAAAAAAAGCCAGACGCATACAAAATTACATACTGAATAATTTTGCTAATATAAATTTAAATAGTAGTTATGCTTGCAGGTATCTACTGGGAAAGGACACAATGATGCTTCTGAGTGCTAGAAATATTTTATATCTTGACCCAGATAATGATTACACAGGAGATACACATACATACCATAGACACACACACACACACACACACACTTCATCAGCCTTTGAAGATTCATACACTGCTACAGAGCAAATGTTTGTATCCGCCCCCCCCCCCAAGTTCATATATTGAAACCTAATTCCCAATGCGAAGGTATCTGGAAGTGGGCAAAGTAATTAGGTCATAAGGTGGAGTCCTCATGATTAGAATGCACCCTCTTATAATAAAAGAGACCCCACTCATTTAAGTGTCCTTATAGAAGAAAGCTTCCCTTTCTACCCTGTGAAGGCAAAGCAAGAAAAAAGCTGTCTATGAACCAGAAAGTGGGCTCCCACCAGACACTGAATCAGCCAGCACCTTGATCTCAAACTTTCCAGAATGTAGAACTGTGAGAAATACATTTCTGTTTTTTATAAGCCACCTGCCTTATGGTGTTCTGTTATAGCACCCTGAACAAAGACACATACTTACTGTAAGTTGTATTTCAATTGAAAACATTTGAAATATATCTATCTGTTAGAATCCTTATTTTGCCTCCAGTTTCAGTCCAGTCCCGTTCAGTGACAGAAACCACACCAGTTTTTGTATGGAGATAATTTAATGTAATGAATTGATAACTAGGAATAAAATTCTTAACTAGGTAACTGAAGGAGTAAAAAACAGGACTCTAAAGCATCTCAAAAACAGTACCTGCAAAAACAGCAACAGCTACCAACCCAGGGACCAAGGGATAAAAAACACAAGGTTGAGATTAAGAGAGGAGAATCCTCGAGGTAGGGCACGGTGAGGCTGAATGAAACCCAGACTTCCCTGAGGACTTGCTGCTCAGCGGGGCTGGTATCTCTGCATCGGGACACCGGGAAGCTGGTCCTCTGAGTGTTGGGAAAACGGCAAACTGGATTTAGATGTTACTAAAGTGACTGTCACAGCAGCCAGGAACTGATAGGAAGTCCACAGGAAGCTCACAAGGAACAAAGAGGAAGAAGGAAGCCCCTGCTCGCCCTTGCCTTTCTCCAGCTCCCTAGCTTCCCCCTAGCGCCCTCTACTGGCCGAGTCATCCAGCTGGCCCCTGACCAGGCAGAAATGTGAGGCGCAGAGGCCTGCCCCCAGCATCTTCAAGCCGCTTCTAGAAGGCTGGCTGTGGAGCTGAGGTGGTAACTTAGTAATAAGTACCACTTCAGTTTTAATGTGTGCTGAGCAGTAAGCAGCTTTTGTTTAGGGATAAGATTTTCCATTTTTACACTCTTATGAAAAAATAATAAAACAATAAAACTGTGGTGGGGGAGGGTCTATATTCTAGTGGTTATAAACCCAAGAAATCTGGATTTTCTCTCTTATCAGTCAGCAAGACCAACCTTTTGTAAAGAACAAAATATGAGGGTTTTTTGCATTTTGTTTTGTTTTGTTTTAAGGTAGGAATTTTTTTCTCTTCGTGATGCCCTTATTGGTCCGTGTCCTGGTGGCCATAGTCTTGCCACCCCACTACATTTTAGGTACTATATGGAAATTTGCTTCTGTGGGTTAATCCTTAGCATCTACCACAGTATCTGGTAGGTCCTCAAAAACATTACCAATACACATTATGTTCTTTGTCTTAGTATGTAACAGTAGAGTATTACTTGAAAGGTTATCACCGCTATTCTTTCTTACCATTTAAAACTATTAACGCATTAAGAAAATCTCTGGTTCAAGGTTTTGACATGAGATCAGTTTATTTTTGTGTACTTGGCTACTATAGGCTTAGAGGTAATGAACGTTCAAGGGGCACAGTTCAGAGATCATTCTTGCTCAACCACACCCACATTTACTGATAAATAAGTTGAATTCCAGGAAGACTCCATGACTTGCCTACCATCACACAACTTGAATTTGGGTTTGTCGTTCCCTATACCCCACCTACTCCTCTACTGTTTAGTAATTTTGCAACTGATACAGGCCTTTAAATATGTCTCAAAAAGAAAGAAGCAATTGACAATGGCTAAAAAGTCTCTTATTTAAAATCCCAGATTGTATCCTAAAACTTGCCACATAGTAATAATTTTATATTACTCTATTTTATACCTCACCTGTTATATAATAGCTGCTTATCATGTGTCAAAACTGTTCTAAGGACTTTACATATATCTCAAATAATCAACCATCAGTAGGTATTCCAATTTTACAGATGAGGAAAATGTAGTATAGAGAAAGTAATCTGACCAAGGTCACACAGCTATTAAACTATTGGAACCAAAATTCTAGCCTGCTCATTTTGCCTCTAGAGCCTGTATTTTATTAGGACAACATATTGACTATGAAAGTTGTCTAATTTTCCCCAGTTTTTTTTTATTCCTTCTGAAAACAAATTTAATTTCCAGTTCAACTTTTTATCTGTATGTCTCCTCTCTACTTGAAATCACTAAAAACTTTAAAATCTAAATTATGTACTCTTTAATAAATTGGAGACTTCACATAGCCTTGTAGGAAAACCAGCCAACAAATCAATTACCTATTGCCACAATAAGACTATGTGACAAACAATCCTTAGAGTAAGTGGCTAAAACAACCACTGATTATTTCTTACAAAATTATCACTGTGTAGAGCAGTTCAGCTGATCAGGGCTGAGTTCGACTGATCCAGGCTAGCTCACTTCTATGCCCAGTCAGCTGCTGGATGGACCAAGAGGCCTCAGCTCGGACACCTATGATCTTTTCCGCCCTCGCCCATCCCTCTGGCTAGCTAGTCTGGGTGTTCTGACACCCAGTGGCAAGAGTCCAAGTGAATAAATGGAAATGCACAAGCACTTTTCAATCCTCTTCTTAGTCAAATTTTCTCTAATTGGCCAAAAAAAGGTATGTGGCCAGGTCTAAGATCAGTGTCAGAGGGTGGTACCAAAAGACGTGGCTGCAGGGAGATTAAAAAAAGGAAGGGGGGGCAATTGAGTCAATCTGCGACATATACACTTCTCATTTTTCCTGGACTCCATCCTCAAACTTACCAGAAGAAATTCTTTATTTAGGTAACATGCAAGATGCTTATATCTCAAAGTATTCTTCCTTTCCCTTGAGGAATCTCGTAACTGAAGTGGCATGTCCCTAAGGGAATTATCAAATGTCGCCTCAGTAATGAAGATTAATGCCTTATAAGGCTGGCTTTACTACATAAGCATCTAAAATTTCTTCTGCATATAGTAATATTTAACTCAGATTTAATGATAAAGTAAATGAGCTAAGATAAATGAAAGGCAGTGTCTGCAAATATTAATGTTAATTTGAATCATTGTGAATTAACACCTTCTGCAGAACAGTCTGCACATGGGGAGTTCATTTGGTTGGTGAATGGAGCTAATACAGATAGAATCATGTATTTGATTTCCATTTATTCTGCCCCATGGCCAAAGACACATTTCCTTATTCTAAACTAATTATATTAATTACTGGGAGAATGAACAAACAAGTCACAATTCATTGATTAGTGGATTATCTCACTCATACAGGAAATATTTAATGAGCACTTGTTATGTCCTTAGTTCTGGGCATACAAGTAGTAGCAGGCCTGGTCCCTGGCCAATTGCCCCTTAAGAGAGAGAGGGAGGTACACAGCGGTACTACAGAGACCTTCTGTGGTCAGGTGTATGGTAGATCGGTGAGCTCAAGCTGAGTCTCGTGTAGCAACAGTGCGAGCAGAGTCAACTGAGAGAATCCAAGCAGTTGCCTGGATTAGGCCAGAGTCAAGGGGCCTTGTTTTACATTAACACTCTGGTTTACAGATGAAGTAGACCAATGGAAAGGCACGGAATTAGGTCAGACAGACACTTTCTTCCAAGAAGTCCCATGGCAAAGAGTTCTGTACTTGACTAAGTGCTTTGGTAATGATCTGAACCAAGTGCTAGGAGAACTTGGAGGACATGGGAGCAAAACAAACAAACACAAAACAACATGAACAACAGTGATGATGATGGTGATGAGTTGTTTTAAGTGTTGTGACTCTCTTGTCCATGAATCTTACAGCTTCAGTTTCCTTTCCCCTGTAAAAGCTAGCTAAACATGGGATTCTAAAATTCATGAGGAAGAACAGACATTGGGCAAAAGAAAAACATTTGCAAGCTTTCTGTCCAAGGCTTCTTTCTCTCCTGCAAGGGCTAGTGAGTCATGGGTGTGTTTAATTCTATTCTCATGATTGTGGTTTTTTGGAAAAGTCAATGATAAGTGCTTAGGTTTTGTAATAAGATCATTTAATACTCTTGAAGAAGAGGAGGTATAAGAGGAAGAAGAGTAGGAAAAGGAGAGGAAGAAGAGGTTGTTCCATTTCAGCTGATGGGAACTGGAGGCCTAGGAGGTATTAAATCTGTGTGTATATGAGAATATGAGGCCCTGAACTATGTCACTAGAAATTTAAAGTTGGGGAAGTTCACTTAGCTCCTGTCTCCGAATGTAAGGTAAGAAAATATCTATTGAACCAACAACAACAATAGGAATGTCAATAATAGAAAGGGCCTTCCAGTTTTAGGGAGATGATGATGTATTCACTTGAGAGGATGTAAGTGGGGGGAGAAAGACTGAGAGTGTATGGTTTTGAAACAGAGAACCAGGAAGACACTCTAGAAAGTCTACTTAAGAAGAGGGATTTAGCAACAAAGGAAATATGCTTTTTGGAGCCCCATCAAGAGTCTAATAATTGGTAAGTGTTTTCCCCAGAAGACAGCCCATGATATAGGTCCCAGGAAGCAGGTAGCCTTGAGCCGCTTCCGTCCGTATGTAAGCATGCTTCTTCAGTGGCAATAGGACATATGAGGTGATGGTGCAGTGAGGAAATTGGCCCTCCTTCTATACTCGCCTAATACTAACAAACGTCAAATCTGTCTGGGAAAAATCACTTCGAAAAAAATTGCTCTGGTGGAGAGCTCAAAAACCACATTAAATCCTAATATGAAATCTTTCGGTCAAGTTATAATTTTTGAAATAGGGACTCATTATGAAAATGCTGACATCGTTTTAACCATAAAAACACTGATTATTCATAGTACCCATACTATTATCTAGTTCTGTAACTATATTTGGAACTTTCGTATTATGTTGAGATTAGTTATATATTTCATCAAAGTGACACATCTGTATTTTGTTAGTGTGAATTTCATGTGGTGCTGGATCACAGTAACAACTTATGTAAGAACGAGCTAAATATAAATCAGTTTATCAGAGGAAAAAGAAATCTAGAGATTTGAAACACCTCAATAGCTTACCTTTTTGAATCAGAAAACGTGGGGGTGACAACTGATAGGATATCCAAGATGAAAGAAGAGGGCAAAGCTTTAAATGGCTTCAATCACATTATAATTCTATCATATTCCTAGATATTTTGAAACATGCACTTTGGTCAATAGCATAATGTTGCATTTGTGTGTTAGGCTGATCCTATGACTACTATTTATAAGTGAAGAAAACATTTTCACTAACTTTTAACTTCCCATTTATCTTTTTTGTTTTGCGTGCTGCCCTTTGTGTCAAATGCACTTTCCAAACCGGAAAAGAAATTTTGTTCTACACTAAGTTATAGCTCCTTTTTGTACCCTTAATCAGATAGGATCACAGAAAACAAGCATGGGATGATTCAAAGGCAGAGAGCGCCAAGTTATTTGGAGCTTTTCCTTCTCTCTTGCAAGGCCTGTTCACATCCTGTGCTCCCTCAGCTATGAACATGCTATCTTCCAGCTTCAGGCCGTGTCCTTCCCGTTCTGGAAACGGCACCTCACCCGGCCTGAGCCGTGAAATCTGCTGTGCCTTCTGTACCACACTAGGTTACAGGAAACCCCAAGAAGTGGTAGAACCCCGGGTGACAAGGTTTGTCACACACGCACACTTCTGCTTTGCTGTCATCTAGGTACAAAGAATCTGGTGTCCCGTTTCTTCCCCAGGCCTCGCCTGGGCAGGTAGAAACGGACTCCACCTGATGCTGGATTCAACTTTTACTCTGGCTTAGTAGTGCCTAAGCTTTCAAAACTGAAGGAAAAAATTACCTCCTCTTCATTCTCTGCATTCAGAAGCAATGAAGGTAAAATGTTTTTCTGGGCAGGCTTAAGAAGTAGAAAGAAATACCAAGAACATAAGCACATCAGCTAATACCTCAAAAATACCTTCTTGGGGGTGGGGGCACCTGGGCAGCTCAGTTGGTTAAGCATCTGACTTGTTTTCTGCTCAGGTCATGATCTCATGGGTTGTGGGGTGGAGCCCCACAGCGGGCTCCGCACTCAGCAGGGGGAGCTTGCTTGAAGATTCTCTCCTTCTGCCTCCCCCCCACCCCGCTATTCCTCTTTCTCTCTCTTTAATAAGTCTTAGAAATATTTTCTTGGGATCATGAATAAAAGAACATGGCTCCTCTCCTTTATAGAATCACAATGCGTACTATGGGGGCAACCACTCTGTTAATGTTTGCTCAATTCCTGCTCTGAAACTCCACACTACCTTTTTTTTTTTTTTTTTAAAGATTTTATTTATTTATTTGACAGAGAGAGAGACAGCCAGCGAGAGAGGGAACACAAGCAGGGGGAGTGGGAGAGGAAGAAGCAGGCTCCCAGCAGAGGAGCCCGATGTGGGGCTCGATCCCAGGACTCCAGGATCACACCCTGAGCCGAAGGCAGACGCTTAACAACTGAGCCACCCAGGTGCCCCCACACTCACTATCCTGATTCTACAATAGAACTTGTGCCAAAGTCAGTCCGCAGGAAGCCTTAAGAGGCAGAGCTCACCTAAGGGTAAGTAAGGCCTCTTCTTGGTGTCAGTTGGTGGGGAGAACATGGTCTCTCAGGCCAGAGGACAAGCCTGGGAGATACAACCTGAATCCTAAGGGCAGAACGGAGTAAGGATGAGATACAGAGTATATGGGGTTCTCTGACAGGCTTTATTCCATTCCTAAAATCTCCTGTGGAATTGAATTGGAGGCAGTTAGCTGTAAGAGGCTAAGAAAACTACATTTTATAAGCAATGTAACATACTTTTTTGTACCTCTAAGTATTTCAGTTGAACCACCTGGGACTCACGAGGTGCCTGGCTCCAAGGGAAAGGATTTGACTCTGTTTGGGCCATCACCTACTTGGGAAGAGCAGCCCACCTCTTGAGCCCAGCTCAGAGATGACTGGGTGAGAAACCCAAAGACCTCAAGAGGCTCAGGTTTGTCCTTTTCTCAACTGGAGAGTCGTCACTCCAAAGGCATATCTAAGAGCAGTACTTTTCAAAGCCAGGCCTCCGTTTCCTAAATATAAACATGGTGCACGTGTGCACCATACATACACACTGCATCTCCCCAAGCACGAATTCTGTAACCTTTCCAGGGTGGCCTATCCCATACTCCACTGAAGACACATCAGTCTGTCACTAACATCAAAGATGACTTGTTAAATTTCACCTTTTTTGATTTCATGTTACAAATGTAAATTTGTATTTTAACACAGAATATGCCTTTTAAATAATGCAAGCACTATTCCCTCTACCACTGATGAACAGTTGATGCTATAGGGGTTTTGAGTTTTACCTGCTGAAGAGTGATTTTAATATCTAGCAGATCGGCTGCGTGTCAGACACCGAGGACATGACATTAAACAAAACTCGGTCCCTACATTCAAGAAGCTTAGAGTCTAGTGGTAGAGACAGAAATGTAAACAAGTCATTAGAACACAATTTCCTAATAGATGCTATGGGAGGACCAAAGAGGGAGCAATTAACATGGAGCTAGGCAAGGCCTGTCAAGAAAAGACATTTAAAGAGGGTGTGTGTGTGTGTGTGTGTGTGTGTGTGTGTGCGCGTGCGTGTGCGTGCCCACGTTCAATTTAATTCAGGTGATTTTTCTGATTATAAAAACTTTGGCAGAAAATACAAACAACAACAACAAAAACCCCAAAATGCCACCAGGAATAGCCATTGAAATATTTTGTTCTTTTTTAGAATAATCTATATTTTAAAAAGAGATTTGACATATATATTTGATCATTTACTTTTCTTGAGACTATACTTTTCAAAAGTTTTTTTATCATTCAGTATTATTCTGCAGGATGATTGGCAATGTAAGTAGCTTTCCATAATAGTCATTAGTAAATATATGGAGCACTTACCATGTGCCTCAAAATGTTTAAGTGCTTTATACGTACTATATAGTTCATTTCTAAATTAAACAAATAAAACTCAAAATGAAAGCAGAACCTTATGGTGAAGATAATTAATCCTTATTTTAATACCCTTATTTTACAGTAAATAAGGCAGAGAGCAATGATGTAAATTAGCCAAGGCTAGTAAATTCATATCTAGTGATAATAGTAATACCTCAAAAGAAGTAAAAGCAGAACTCGATCCAGAAGTCTAGTTCCAAAGGCTATTGTTTTTACCATTATGCCACATTCTCTCTCCAGCCTACTTTAAACACACACACACACACACACACACGCACACACACACACAGAGTATGATCTCACATATATGTGGAATCTAAAACAAAAACAAAAACAAACCACACACACAAAAAGAACCTCATGGAAACAGAACAGATTGGTGGTCACCAGAGGTGGGGGAAATTGGCCAATGTGATGAAAAGGTATAAACTTCCAGTTATAAGATAAATAACTCCTGGGGATGTATTATCCAGCATGGTGACCATAGTTAGTAACACTGTATTGCATATTTGAAAGCTGCTAGAAGAGTAGATCTTAAAAGTTCTCATCACAAGAAAAAAAAAAATTGACCATGTGACATGATAGGTATTAACTACTTTTTGGGGTAACCATTTCACAATATATAGAAATATCAAATCATTATGTTGTATACCTTAATATAATGTTATATTGGGGGGGGTAAAAGCAAAACCAAATATACACTGCCTACAAGAAATACACTTTAAATATAAAGACACATGGGTTAAAAATAAGAAGATAGACACTCCAGTCTTCTTTTGATTAGTGTTCATATAGTATATTTTTGCCTAACTTAATTAGACAAATATATTTATGAGTAAAGAATTTTAGCGGGGAAATAAGGTCAATTTATAAAGAATTCACTTAATCAAAATAACATAATAATCATGCATCTAAAATCAGAGTTTCCAATTATACGAAGCAAAAAAATGATAGAACTGAAAAAAGAATAAATAGACAAAGCTACAGTTTCCGTGACAGATTTTAACACTCTTCTCAATAACTGAAAGAACATGTAGATAGAAAAATCACTATTTGGATATCAAAAATGGGACACAATTACCAATTTGACTTAATTGACTTGGATACATTTCGTCTCAAGTGCATGTGAAACACTGATCAAGGCAGAACATATTATGAGCATTAAAAAACCTCAGTAAATTTAAATTATTCAAGTTATACAAAGTATGTTCTCTTACCACAATGGGAATTAAATAAAAAACCAATAACAGAAGATATCTAGAAAATCCTCAACTATTTGGAAACTAAGTAACATTTTTATGTAACTCATAGGTCAATAAGAGATGAAAATTATAAAAGATTTTAAACCAAATGAAAATATATCAACATTAGTAGAGAGCAATGAAAGTACTACCAGGAGAAATCGGTTACATTAAATGTATCTATTCCTGCCTGGAGCAAGCTGGAGGCTCCAAGGTCTTTTTACATCTCCAATAACCAGTCTTCCTTTCTTCCAAGCCGGTAGCAATTTTGCTAGTACATCTTTCTTAAAACCTTTGTGGGTTTTTTCTCTATTTGATTCCTGTCAACTTCATGTACCAAAAGCCACACCCCTAATTTTTAAAAAGTCATATGGTCTAAGTATGGGCACTTGGGATGACTCAGACATTTGTAAGATCATTCCCTTGAGTTTTCTAGTTTTTTTTTTATCCTAGGAGAGATCTACTAGAAATCACCCTAATCCTTTTGAATATCTTAAAGGATGTTTCAGCCACACCCTTGGTTTGGTTGTATCTTATTAGCTATGTCTTTCTGATAGTACCCTGGATTTAGTCTTTAACCTGAGATCATGTTATAATGCTCAATTGTGTTATAATTGATTTGGTAAGAAACAGTTTTATTTTTTAAACCTGCAATTCCTGGGTTATGTATATTCCCTCTAAATTCTGCATGTAAATTGACCAGTCCTTTTCCAAACACTCACTCCTTGTATGTTATCAAATTCAGCTGGCAGCAGCCAGGTCATACCTTGAGCATTCCTCTAAAATCTCCACACCCAACTTTGCAGGTTTATCTGATACATTGTCTTTATACCACAGGCAATAGTTTTACCAAATTTATTTACCACTACAGAACATGAGTTGCATTTTTCAAACCCTGTGATGGAGTTTCCCCATCATCCCACCATCCTGACCAAGAGTCAATGCCATACATTTCAAGGTTTTTATGGGTGTACCCTATTTCTTGGTATCAGTTTTTGTACTAGCCACTTTTTTCTATGAAAAGTACCACAATAATTTAGTGGTATTTAGTAGCAATAGAAGTTTTTTCTTGACCTCACATCAGCTGGTGCCTGGGCAGCTCTGCTTCACAGTTGGCTTGAATGGCTCTGCCCTACATGTCTCATTCTGGCAGCCAGAATGGGAAGGCAGTGGGTATTCAGAGAATGTTATTCTTAGGGCTGTGCCAGAAGAATAAGAAAGCCAACAGTGCAAAAGCACAGTCCAAGACTTGCGTGCTGTATCCCTAACATGTCAGGGGTCAAAGCAAGTCACACTGCAAAGTCCAAATTCAAGGAATGAGGAACTATATTCCACCCACCAGTAAGCCTAGACCAAAGTGATACAGGATGCTATTACAGAGGAGTCAATATTTAGGACCAACAATTCAATCATTTGCGAGGAGAGTGGGAGAAGAGGAATTTAAGAACAAAGAACAGAGAGGGAGGGGTTAGCTGGAGGAAGAAAGTGGGCACAGAAGAAAAAGAAGGAGAGAAGAATGAAAGAGAAGAGAAGGGGAGGGAAGGGTGAGGACTGAACTTATACAGGCTTTTATTTTTTTAATTCTTTTTTTATTATGTTCAATTAGCCTATACATAGATCTTTAGTTTTTGATGTAGTGGTCAATGATTCATTACTTGGATATAACACCTGGTGTTCATCACCACACATGCCCTCAACACCCATCACCCGGTTACCCTATTCCTCCACCCTCTTCCCTTCTGTAACCCTCAGTTTGGTTCCCAGAGTCCAGAGTCTCTCATGGTTTGTCTCCCTCTCTGATTTCTTCCCAGTTTTCCCTCTCTTCCCCTATGTCCTCATGCTATTCCTTATATTCCACATATGAGTGAAACCATATGATAATTGTCTTTCTCTGCTTATTTCACTTAGTATATACAATGGAATATTACTCAGCCATCAGAAAGGATGAATACCCACTATCTGCATCGACATGGAACTGGAGGGGATTATGCTAGGTAAATAGACTTCTAATAAGGGTCTTAGTTTTATGCCAGTTGCTTCTCTTGTCTCCCAGTATGTCTGCTGTATCTGATCCTGGAGCCACTTTGGGGTTCTGATTAGCACCTCAAGCTTCACTTCTCTGCTGAAATCCTCTTCTGTTTATATCCTGTATTTAATATATCAAGAGGCTTCCAAAGCCTTTCCTTATTCCACAATGTGTGTTGTAAGCTTATCACCGTGGGTCTCCTACTTCTCTGTACTATTCAACCAGGAAAGATTAAGAGACAGTTACACCAGAATAGACTCCTATAAAAGGACCAGAATTGAAAGAGGCAAAGAACATTCCTGGAAGACAGATTAATAAGGACCAGAGCATGAAGTACTTTGAAAAACATCCAATAGGAATTCAGATTTTACTCCATATGTAGGCAAGGCCACGGAGAGTATTAAACAATAGATAAATAGGATATTTGTATCACAGAATAATAGTCCTGGAGATCTCCAATTGGACATGGCATCCAAACCTAGATGTTTATCTTAGTTCCTTCCCTAAACCCTACCAAAAGCCATAAAACTGCTAGAATTCCAGAAGATCCAAAGAATGGAAGAGGCAATGATAGCAGGTGACATCAACTATATTGTGTAAGACAGAAATTCAAATGGTTGCTGACTTAACAAAGCTGAAAAGGACCTAAGTGTCAAAGGAAGGGATGCCAGTGAGGGAAAAATGGACCTGAATTATGAGAACCTGTAAAGGCCATGAAGAAGAGCAATGAAGTACTTCTGGAAACAGACAAGAGTGCTGCCAACAAACACAAAAGGATTAGTTGCAACTTGGAAGATGGAGAACTTGAATCTCAGACCCCCATTCACCATCCCATTCAGCTGGGAGGAAAGCCCTCTTGGGCCCAGGCAGAGCAGAAAAGGCAGACACCCTGGAAAAAGGTGGACCAACAGAACAACCTTTGTCTTGGGGACACCAGGCAAACAGAGGGCCGCAGGGAAGCAACATACTAAAATGAGTGGGATTAAATAAAATCTATTTTCTAAGCCCTGGCTTATATCTTCTAAGCATGAGTTTGAAGGGTTAGAGAACCCAAGACTAATTAGAGAACACGAAAACTGAAACAAGCTCAAGAAAAACATGCACTCAGTCTCAAATTTGGCAGAAATCAAGTAAGATGACAATTTAAGAATGTCCTTGGAATGTGACAGTTAGAAAGTCATTTGCACCTTAAAAATAAAAAGGCAAAGATAAAGAAGCTGGGTTTGGGAGGCAATATTTTAACCCTGAGGAATTTCTAATGCGTCATGTCTATCACTGTGACTCATGTGGGTTGCAAAAAAATTTCGAGCAAGAAGGCATTCCTGGAATCTTCCCATCATATAACACAGATGACCACCCACTCGACATATGTAAAAGACAAGTCATGGCAGGAGCTCTAATGAGCCAAACTTTTTCAATTTAATCTTTAAATGATCCTGAAATTGATAGCCTAAAATTTAGGCCCTAAATCATCTAAAGATGCAGAAATATATAGATAAAAGACCACCATGTTTGAATGGACTTAATGACCTCTGTTCTTAAAGAAAAATGGCAGGAAATGTTCAGTCTGATTACTTAAACAATTTTATAACAACATTTTCAAGACTATGAACTTCTAAATCATGATATTAACTTAAAATGTAATGCACAGAATGAGATTTTCAGTCTTACAGCCTTCTCAGTTACTGGTAGAACATTCTAAAGGCTTCAGGTTTTTCTTTTTACAGAAACATCAGTGCAGCTAGAGTTTGCTCACCATTCCTCACTACAACAACCCCTGTACCCTCTGTTCCAGCCCTGATGACCACTCTGGCCACATGCCATACACTTCCCATCTTCATGCCTCTTTCCTCTTTGGAGAATGCCCTCCTCTTTCTTTTTCACCTCCTCTACCTGCCTACCCCTACTCCTTCTTAACTAGCAGTCCGAAAGTCTCATCTGTGGAGTCTTTGCTGTCCCTCTCGAGGCAGAGTTAGTAGCTTCATTCTTTAAGTATCAAAGCACTTTATACAAGACTTTTCTAGGGCACTTAACAAATTGCGTTACACGTACCTGTTGACACACCCGTCTCTCCACTACAGTGAAATCAAAGACCATATCACATACAGCTTTATGGTCCCAGAGTCTAGAAAACTTTCTGGAATACAGTGAGTTTTCAGTAAGTGTCAGGTAAAAGGAGTATAATTATTTGATTACTATTCTTATTCTGCGCTTCCCCCCTATAACTATGATTTTTGTTTTTCACTTTATAGCTATCAATAAAAATGTGTCATGAATCTTTCATTATGGAGCTTTACATTTTTTCCCTGTTGGCACATCATTTACTGAATGAGGGTCACTAGGTCACGCAGTTAACCAGAAGTCTCGAATCAGAAACTTGATGTATATTAGAGCTGGAGTCAAGAAAGCAAGCTCGAGTCTATATGTAAAATTATTTTAATGACTCAGTGTCCCCACATCTGCTTTTTCATTAATTATTTCTAAACAGTTTTGATACTTTACAATAGAAAGTACCACAGAATTATAGAGTACTATCACAGAAGCATGTATAATTAGAGATTACTATTATCCAAAAAAAAGTATGAAATCTCTTTTGAGTATATATTTTTAGAAAAGGAAAAATTTTTATTGAATACGGTGTAACATAGTGGAGAAAGAGAAATAGAAGGGAAAAACCCCACTTATTTCAAGACGAATCTGGTACAGACTTATCAACTGCTACCGACCTACCAGCACCTGTGCCAAGCACCAGAAGCTGAGCAATAAGCAAGAGACATGGTGGTCTGACCTCACGGCGCTTACAGTTTACTGGGGCATATAATCATATGATTATATCATTTGATACACAAATGAAAAACAAAAGTAAATAAGCATAAATTATAATTCCCATAACGGAAACAAATAATCAGGATGACATGTTAAAGATTAACAAGAGTGGGTCACTATTAAACAGTGAGTCAGGGGAGATTTCTCTGGGGGGTTGATACACAAACCAAAACCTGGACAGTGAGGAGTCCGTTCGGAGGGTTTGGGGTCCGTAATGAAACAGTAGGAAAAGATCAGGCAGTCTAGGCAGAAGGATAAGCGTAATCACAGGCTCTAGAAGTCCAAGTAGGTAAAGTCTAGTGTCCAAGCAGAAGAGCATACAGAGATGAAACTCTGGAGGTAGGTGGAATCCAGATAATGTAGATATCACTGGCCATAAGGAGTCTGGATTTTATTTCAGAGGAATAGGAAAATATTAAAGGGTTTTAAATCCTAGAGCTACAAAACCTGATTGTCATTTTTTAAAAGGTCACTCTGATAGGTACAAAATAGAGTAGAAGAAGCAAAAGGGAAAGTTGGCTGCTTTGGTTGTGCAGGTGTTCGGGTGAGAAGTGATCATGTTTGGACTAGCAGGGTCGCAGGGGAGATGTAGATAGAAGCAGAGGGATTCGAGAATATAGTTTGAAAGTAAAATCAGCAGGGCTTACTGATGGTTTAGAGGTGGAAGTGAAGTTAAAGTAAAATCAAGCTCAAATGAGGAAAACTGGAGGAAGACCTGTTGGAGCAGGTGGCTGGGTTAAGATCAGGAGTATATATAGTTTGAGATGTCTGTTAAGTATCCAAGTGGATGTGGGGAAGATATAGGAGTCTGGAGTTAAGGAGAATCTGGGCTGAAGACAGAAATTTGGGAGGTATGGGCATATGGATGATATTTAAACTCATGAAAGGGATGAGCAGCCCAAAAGGATGTAGAGAGAGAAGACAGCAACCCCAGTGGCACTCCAAACATTTACTCATTAGTTGACCGAGGAAGTGAAAAGATGACATCAGGGAAATGAGACAAAGACCCATAGACTGCAGTGTTGGTGAAACTAAGAAAGGTTTCAATAGGGGAAGAGTAGTCATTTCTGTTGAATGTTGCTAAAAGTTTAAGATGAAGATAGAAAATTACCTGGTTTTTGATGCATTTGACAATGCAAAAGTTACTGTTACCCTGACAAGATCTGTTTTCAGATGAGTGGTAGAGGCAAAAGCCATGTTCAACTGAAAAAGTAATGGGGTAGGAGGAGGGAGGCAGCTGGTATAGACTCTCCAAGAAATTTATGCCCAGAAATTAAGATAGTAGCTATACAGAGTAAAAGGGCCAAAGGAAGTCTTTGATGGCTCAGGTGGGATTGGGGGTGGGGGTGGGGGGTGGCTTTCAGAAAGACATTCTAGAACATGTTTGAACACTAGTAGAAATAATTCACTATGGGGGGGGGAATGGTTGATGTGGGAAAGAGACGGGGGAATAACTGAAGAAGGAAAGTATTTGAAAAGGAAGTGGGGCATGTCCTACAGGACAGTGGAACTGTTTATCTGCCCTTGAAAGGTGGAGGTACACTTCCTCCATTTTAACAGTGAAATAAGAGAAGGTAGATGTAGCTGTAAGATTTATAAATTCACTGTTAGGAGGTGGAACACTCTAATTAGTTATTGTGTTTTATTTCCCCTTTCATAAATGGAATGGGGAGATCAGGCTATCAAGAATCCAAGAGGCCAGAAACTGGCCTCTCCTTTACTGAAGAACCATGAGGAAGTAAGAAGTAGTAAGAAGGAGGTGTGTGATCACCCCATGGAGGCTGAAAAGCCCAACAGGATGGTCAAATGTTGGAATATAACATGAAACTTGGATGAATGAGGGTAAAATGTCCAAGTTGGTAGGTCGGCGAGAGGAGATGGTGAGAACATGGCATGGCAGCACTAGGACATGAACTTCAGAGTAGCAAATAGGTTGTGTGGGAGTCAGGTGAACTGAAGCTGAATCAAGGCAACTAAAAGAGAGGAGGACACCTGCCTCCCCTAGGGACCCTGACGACAAGCTTGGGAGGGCCGCAGAGAAAGGAGTCTTCTGGAGGGACAACAGTTGTCAATTAAGGAGAGCAGATGGGGTTCTCCAGCATAAAGGTTAAGGAATATGGAAGGTCACTGGGCACTGAAGGGAGTGTCCAGTAGATAAACCAGAAGAGTTTGGGGATGGACTTAGCAGGTCAAGTTAGGACCTGGAGTGATGGCTGAGTTGGGACTGGAAAATGGTGACTGACATCACAAGGGATGTGAGGCATGACAAATTCTCTCCTAGTCTCTTAGAGAAGAAAGATGTTCTTGACTCTACCTCGTTGATAAGAAACCGGAAGTTCTAGAACATTCTTGGTCCTCTGTCAGTCATCAGAGAAGCTGCTGTTTTGGTTACAGACAGAATAATGACAGTTATGAGTTGCATCCCTGGATGCCTTTATATGGCAGCATATTGTTCTATATTTTATTACTCAAAATATACTGTCTTTTCCGTTTTGATTTACTTAGCTCAGTCTGAGTCTTTTTTTAAAAATAGAATCCTATCTATAATGTATATTATATATTTGAATTGGCTGCTCACGGCCATGCTCCTCATAGGCTTACGATTATCGTCAGCAACGGGCCTGGCAATGCTTTTAGACTCTATGCACCATAGAGGCTGTCCACTGAGGAAAAGTCTTAGTGGAGGATCTTCGTCTCTAAAACAGCTCTGTTTCCAGGGGCTGATTCTGGAGGAAATGGAAGAGGATCTCCGAATTTGTCAACCTCATCCCATCTGGTGAAGTTTTCAATGGGAGTGAATATCTCTTTCATTTGTCACGCACAAACTTATGTCCCAACCACGTTCAGACCCCAATCGGAAGAATTAGAAACAGTAGTGCCAAGAAGCCAAAAGGAAGCAGAAAGACCTCACACAGTAGCAGTGAGAAGCTTTCTGTAATAGATCCTTGAGAAAAAAGAGTGCTTCAAAGCGTTGTTCAGAATGACAGCCATGTCAGGGCAGCCATGACATTAGTATTTTGAGTAACGAATGGTTCTTCTATTGAATAAGAGGAATAGGTCGTCTCTCTCTGATGAGAATATTAGAATCAGGCTCAGAACTAGACTCACTGACAAAATAGAGAATTTAATGCTAACACGCAAAACTTGTGCCACTTTCATTTTCCTGACTATATATGCCCTCTTTGACAAATATTAAATTCTCTTCTCAACTGTTATCTGTTCAAATCATATGCTATCTTTTTATCAATGGAATAAATGAATTTCATGCTTTAAGGGGGGAAAAGGAAGTTGCAAGAAGAATTGAAATGTTTAAGAACTGCTTTTAAAAGGATTATATACATACTTATATGTGCTTAGTTTTAATGAGGAAATATAAAATGTGTTCTCGGCTTGTTATTTCTCTGACATTAAGATCTCTCTCCTTCTGCCTCTTTCTCTCTCCCCTTCCCCTTCCGATCCTTCCCTCTCCCTCCCACCCTCCTCTCTTTCTCTGTCTCTGCCTCCACCGCCACCCTCCGTGTTCAGCTAAAATGTCAGAATCGACATAACTAAAACATACCACAGCATGCAGGGATAAATGAAAGCAAACAGCACTGGTTGAGGAATCTGGGGCAGGGCCAGCCCTGGGCACCACCTTTGTTACACCACAGACAGAACAAAATATTCAGCTCCATGAAGAGATTCCATTGAGATTTCCAGGTGCTCTGGAGCAGGAGAAGCTGCCACTGGGCTTGGGGGAAGGGCATGGTGAGAGGAGAAGTCAACAGGCCCCATGGCTTTCCTCCCCTTGAGCTCCCGCAGAGCTATGGGGAACCATTCTCCCAGCAGCAAGTTCCCCATGTGCAAGGACTGAGGCGAGCCAGGCCCCCAGCGCCTCTCTCTGGGCTGGGTCTGGTTCTTCCCCCTGCACAGCTTCCCAAGCACTGCACGCCCTGTCCCCAAGCCGGGTTCCCTGCAGCCGATGCTACTCGGGCTGTGCCTGTGGGCGCTGCTGGCCTGGCCCCAGGCTCTCCTCACTCAAGGGGCAGCTCCTCAGAGCAAAATGCACAGGAGCAAGCTAGCCAGAGAAAGTGATGGGTGTCAGTATTTGTCTGTTTGAACAGGTTTCTTTTTTTCTGAAAACCCAGGCTGCGGGCTGTGTTCTCAAAAGCCCAGGGACCCAGGTTGTTCACCCTCTTTCAGGCAGGAATGGCAAGGCCGCCACTGCGAGGCAAGGATACAGTAGGGATCAGGCAGAGGACAGGGAAAGATGCAGAGAGACTAACGGGGAGTGCGGAGGGGACACGCAGGCAGAGACAGAGGAGGGGAGTGCGGAGAGAGGGGGGAAAAAATCACAACCCAAGGATGAATTCTTGTCTCCAAATGCTAAAAAAGCACGGAGACCTGAGGATGTGTGTGGGTTCCCAGCTGCAGATTTTATGTGTTGGATTTGATTGTCACCCCTGGTGGCCCTGCCACCTCAGTGTCCCACCTGGTGGCCTGGCAGCCTGAAGATGTGCCCAGCCTGTTTTTGGGCCGGAGACAGGCCTAGATGACAGGGTTGCTTAAATGG
Organism: Ursus maritimus; assembly: GCF_017311325.1. Taxonomy (NCBI): domain Eukaryota; kingdom Metazoa; phylum Chordata; class Mammalia; order Carnivora; family Ursidae; genus Ursus; species Ursus maritimus. The sequence continues at coordinate 36,003,703 of NW_024423343.1, forward strand.
GGCCACGGAGGAGTGATTACATGGTTCAATTCCTCCAACTTATTTTATTATTACTGTTGAAGGATAAATATAGAAAGGAGAGAAAAGCCACTGCAGACTTTGAAAAGAATGTCTAGCAATTTCTTTGTGGTATGTTTAGTCTCCTGCATTTACCCCAACTTTAAATGCAATTAAACATCTAAAAATCTGATATAAAAAAATAAAGGTAATGCTGAGATAAGGCTTTTTAAAATTAAATCTTTACACAAACTCTTCTGCTGTTCTGTTTAATTTCCTCTATTTAAATCTTTCCTTTAAAATGTCCAGCTATTCATTAAAAAACAGTTGAATTCCTATTTATAATTTAAATATTAGTGTCCCCCCACCTTGAGACATTATATATGTTTTATTAATACATCTTGATGTTTAATCTCTCTCAGTGGAATGGCCAACACACAGCGTTATGTGGCTGTCGTTCTGACCAGCACAGTCACCTTCACACTGGCACCAACACCGTGACTGTGTTTATTCTTGGAGGGACTTATAATCCAACTGGCCATACGGAAATCCAGTTCAAGAACAGGGAACAAACGTGGTCCGAACCAGCGTTCTATGTGCATATAGACATCTCACCAGCTGACACCCTGTTTGCTTCATTTTCATTCATTCTTTATATTCGTTGGCTGCCTACTCCGCTCTAGCAGCCTGGTAGGTGCAGGTGTCCCAGGGTGGCAGAGACCATGCAGTCACAGCAGGGGCCTCCTTCAGGGGCTTCCGGTGGGGAGGTGGGTCTAGAGAGAGCCCAGCAGCAGTCTGGCAGAGGCAAACAGTAGTAGCTTCAACAGGGAAGCACAGGGGAGCTCTGGGAACACAGGCAGGACTCCGGACCCCTCCTGGGGCTCCCGGAAGTCCTGTGGAGCAAAGAACCTCTCAGCAGACACTGAAGGACAGTAGGACTTAACCGGCCAAAGGTGGGCAGGGTGGGAGGTGGGGGATGGGCAATTCTGAGCAGAGGGACCACAGCAGAGAGACCAAAGCAGAGGAAAGAAAAAGCCCAGATGATTAGGGCAAACAGACGAGCACACAATGACTGGGCACAGAATGAGGGCAAGTCAGGGAAAGTGAGTAGAAGCAAGCAGTCGCCAAAGGCTGAGCAAGCCATATTGAAATCTCATTCTATCCTAACAGTGGATGTCCTCCAAACACTTTATTACCACTGTAAGCAAAGTTTCAAAACATTTTTCAATAAACTGAAGTTATATTTTAGAAGTTTTTATACTTCTTTCAAGAAAAAAATTCACATGCTCTGTTAATCTATATTTTCCACAAAGCTTACAACATATTTAGAATAAAAATCCAACTAAGTTTTCAGAAATGCTGCTTATGCTTATTTGTGGCAATTATGTACAGGGTACTTTCAATTATTAATCAAGTGAACAAAACTTGAGTTTATAAGTTCAGTTCTGAAATTCCAGCTGATTCTGATTTTACAAAATTTTTCCTGAGCACCACTATCTCATTCAACATGCAAATTATAAAATGTTTGGCATCAGATTTTTAATAAAAATCTAAAATATTTATAACAGTTGCTAATGATTAATGAAGATCTCTTCTGAAACCCATATGTGAATTATTCATATCATCCTTTATTTTTCTAATCTGTACCAGACTCTGTTCTATTTTCCTTTGATATAAAAATTAATTTCCAAATATTAAATATATGATGAAAATAACAAATTTAGGATAGCTGTTTTTCTCCACTGCCACCTGTTATATATTGACAGCCATATGAATTTAAAACCTTAAAAAAAATGTGTACTTCTGAACATTTCTGGAAATAAATCTAGTAAGACATTGTTTGAGTTAATCACAAAACTGGGATAATGTAAAATAAAAATTAAAATTTCACAAGAACATAATCTATATTACTTAAAAGCTAATGCCAGTGAAACAACTATTCTATTTACAATTCTATGTGGAATCAGATGAGGAAGCTGGTTAAGAAAACAGCTTAGTAATCAGTATGAATGACAGTACATTAAGAAGAATCTTACAGTGCTGACACAGGATCACACTGAATTCTATGTAAAAGGAAAACAATCAGTTTCTATAGGCCATCATAACTCAAGCGTATCTAATTGTTTAGTAAAAATTTTCAAAACCACCTTGTTCTATAGTAGAGCATAGAAGGTATGTATATCAACATAAGGCAAGTAAGATCATTGGAGGGTTCAAAACTCTAACCTTCAACAATAAATATAACAGTAGTACCGAGAGAGCTCTCAGCAGCAGTGCCTACAGGAAACGCCTCTTCTGATTACCTTCATCAGCCTGGTTTATTTCATGATTTTCCAATTTCTTATTCTTAGAGGAAGGAAGGGGGGAAATAAGAACATATGTTCCTTCTTCTGCTACCTCATTTAATCATTTAATATTCACAACCAGCCAGATAGTTGATGTAACCCCCTTCCCACAGAGGAGAAGATGACTTGTCTATAGTCACACAGCAGGAAAAGGATTCAAAGGGAGGCCCATTCTTTACCACATATACAGCCCTCCCTCACAAGATACTGCTTAAGTTCAGAAACTAGGAAATTACATTTTATTGGAAGTATTTTTTCTGTAGCCTTAAACAATAACCTTGGAGTGATAACATCCTCACTCAGCTAACTTTATCTGCCAAGAAATTAAAGGCATGCCTAAAAGGACCTGTTATGTCTATAATATTTTTCTATGTTCCAGAGGAGATGGACAAAACAAAATGTTTTAAATGACCCTTGTACTAATGAGAACTTGATTGGGGTACATCTATAGAAAACTTTAAAATCAGTGAAGTTTATACTGATAGAATTTACTTTGTTTTACATAAGAAGTCTGAAAATTAGAAGCTTAACACTGTTCCACCAGGTAAGGCAGCTCCATCAGGAACCCAGACCCCTATCTTTCTGGTTCATCATTCTAATGTATGGATTATATGATGAAGATTACCTCATGGTCCAAGATGGCTGCTAAAGCTCCAGCCATCACATAAGTGTTAAGTCAAAATAGAAAAAGCAAGCCAAAAAAAAAAAAAAAAAGACGAAAGAGTCAAAGACTGGGCACTCTCAGCTCAGATAGCTCCCTCTAATCAGCCTTCCCAAAAGTCTCATAAACTACCCCCACGAATATGGTACCTTACTGGTCAGAACTTTGTCACATGGATACCCATTAAAGCAGATAGATGGGAAATACTTTTTTTCAGATGGCCACATGTCCAGCTAAAAGTCAGAGTCTAACCACACATCCTACTTCGTACTATAGCCTTTATGTGCAAAGACACAATGGAAATAAACACACATGCAATGTTAAAAAAAAAAAAAAAGTAAGGAACAAATTAAGTATTTTTGTCTATAGGGTTAGATCTTTACTTAAGCTGGCTTTCAAGACACCTCACATCTCGGGACTTTACGACTGTACCTACACTACACAGCCCATAAACCTTCAGCTTCCCTTAGACCTGAACATCTCAAGAAATGTGTGGGCCCCTCTCCTTTCACTGACTCGGGAGTGATCCCATCTTTCATTTTGTAAATCCCAACGCCTAGCACAGTGCCTGGCATGTAGCAGTGACCCTCAGCTTCACGAGTAACGGCACCTACCACGGGCAAGGTCTTGTGGAACATGCAGGGTAAAAGGTAACAAAGACACCTCAGAAACATCATTTGCCTTAAGGATGTAATCAATCTCAATCAGACATACAAGAGAGGGAGTACTTCTACCCTGGTAGGATGTCATGTGGATTAATTCTTTTGACAACTCTTTATTCAGTATGCTTCTGGAGCAAAGCACAAGGCTAAGTGCTACAGTGACCGCAGAGAAGATGAGACACTGAACTAGCTTCTGAGGGAGTCCATTAGGAAGGAGGCGAGAGGACATACAGAGAAGTAAATAGAGTTCTAGCGGTGCCTGGGTGGCTCAGTCGGGTAAGCATCTGCCTTCTGCTCGGGTCATGATCCCAGGGTTCTGGGATCGAGTCCCACATCGGGCTCCCTGCTCAGTGGGGAGTCTGCTTCTCCCTCTCCCTTTGCACCTTCCCGTGCTTGTGCTTTCTCTCGCTCTCTCGAATAAAATCTTAAAGTAAATATTGTTCTAGATATAGAGTGAAAATAATGAGAGTGTGCAAAAAGTGCTCTAGAACCCCAGAGTATAGGTAGAATACACACACACACACACACACACACACACACACACACCAGGAAAGAAGAAGCTGTTCTAACTGGTTCAGTAAAAAAAGTTGGAATTCAAGCATATTTGGCTTTTTCTTTTCTGATTCATAAGCCCATATATGGAAGGTCTGAATAAGCAGCAACCAAGTTAGCCATAATTGTGTTTTTATTAACTTGACCAGTTCGATGACTAATCCATCTCCAAATTGGATGGTTTTATAGGTACGCATTTAGGTAATACTATGCCACATTAAAAACAGCTATTAAGTTGATTAAGACTGAACTCATTTCCAGGATCCATTGCAAACAATTTTCCATGCTTGATGTACACTTAGAGAACCTGTGGAAGGTATTGTAATGGGAGCAAAAGTAGGGGGAAAAGTAGCACACCAAATGTGAGCCTGCCATGCAATGTTTCAGGCTTGAAACACCACCGTAGAATTTTACAACAGCGGCAGGTCAAAGAAAAACAGCCTCATAATCTTCTTTAGCTAACCAGGTACTCCAATATAACATGGGCTCACACGTAAGAGGAGATAGGGAAGGTTTGAGGCAATACTTTAAAGAGACTCCAAAAAATTTAAAAGTTTTCAAGGCTAGGTTTTATGAGGTTAAAAAAGCAGGGGCGGGGACTCATTTTTGTCTTAACAACAACAACAAACAAACAAAACAGCTGAAAGAGACCATTTCACAACAGTTTTCAAATATGTGAAAACAGGTTGAACGCTTAATGAGGAATCATTCACAGGGGAAAGTGAGGCATAAATGCCTCCTGACCCGCTGCCCCCTCCGCCCCCCCCCAGCCTGGCTCTGCACCACACTGACAAAGGCGACCACTGTTCACAAGGTTTCCTACCTCATCCTTGTCATTGCAAACTCAAGTGGTTTTTTTTTCAGTCCCCATACTGCTTTGACTTTCTTCGCTGCTCTCTGGGCTTAAATGCCCTGACTAGGTGTGCTGCAGGTGCGGTCCTCAAGTATTTCCTCAGGAAAATGCACTGACTCACCCCTTCCATGGACAGTTTGCTTTATCTCAGGGTCGATCATTCCTTCCAGCCATTTCCTTTCACCTATTCTTATAGGATTTTTGTTCCATCCTTTTCTTATTGCCATAAATTCTGTCTGCCCCCCCACACCGCTTTTTTTTAATGGCTGCTTTTATCTTTCTGCTCGGTATGAGCAGATATAGGCTAAGACTTAAATCTGCACCTATGCCCCTTATGTCTTGAATTCCCTGAGTTTCCAATTCTCTACATAGGAATGGCCGTAACATTTCAGATTCATTGGGCCAGAAACTGAATTCATCCTCTTAGCTTCCCATCCTCCTCTGTTTTTGAGTATCAGCTATCCCCCTCCTTCCTAACCTCCATGCTAGAAGCATCAGAGAGATATGCCAACTCTTTGAGGACCACACACCCTCAGTCTTCCTCTGCTACAACTTAAAAGACCCAGCCCCCCTGATTATCCAATATAGGGCTTCTTACCTAGTCTATCACAGCAAACCTTTACCCAGTTTTCTCATCTCCAGTTTTTCATATAGTCTATAGATAGTCCCGTCCCCTCCTCATACCCACTCTGTGCATATATATGAAAATGCAGGTTTTCTTATTTCCCAGAAGGTAAACCTTCTAAAGGTCTCAGACACCTATAGGTCTAAGCTTGTTAAGGTGAGATTCTCAATGTCCTGATCTTGAATTCCTGTATTTTCGCCACTTTTTCTGTAGCAAGCAAACAAAGCTTTAACTGCCAAAAGACCCTAATATTTTTCATCTTATCTACTTTGCTCAAACTATTTTGTCATCCTGAAATGCCATTTCCTCTACCTCTTGAAATCATATTTAGAATAAAACTTTTCATAAGCAAAGCCCAAATGCTCTGTGGCCCAGTTTGGCAAAAAAGGACATTTGGGCAGAATTCACAATGAAATATCCAAAACAGAAAATCTAAACTGAGGCAAATCTAACATAAAGATCAACGTTTTATATGTAGTGAATCAGTGGCCATAAAACATGAAAGTCATCACAAATAGTGTTTAATACCTCAGTCGTAGAAGGACCTTTGAAACTGCAGATGAGCAAGGCGAGACATTCACTTGTCCCAGGTGGTTTTCCTGCTACTACATACTATTTATGAAAGTCCTTTTCTATTGATTTGTGTTACTATGGCCTTGGAAATTATGAAAATTTAAACAAAGTAATTCCCATTTTGTTGTGATTCAACAATGATCTCACAAGGAAATTCATCCATGGAAATATCATCCATTTGTTTATTTACTTGACATGTGTTGAATAGTATTGGTTGAGACACATTTGTGGATAAAAATGCCTGGATTGTAAAGAAAAAAAAGAAAAAGCAAGCTGATGAATACTGTAAGAATTGTGTCAGACATTTAAAAGAAGAAAAAGATCACTTATTTAAGCTAAAAGGGTCAGATTAGCATAACGGAGGAAAAGACATTTGAAATAGTTCCTAAGGAATGTATAGCATTTCAAATATATAGCAAGATGATAAAGAGTAAGACTGAAGAAATTGCCCAAACAAAAAGGGAGTATTAGGATTGTTTGGACAATAGTGAGCATGCCAACTTAATGGTCAAAAGTGGCATGAAAAAGAAATATGAAACAAATGAGATCAGGATTTTGATCTAACAATCATGAAGGGCCTGGAATGTCAGGTTAAATAGACTTGGACCAGGGGCGCCCAGCTGGCATAGTGGGTTACGTCTCTGACTCTGGGTTTCAGCTCAGGGTCCTGATCTCAGGGTTTCCTGAGATGGAGCCCTGCCTGGGGCTCCAAACTCAGCAGGAGTCTGCTTGCCACTCTTCCTCCCTCTCTGCCCCTCCCCCTTCACCCCTCCCCCTGCTAGCATGTGCGCCAGTGCTCTCTCCAAAATAAATATTAAAAAAAAAAAAAAAAAAAAAAAAGGATTTGGACCAGTTTATTCCTTACTCTGTCATCAAGGGTGGTACATCTATGAAGTCTGAGCTTTGAGAGATTGGTCTGTCAGCATCACAGAGGCTAGATTTTTGGAATATAGGGAAGCACTAGAAGGAAAGACTGAATGAAGAAAAAGAAATAATGGGAGTGTCATAGGATATCTTCAGATCTTAGCAAATACTTGGCTATGTTGATAAGGTAGAAGATGAGAGACCAGAAATGTTGTGAAGTTTCCAACCTCTGTAAAAAGGAAACGGGTTGGGGGGTAGCATCCCCAGAAATCACAAAAGGGGAGAGAAAAATCAAGCATAGGGGAAAAAATGAAAGGGCTTTGCCTTGAGATGCTTTTTCCCAGTGGTACAAAGTGAGTTACTTGAGGGACAGGGGTACTGCTGGCAGCTCCTGAGATCACGTTCAAACTGGTTTCTTCCTACCGCTAACTGCCAACAATTCCGTGTTCCCACTGTCCCTGCTGTCGCCCACTGCAGCATTTCTGTAGCAGGACATCGCAGTGCTCCTAATGAACTCTCCTCCCTAACCCTCAAACACTCAAATCAGACTAGAGGTTTCTAAAAGAGGGGGGGAAATACCACTTCATTGACCTAGGGAATGGATCTTTTGGGGTCTTAAAAGGACAGCTGGGTGGCTCAGGTCATGATCTCAGGGTCCTTGCTCAGTATGGAGTCTGCTGCTGCTTCTTCTGTTTTCTCTCTCTAATAAATAAATAAAATCTTTTTAAAAAATAAAAATAAATAAAAATAAACTTTACCTTTCAACCTAACTGGACCCCATCCCGCACCTACACCTGCTAGGTTGCCAAGTCAGGGAACGGGAGGGACAAGACCTATGCCTGCTAGCTCACCTGGATCACCCCAAGGCTTCGTTGCTGAAAGCAAGACATTTTCAAATGTATTTTAAAACCTCTCAAATGTGGGCACTTGGGTGGCTCAGTCAGTTAAGCTGTCAGCTCCACTCGTGGTCTCTGGGTCCAGAGATCCAGCCCTGAGTCAGGCTCCCTGCTCAGTGGAGAGTTTGCTTCTCTCTCCCCCTCTTCCCTTCCCCCATCCCTGCCCTCAGGCACATGCTCTCTCTCAAATAAATAAAGTCTTAAAAAAAATAAAAAAACACCCTCTCAAATGTTTCTAGTTGTTGTGACTTTCTTATGATAAACTTGGATCAACTACTCTGCATCATGAACCGTGTTATTTCTTAAACTAGTTTATACAGTTCTGCTAAAAAAGAAAAAAAAGAAAAAGAAAGAAATAAGAAAAACAAGATACAAGAAACCCTGTTCTTACAATCAAAATTTGTCAATTACCTAATTGTGTCAAAAAGACTGGTCATACATTAACGCTGCTGACAACATACCTTGAAGTGATGGAAATATTTAATTTGGGGTATTTCATTCTGCTCAATATGTTTACTTTTAAATCTTCTTGATTCTTGAACAGCAGAGAGACGCTGAAATTCCTGGAGGTTTTGAATAGTTCATAACTAACATTAACATTTTATGAAACCCAATAAATGCAGTTTTGCAAATGATTCTAAAAACTTAATAACTTGGGAAGGCACCAGCTTATTATGTAATTAGCAGGCCAAAACTTTCTCAACTAATAACTCTATAAGCCTGATTCAGAGATCAACTTCCATTTTCAGGAGAAACAGAACTACATATGGCCTTCTGGACAGGTTTTCCTGTTTTAACTAGCCTTTCAAATTCTGTATTTTTTTATGTTGAGTAAAAAATAGCTGAAGTACTAAAACCAAAGCAAAACTTGGCACCAAATTCAGCTGATATGATGAAGATACTGTATCTTTAGTGCTGTCATCACCCACCATCAAGAACTCAGGTGTTGTTGCCAAAGGAAAACCAGAGTTTAGATATTTGGTGACATTTCATAACTCAACCCTCCAAAATTGCCTATTTTTTTTTTATTGCATTCACTCGCCTACTCATTAAATGTTTGTTCACCATCTATTGCCACAAAGCACTGAGAGGGAATACAGAAATAAACAAACTCATGAGCCTAAAGGCACATATTATCTTCCTTCCTAGTAGTCTGCAATACCAAATTATCAGCCCGAGCAGAGTAACTTTTTTCTCAAAACGGAGATCAAAGGAACCTTCAGGAAACTGAAGATAGGCCTGTACCAAAATTTTAAATAAACAAATCTCCAGAGGCAATGACATAAGAGCCTGAAATGTGATTAGAAAGACACGAAACACAAAATTGCAAAACTACCAAGGAGTATTCTATTCTGGTTGACTTAAGAAAGCAACAAAGAAGATCTAATGAGAAATAAATGCAAAGACCAATCAGTAGATTCATAAAACCACCTGTATATTGCCACTTCATGGTTTACAAATGTTTTTATATATGTCATTTCTTCTAATTTTATCTTCAGGTACAGTACTATGTCTCTCGTGCTCTGTGTGTGTGTACTTTTTTTCTTTTTTTTTTAGCAAATGAGCATGCCTTTTCCTATAGTATCTTTTATCTCCACAAACCTGATGATTCATCCATCTCTATCTAAGTGAAAATGACAAGAAATGTTTTCTCTGATTTATTAGTAAACAACCAGCAACATTAGCTTTTAGGAAAAGATTAACAATGTTGCACTGTAGTAGCTGTCATGTTAATTTAAGGAAAAGCTGTTAAAAACGTTCATTCTTTGTAACAGACCATTCAGTAATCTTTGCCTAATGGATAGGAACATAGTATAAAATACCTTTAGAACTAAAGCAGAGTAATCAAGAGGTTGTGATGCTTTAGTCTAAAAGCTTTAAAAACTGCTTTAATACTGAAGCTAAATACCGAATGTAGGGTTACTTGTGGTTCTTTAATTTTGCATAACATATTTCTTTATTCAAAAATCTTAGATCTATATTGTATATGAAATCAAGTATTTGATACAACTGTTACTTAATTTTGCAACTTTACTTATTTTTGTCTGGAGATAGCTGCCTATATATGAACAGATATTCTTCCTAAGTTCCAAAACAACAGTCAAATATGAGAATATGGGATTTTCTCGTGTAAATGTAAGAATTATCACTTTTACTTTGAAAGTGGGAAAATAAATCATTGATGAACAGAATTTTTTTCAGTTACACAAGAAATAAGAAAGTTAAGAAAAGAACTCTAAAACTTAAGTTATTGTTTTTCACCAAAAGTTATAATGCATAATCCAGAGACTGCATCTATCTATCTACCCACTTAGATCAAGACCTTTTTTTTTTTTTTTTCCAAACCCTTGATAATATGTTCAAGCAAATGAACTTCATTCTGGATATGAATTAACACATAAGTTAACCTATCTCAGACATTAAATTTCTGAAATCCTATTTAGAGATCAGGTTCACGTCCTTCTGAAAACCTAGATCAATGCAATATTTCCTTTCCAAATTTTTTTTCCTCTTCTGATTACAAGGTTGAACAACATGTGAAATCTGAATCTATAAATGTTTTCATTACACCCACATTTGTTACATAAACAATGATGAATCAAAGGTAGTTGTACATATTTGTTTAGTTGATTTATTTATTTTTATGAGCCTCTGAGACTAGAATCCCTATACTTTACCTAATTTGTTTTCATAGATACAAACCAAAATTCTTTCACTTGGAAAGAAATAAAAAACATGCTAACTCATTGCATATCAATTTTAACCTAGGTTAAAAATATATTTAAAATAGGTACTCATGGTCTTTATACTATAGAGACATTCAGGAGATTAATCAACATCAAAAAGACAGCTTCAGAAAGTAAAAGTTGAATACTACCTATTGTAGACTATTATTTAGAATTCCCAACAATGGAAAGGGGTGTGGGCGTGTTTGTGTGTGTGTGTGTATTCTATAAATTAACTCTAGAAAACTAATCTGATTGTATTATAAAATGGAATAGAATCCTGGGAGACTAAGTCACCTAGGAAATGTCTACCCGGGTATGAAATATGTTTAGAACCAGTGAATTAGCATATGCGTGTAGCAGAACTATGTGCAAGTAAGCAAGGTGGGCTGAAGCCCGTTTCACTGGTTTTCCCCAGCAGAAGCCTTCAAGATGAGCAAGACAAAACACATGGCATAGGAAACTTAGAACTTTTATTTGTGTTTACTATTTGTATAAAATGAGGAAGAAATAAAGCTTTATTAATATTCACATTTAGGGTGACACTAGCGCCCTCGTTTGGTCTCTTCTGGTGGGTAATGTGCGCCACACACTGTTCATAATATTTGGATGGAAGAACCAGAAGTGGGTGACGGAGAAACAAACATGCACTTGGGAGTTCTCAGCGGACTCCAGTGGACTCTAGGGCGTGGGTGTTCAAGGACGTGGATTCACACATTATCAAATTTTAACTGAACTAATGCTCTTACAAAAAACAATAGCTTAAAAGGTTATTGCAAAGAGGGGCGCCTGGGTGGCTCAGTCAGTTAAGCATCCAACTCTTGATTTCCGCTCAGGTCATGATCTCAGGGTCGTGAGATCAATTCGGGTGCTGGGTGTGGAGCCTGCCTGAGATTCTCTCTCTTCCTCCGCCCCTCCACCCCATCACTCTCAAGACTGTTGCCAAGAAACTAAACTATGGATGGATGTAACACAAAGTAGAAACAAACATCAGGAGAAAAAACAATGTTGCCATTTCTCTTCTCCCTGTAATGAGCTTGCCAGCCACATTTTGGGGTAAAAGAAACTTCTGAGAGGATATAGGGTCCACTTTTTGCAGTCTTTAAAAAGAGTATTTGAAACATGGATTTATATCCATTATTGCTGATAATAAACCTCACTTTGAGGGTATAGTTTGCCCTGTGATCTTACCTCATGTAAGTAGTACACTACCTTATACAATAATATATCAATTTAAATTATTGGGTTTTTATTCTAAATTTGATTATAGTATTAAGATATATTACTTTAATTTTTAATAATATACCTAACATATGTAATAATGTAACAAAAACACATGCATTTATTGAGTGCTCATGTTCTAGATCTTTCTCAAGTGGGTCCATGATCAAAAGATGACTGCTGTCCACTGTAAGAGTAAATAAAAGAGCTCATAGTTTATCTATTGAGACACATAATGGAGATCTCTATGAATTTATACCCTTAAGAAAAGCAAACCAACAGAAAGCAGAGAGACAAGCAGTGAGTACAGTTGCTTTTTTGCTACTACATGAGCCTCATTAAATTTGTCTATTGTTCTATTTGGACCAGAGCTTTTCCATTCATGTCTAAGGTGGTGAGGATACAGTTGCATAGTAACTGCAGAGGGAAGATAGAGGGAGGAGGCAACGAAAGGAGGAGAGATGGGGGAAAGGCAGGCAGGAGGGAAGAAAGAACAACAGAATGAAAGACAGACAAGAAAAATCACAACCAGAACCACCCCTGTAAGGAGACTGGTAACTGCACCCCCCGTCTCTCTAGGAAACTGGGCCATGCCTCCAGAGCACCGGCACGTCTGGTGTTCTTGCAGCCCTTCCAGCTTGTCCACCCCAGCAGCCTTGCTAACCTCTCACCTTCCACAGGAAAAGCTCTATATACACTTAGAAGCGCTTATTTCCCCTCCCACCACAGGAATGAGCTGACGGCCACAGTTTCCATTGCAAAGAAGATAAGAACAAAGTACAAAACAGTGAGTAATTTATAATAAGGGTTAATTAGGTCTTTAAATGGTAGAAACCTTAATGTATAATCTTTTTCCGAAACAGAGCAAAGCAGCAGCACAAACTCTGCAAAGGAGGATTTATTCATTCACAGGGCTGACTCTGTAGGCAACCACTGTGATCGAGAGCGGTCGATGGAGGGGCTAGAGATATCTGCAGAGTCAAAGTGGATTCTGAAGAAATGTAGAGTATTGGTGTGATATAGGATAGGCAGTGCTACTACCCATAATCCGGTATCAAGTAGTAGTTTTTTAAATTTTCAAGACCTCACAACATGCCATAGACAGTAGCTTTCGATCTTTATGTAGGTTCACTCTGCCTCGGCAAGGTCAGGCCTGGTGACCAACCATCTCCAATATTTTATTCCTCTTTTACGTGGCCACCCTCTCCTTAATTTCCTCACTTCAACCTGTCTCCATAACCACTGCCATGATCACTTTCCTAAAGTGTTTTTATTCTTCAGTCTGTAATTCAACATGTTAGCAACCTATCTTTCGAGGATTATTGCACTTTGTTCCCCCATCACTTGACAAGATGGTCCCGCATCCCCCTGGTTTGACTCAAACACTCCTCCAGGCACCGAGCAGTCCCCACTCCTCCCAGCCAGCTTTGTGCTCTCTGCCTCTCGACTCATGCCAGCTCTTTGTCTTTCTCAAGGTCCGGCTCTTGGGCTCCACAAGGCATGAACTCCAAACAAGGGACACGGTCCCGTTAAACTGCTGAATCCCCAAGCCCATCATACGGCTCAAGAAACAGCTGTGAGGGAACAAAGGAAAGAAGGAGGAAGGGGAGGACGGAGGAAGAAAGGGGTGAAAGGTACGCCTAGAATCATCACTTACCTTATTTTCCCTCTTGACCTAATCATATTGAAGACAAGACCAGTGTCTTCTCATCAGAGCTCCTGCAGATCCTACATAGTCTTTAGGTATGAGAACCCTACTCTAAATTCTCATTTGAATCAAGTATGATAACCTCTCGGGGCGCCTGGGTGGCACAGCGGTTGAGCGTCTGCCTTCGGCTCAGGGCGTGATCCCGGCTATGGGATCGAGCCCCACATCAGGCTCCTCCGCTATGAGCCTGCTTCTTCCTCTCCCACTCCCCCTGCTTGTGTTCCCGCTCTCACTGGCTGTCTCTATCTCTGTCTAATAAATAAATAAAATCTTTTAAAAAAAGTATGATAACCTCTCAATGCTTTAGAAAATGAGGGGCGGGGATTGGCTTCAAAGAGCAGATTCCATTTAATAGCGTATCCTTGCAAGCGATGTGCATGCAAGCACTGCTGTGTAAGGCCCTGCTGGGAGACGGGCGCCACGGTCATTCGGACAGTGATTGCATTAGTGAGTGGATAGAGCCTCTGTGATGTCCTCACTCAGAAGGGACACAAAGTCCAGCAATTATATCATCCTACATTGCTTGCTCTCAGGGCAGCACAACTCTCTGTCCAGTATGTCATCTGTCTTAGATTTGCTCAAACCAAGGACAATCTGCCTGTTACTCATTGATCGGGACAGCTTTCCCTTTCCCAAAAGTAAGGTTTTTTAATCACCAATAATCCTGATCTTATTAGAACCACTGGGTCTTTCTGCTATAATCATACATCTGAAAAGACCAAGTAGCATACCATATTTTGTCACTTTAACTCCAATTTAAAGTGGATTATTTAGCCTTTGTTAAAGGACTACTTAACTTCTATTTTGATACTTGGGAGCACTCCCTGAGGGGAAAAATTACATTCTCAAGCCTGTCCCCCTACTGTTAGGCTACAGTATCATCATCAGGGATTAGCAACCAAGTAAAAGCCTTTTCATAAACAGAAGCTAAGAAAACAGTTAAAGAAATCACTGTTTCACGATATTATACTTATTACCATGTTTCATAGTGATTTAATTTTATTTAAATTTAATAAGATACTTATGTCAGTACAATTTTATTATCTTTATCATACTTTTAAAAAAGTACAAGCCCACATGTAATTTGGCCACAAGTGATTTCAGATACTGTACCATTTTTTTAATGGCTATATTATTACAACAGAGGCTGCGTATAGGATATGGGCATTACAGAGTAAGAAAGGTTTCTTCAAGATTTGCCTGCCTCAGGGGTCTGTATGGTGCATTCATCACACAGCCTGACAAGGAAACAGACCACGGTTCCTCAGCGGAATAATAGGCCTTAGAGAGTGAGACTTCTCCCTGCACGGACAACTCAGAAATCTGACAAAAGCCAATATGGAGAGTTATGTGGCTGTCACACAGCCCCTATTTTTTCACATTTGGAAGCAAAATATTGCTTTTCTCTGACTAACAGGAACCAAATTTGCAGTTTTGCTTTTTTTTTTTTTTAAGATTTTATTTATTTATTCAACAGAGATAGAGGGAACACAAGCAGGGGGAGTGGGAAAGGAAGAAGCAGGCTCATAGCAGAGGAGCCTGATGTAGCGGAGGAGCCTGATGTGGGGCTTGATCCCACAACGCCAGGATCACGCCCTGAGCCCAAGGCAGACACTTAACCGCTGTGCCACCCAGGTGCCCCATGCAGTTTTGCTTCTTAAAAACACCTTCAACTCCTTTGTAGTTGGATCTTGTTTTGCATACAGCATGATAAAAACAACAGTGTTTACAAATTCTCTGAGTTGCTTATGGGTAAATGATCAGACTTAAGGTAATATGTGAACTTTCCACATTTGTGTTTTTTCAGCATGTGTCTTTCTTCACAAGAAAGTTTCTTCCCCCTCCCCCACCCTGAAATGGCCTTCTGTTGCCGTTCCATATTAATTTTATGAAACATAAAAAATATATTTCATGGGTCTCCTGAGAGCTTCTAGGTAAACAATGAAAATCAAAACAAAACCTTGGTAAAAAAATCACCAAATAAAAACTTACAACTGCTTAAAAGTCACATACATGCTTCATGTGTGTTTTTATTAGAATGTAATAAATGGCTTTTAGTAGGTGAAGTTTATGACAACCACCTAATTGACATCTGGCCCTTTGGGGAAAATTATATTACCTGAGCTCCTCAAACACTCCTTACCTGTGAGTCGGAGACCACATAAGGATTCAGTAATTCTCAGTGTGTACAAATTAAAATTGTCCAATACTAATATTAATCTATCTTTGAGCTTCAAATATAAAGAGAATAAGAAGCTCGAAGAGACTGAGTCAACATGAAGGCTAGAAAGCATGTGGTAGAAGGCTTCGAACAAGCATTCGGAGGCCAGGTTTTGGAGTTGGAATGCTGGCTCTAGTACATTTTTCCCAAACTTCTCTGGACCTTAGTCTTCTTACCCCAAATTGGGCACAATAGTAATGCTTATTGAGCTACGGTGAGAGTTCCATGAATTAGCATTGATGAAGCACTTAGAGCAGTACCTAGCACATAATGAAGACGAAACTTTTATTTGAAAGTAATAGTTGTACTATGGATTCCATATGGTTCCAACTAAATGACATTCTAGAAAAGGCAAAACTATGAAGACAATACGATCAGCAGTTGCCATGGCCAGAGAGAAAGGAAAGGAGTAAGAGCAGAGAGAATGTTAAGGGCAGCGTATGCCTGATGGACATGTGTTACTATACATTTGTCCAAACCTGCAAGGGAAAACCTAAGGTAAACTGGGGACTTTGGGTGATTCTAATGCATCAACATAGGTTCATTCTTGGTTTAAAAAAAAAAAAAATGCCATTCTGGTGAGTGGAGGAGGCTATGCATGTATGGAGGCGGGGAATACATAAAGAATCTCTGCACCTTCCTCTCAATTTTATTACAAATTAAAAAAAAAAAATCTGCTCCTGAAAATTGTCTTTTTAGGGACGCCTGGGTGGCTCAGTCAGTAAAGTGTCTGCCTTCAGCTGAGGTCATGATCCCGGGGTCTTGGGATCAAGTCCTCATCGGGCTCCTTGCTCAGCAGAGAACCTGCTTCTTCCTCTGCCTGCCACTCCCCCTGCTTGTGCTCTAACAAGTAGATAAAATCTTTAAAAAATCGTCCTTTTAAAATAAAGTAATTATGAACAACAAAATAAAGCGTCTATGAGGAAAAAAGAGTTACATCTGACAAGATAACACTTCAATAAATGGTACGGGAAAGAAACATACGTAGGTAGAAGAAACAAACAATCCAATTAAAATATGGGCAGAGGACCTGAACAGACATTTTTCCAAAGAAGACACACAGATGGCCGACAGACACACGAAAAGATGCTCGAGATCACTCATCATCAGGGAAATGCAAATCGAAACCGTAATGAGGTATCACCTCACACCAGTCAGCATGGCTAGTATCACAAGACAAGAAATAACAAGTGTTGGTGAGGTTGCAGAGAAAAGGAAATACTCACACCCTGCTGGTGGGAAAGTAAATTGGTGCAACCACTGTGGAAAACAGGATGAAATTTCCTCAAAAAAATAAAAATAGAAATAGAAATATTATATGATCCATTAATGCCACTACTGGGTATTGCCCAAAGAAAGCAAACACTAATTCAAAAAGATACATGCAACATTATGTTTTTTTGCGGCATTTATAATAGCCAAGATACGGAAGCAACCCAAGTGTCAATCGATAGATGAGTGGATAAAGATGTGTTGTGATGTGATTTTATAGCTACAGAGAGAGAATATAGAGAGAATATAACTCACCCACAAAAAAAAAAAAAAAAAAAAAAAAAAAAGATCTTCCCATTTGCAAAACATGGATGAATCTAAAGGATACTATGTTAAGTGAAATAAGTCAGAGAAAGACAAATACCATAGGGTTTCACTTACGCATGAAATCTAAAAAAGGAAACCATGAACAGACTCTTAAATACAGTGAACTGGTGGTTGCCAGAGGGGAGGTATGTGGGTGAAATAAAGGAGATTAAGAGGTACAAATGTCCAGTTATAAAATAAATCACAGGGATGAAAAGTACAGCATTGGGAATGTAGCCAATAAAATTATACACTTCTTAGATTTTTCTGTTATAGCTTTATCTTCCTCCTAAGCCTCCACCCTGTTAGACAGAGATAAGAGGAGGAAGTGGTAGTGAAGATACAAACTTGCCCATTCATTGTGTCTCCATCTTTTCCAATTTACCTCCTTCAGAGGTTCATTTGGGATACGTATAGGTTTTCTTCCATTTTCTGCTGCCCCCACATCAAGAGCAAGGTGTCATGTGATCTCACAGCAATGGCCAAGGAAGAGCCAAGGCTACTGCCCCCTGAAGTGTTTCCTCCCCTCTTGTGTCTATGCTGGAGGCCTTGTCATCCCCAAATCCTTGGTGATTTACCAGTTCTCCTTGGTTTTGCAGCATATAAAGGCATCCAATGATGCTAACTGCTGATCCTACCATTGCCTCTTCCTGACGCCTCACCACTGCCCTTGCCTAACCTCACTAGGGCATCACACAAATACATTCAATCCCCTACAGACCACACGCTGGCTGAGACCCTTGAACACCCTCATTCCAGCTCCTCCCTCTGTGAGAGCTGCCCTATTTATCAAAGCCACATTGCACATGGCACTGAGAACAGTGCTTAAGAAACTGAACCATTAGTTCTGGTATTCTCCAGGTTTTCCATGTCTTCCTAAATGGTTCTACACTTTCTGCCCTCACTCAAGATTAGCTTCAAGACAGGGACAATGAGGATTTCATCATAGGATTTTCTCATCTTACCTGACCTTCCTCTCTTTCCACATTCCTCTAAGGAGGGAAGGGATGGCATTTTTCCCCTTCCACATGGTAGGGACTCCCTTGTGCCATATCCTCAGGTATTATATACCCCATGGTTTATAATAACCTTCAGGCCCAGATTCAGCAGGCTTAGCTCTTGTTACATAAGCAGCAGAACACAATTAGAAACCAGAGATTACCAAGTTCAAAAAATATATTGCCTTACTATTCTAGAAGATAATATCCCTTTACCTATGAATTAACTTTTCTAAATGGAGAGGCCAAAATGCCTGGAGAAATGGACACAAATTTATTATTCCTTCATCTCAAGTCTTTGCATCCACATAGTATTTCACAAGTTTTCAGACAACTTTCACATACAGCATCTCATTTTAGTGTGATAGCAATGTTGTGATATAGGCAGAGTGGGGAGATTATATATGTATTATGAAACGAGAAACCAAAGATCAGGGAAGTTCAGATTGAAAGGTAAATAAATAGGAGACAGGTCCAAACTTCAGGCCTTCTGCATCATGCTTTAGTTCCCTTCAGTATTCCCTGCTTCCAGCTGCTGCGTCCAGAAGTCCCTCCCAGGTGCCCTCTACCCCAGATTTGTGTAGGACACCAAATTGCCCATGGAGAGGGGACATCTTAAGTGATCTCTTTAACACTTTGTCATCAGCAATCTAAGAAGTCTATTTTTCATTGCTAGTTTCTAAAATAAAATAACCATTAAAGCAACAACTCAAAACAAGTTTATTTCCTGCGTGCTCACACTTGTATACCCCTTAAATGTACAAAACTTCTTTATTCAAAAGACTAATTTTTAAAGTCATTCTTTTGATGTTATGGCTTATAACATATCTGAGGATGGCTGCTCAAGTCCTATTTGCTCAATAAAATGATTATGAAGTAAAAAAGAACGTATCACCCATTCTTCTATGGATAAAAAAAGATGTGGTACGTGCATATATATATGTGTGTGTGTGTACACACAGACACACACACACACACACTGGAATATTACTCAACCATAAAATAGAATGAGATCGTACCATTTGCAACAACATGGATGAACACAGAAGGTGTAATGCTAAGTGAAATAAGTCAATCAGAGAATGCCAAATACCATATGATTTCACTCATATGTGGAATTTAAGAAACAAAACAAATGGACAAAGAAAAAAAAAGAGACTAATAGAAGAACTCTTAAATACAGAGAACAAACTGGTGGTTGCCAGAGGGGTGGGGAGATGTGTGGGATGGGGAGATGGGGAGATGGGTGAAATAAATGAAAGGTGTCAAGAGTGCTGTTATCTTGATGAGCACTGAGTAATGTACAGAATCACTGAATCATATAGTACACCTAAAACTAATATAAGACTTTGTTAATTACACTTCAAGAAAAAAATTTTTTAAAAGAATGTAGTTCATTTCCTAGCTCATGTATGGACGGTATCTGCATAGTCAAAAACTGATTATTGTTCTTCCCCCATATACCTGTATTAGGGGTGAGAAAATGGACAAGGTCGTGAGTGTCTGGTAGGAGTAGAAGGAGAAAAGGGTGATAAATCCACATCTTCTGTAGTGGGAAACCAAAACTAGAAGAATAACAATAATACAAACATATTCAGAGATGTGGAGGCAAATTCTAAAAGTCAATAATTACCTCAAAGAGGTACAAGGGTTGCCTTTGGAAGGGGAAGAATCAGGAAAGGAGGGGTCAGGGAACTGCTATTTTTCATAAATAAAGCCCTTGTAATGGTGATTCTTTAAACTCTGTCTCAAGTATAACTTTCATAAAAACAACTAAAAATAAAGATGTTTAAATGGAAAAGTAAAAAGAATTAAAAATTAAAACAAACAAACAAACAAACACCAGTGCGGGGGGGGGGGGGGGGTGACCACAGCAGCAGAGTGGGAGGTAGGCTGACCTCATCCCATGAATACAACTTGATAACTATCAAATCATCCCAAATTCCCCAAAAGTCAACCTGAGGACTGGCAGAACAAACTCCCCAACTAAAGGTACAGAATAGGCCACATCAAAAAAGGTAGGAAGCATGGAGACACAACGTGGGACAGAAATAAATCAGAGCTGCTGTGGTGAGGAGAGAGCTGCAGTCACAGAGAAGGGCAACAAACAGACTAGCACACAAGGGAGCTCACAGGGAAAATGATTCCCCATAGCGACTGGCTAGGAAAGCAAAAGAGTCCCAAATTTGTGAATTCTGGCAACGAGCAAGGCTTAAAGCCTAGAGTTCTACAGGTGATTGGGCATGGCCTGGGGAGATCCCAGAGGCATTGGGGTGCTCTTGGAGAGAAGGCAGGGCGAACAGCCTACAGACACACAGCATGGAAACAGTGATCTAAAGAGCCCCTGAGGCACACTGTGGGGAGGTTCTTTGCTCATCTCAGAGCGCACCCCAGAGAGACAGCATTCATGGAAAGACCCCCCGCCCATGAACAAAGAAAGTGACAGATGCCATTTCCCTCCCCCAGGCCTCAGCATAAACACAGAGCCACCTGCAGGAACCAGAACAGCACCTAAACAAGCTACCTAACTTGCTTACACCAAGCCCCACCCCACCGCACTCTTCTGGGAGTACCCTTCCCAATCATGCTTGCCTCACACCTAGCACAGCAGACCCCCTCTCTAAGATGTCCAAATCCCTGTCTACACCTCCTCTCCCAATGGAGGAGACTCCAATGGAGGAAACTCCCAAAGGAGGTTCATAGAGCCTCAGTTTTGGAGGTGGTGGTGACGAGTCTCATTTCACATGCAGACCAGAGCACACCTAATTAAAATGCACCACATTCAGGTCAGGGACCAAACACTGCCCACAACAGGCAAAGAGAGGTTGTGCAGATGACTAAAGAATAAAGCAACCAGGACAACACAGCAGATCCCACGCAGCACACATTGGAGATACTCCAGGAAGCACCAGGCCCTAGAGAACAGGGGATACTGCATGGCAGGGGACCACAGGACCTCTTCTTAAGGCCATAACTCTCAACAACAGAACATGTAGCTGACTTTCCTAACAGAGAAACAGGCACAGAGACTTAGACAAAATGAGAAGACAGAGAAATTTGTCCCAAATGAAAGAACTAGATAAAACCACAGCAAGAGCTCTAAGCAAAAGTGACACAAGTAACATGCTTGATGGACTATTTAAAGCAATGATCATAAGGATACTCACTGGACAGGAGAAAAGAGTAGGAGACATCAGTAAGAGCCTCAGCACAGATTTAAAAAAGAACCAATCAGAGATGAGGAGTGCAGTAAACAAGATTAGAAACACACTTGCTGCAATGAACAACAGACTGAAAGAAGCAGAGGAATGAACTAATGACCTAGAAGACAGAATAACAGAAAGTAATCAAGGTGAACAAGGGAGAGAGAAGATTTATGCAAAATAATAGACTTAGGGAACTCAGTGACTCCATCAAACATAATAACATTCATATTAGAGGAGTCTCAGGAGGAGGAGAGAGAGAGAGAGAAAGGAGAAAATGTATTTGAAGAAATAATAGCTGAAAACTTCCTTAATCTGGGGAAGAAAACAGATACAAAGATCCATAAGGCACAGAGGACCCCTCAAAAAAAAAAATATCAACAAAAGCAGATCCACACCAAGACATTGTAATTAAATTGGCAAAATATAGTGATAAAGAAAAAATTTTACAAACAGCAAGACAAACAAAGACATTTACAAGGGAAACCCCATAAAGCTAGGAAATTTGTAGCCAAGAATATTCTATCCTGTAGGATCATCATTCAGAATAGAGGAGAGATAGAGTTTCTCAAACAAAAACGAAAGGAATTCAAGATCACTAAACCAGCCCTGCAGGAAATATTAAAGGGGACTCTGAGTGGAAAGAAAAGGCCAAAAGTGACAGTATGAAGGAGTGAAGCACAAAAGCAGTAAAAATGATTTCTGTAAAAAAAAAAAAAAAAAAAAAAAAAAAAAAAAAAAAGTCAAGAAGCTCACAAAACCAAAGGATGTAAACATTGACAACATATACCTAAAACATGGGGGATATAGGAGTAAAGAAATGAGTTCGAACTTAAACCACCACCAACTTAATATAGACTGCTATCTGAAGAGGTTATATATAAACCTAATGGTAACCATACATCAAAAACCACCAATAAATGTGCAAAGAATAAAGAGAAGGAAATCCAAATAATCACTAAAGAAAATCAGCAAACCACAAAAGAGAAAGACAAGGACCAGAGAAAATCTTCAGAAATAACCACAAATAAAATGACAAATATCTAACAATAATTACTTTGTATATAAAGGGACTAAATGCTCCAATAAAAAGACATAGGGTGACAGAACGGATAAAAAAGCAACACCCATCTATATTGCCTCTAAGAGACTCATTTTAGACCTAAAGATACCTGCAGATTTGAGTGAAGGGATAGAGAAACAAGTATCTGTAAATGGATGTCGAAAGAAAGCCAGGTAGTGATACTTATATCAGACAAAATAGACTTAAAAACAAAGACTGTAATGAGGGAAGGAAAAAAAAAAAAGAAAGAAAAGAAGACACTGTAGCATAACAAAGGGAACAAGCCAATAACAAGATATCACAATTGTAATATTTATGCCCCCAACATGGGAGCACCCAAACATATAAAACAGTTAATAACATAAAGGATCTAATCGATATTAAAATAGTAAGGGACTTTAACAACCCCCCTTACACCAATGGACAGATCATCTAAACAGAAAAGTCGACAAGCAAACAATGGCTTTGAATGATACACTGGAGTAGGTGGATTTAACAGATATTCAGAACATTCCATCCTACAACAGAATACACATTTTTTTTTTCAAGTGCACACAAAACACTCTCCAGGATAGATCACAAATTAGCCCACAAAAAAAAATAAATAAAAACCCACATATTTAAGAAGATCAAAGTCATCCTATTCATATTTTCTGATCATCACACTATGAAACTAGAAGTCAACCATAAGAAAAAAATCTGGAAAGACCACAAATACAGGAAGGTTAAATACTATGTTACTAAACAATGAATGGGTCAAGCAAGAAATCAAAGAGGAAATAAAAAAATGCATGGAGACAAATGAAAATGAAAACACAAAGTTCCAAAACCCTTGGGATGCAAAAAAAGCAGTTCTCAGAGACAAGCGTATAGCACTACAGGCCTACCTCAAGAAGCTAGAAAAATCTCAAATAAATAACCTCGCCTTACATCTAAAGGAGTTGGAAGAAGTACAAAACCTAAAACCAGCAGAAGGAAGGAAATAAGATTAGAGCAAAAAAATTATATAGAAGGTAAAAAAATAATAATAGAACAGTTCAGTGAAACCAGGAGCTGGTTCTTTGGGGTTGGGGGGGGTCAATAAAAAAAAAAATCAATAAAATTGATAAACCTCTAACCAAACTTATCAAGAAAAAAGGAGAAAGGACTCAAATAGAACCACAAATGAGAGATGAGAAATAACCAACACCACAGAAATATAAACAGTCATGAGATTATGAAAAACTACATGTCAAAAAATTGGACAACCTAGAAAAAATAGTTGAATTCCTAGAAACATATAACCTACTAAAGCTGAAACAGGAAGAAAGAAAATTTGAACAGACCTATAACCAGCAAGGAAAATGAGTCAGTAATCAAAAACTCCCAACAGCAAATGCAGGACCAGATGGCTTCACAGGGGAACTCTACCAAACATTTAAGGAAGCCATGATACCTCTTCTCTTCAAACTATTCCAAAAACTATCAAAGGAAGGAAAGCTGCCAAATTCATTCTATGAGGCCAGCATTACCTTGATACCACAACCAGATACACACCATAAAAGAGAGAGAGAGAGAGAGAGAGAGAAAACAGTGTAGGCCAATATCCCTGATAAATATAGATGCAAAAATTCTCAACAAAATACTGGCAAACCAAATCCAACAATACATTTAAGAAGTCATTCACACAACCAAACGGGATTTGTTCCTGGGTTGCAAGGGTGGTTCGACACTCACATATCAATCGTGATACATCACATCAATAAGAGAAAGAATAAGAACCATATGGTCATTTCAGCAGATGCAGAAAAAGCATTTGACAAAGTACAACACCCATTCATGACAAAAAACCTCAACCAAGTCAATCTAGAGGGAACATACCTTAATGTAATAAAGGCCATATACGAAAAATCCACAGCTACCATCTTCTTCAAGGGGAAAACCTGAGATCTTTTCTCCTGTAAGGAACAAGATAAGGATGTCCTCTCTCACCACTTTTATTCCGCATAGTACTGGAAGTCCCAGACACAGGAATCAGCACCAAGAAATACAACACATCCAAATGGGTAAGGAAGAAGTAAAACTTTTATTATTTGCAGATGACACGATACTATATACAGAAAACCCAGAAGACTCCACCATAAAACTGCTAGAACTGATACAGGAATTCAGTACAGTTGCAGATTAAAAAAAAAAAAAAATCGATGTACAGAAATCTATTTCTATACACCAATAATGAAGCAGTGAAAAGAAAAATAAAATAATCCCATTTACAATTACACCAAAAATAAGATACTTAGGCATAAACCTAATCAAAGAGGTAGAAGACCTGTACTCTGAAAACTATAAAATACTAATGAAGAAATTGAATACTACATGAAGAAATGGAATGCCATTCCATGCCCTTGGATTGGAAGAATATTGTTAAAATGTCTATACTACCCAAAGCCATCTACACATTTAATGCAATCCATATCAAATTACCAACAGCATTTTTCACAGAACTAGAACAAACAATCCTAAAATTTGTATGGAACTACAAATCCCCTGAATAGCCAAAGCAATTTTGAAGAGAAGCAAAGCTGGAGGCATCACAAATCTGGAATTAAAGTTACATTTATCACAAAGCTGTAGTGATCAAAACAGTATGGTACTGGCACAAAATCAGACACATAGACCAATGAAATGGAATAGAAAACCCAGAAATTAATATTAATTGACCATATAATTATGGATTCAACAAAGCAGGAAAAAATCTACAATGGGAAAGAGAATGTTTCTTTAACAAATGGTGTTGGGAAAACTGGACAGCAACATGCAAAAGAATGAAAATGGACCACTATCTTACAACATCCACAAAAACAAATTCAAAATGCATTAAAGACCTAAATATGAGACCTGAAACCATAAAAAGCATAGAAGAGAACACAGGCAGTAATTTCTTTGACATTAGCCACAGCAACTCCTTTCTAGATAGGACTCCTGAGGCAGGGGAAAGAAAAGCAAAAATCAACTATTGGGACTGCATTAAAATACAAAGCTTTGTACAGCAAAGGAAACAATCAGCTACACTAAAAGGCAACCTACGGAATGGGGGAAGATATTTACCAATGATATATCCAATAAAAGGTTAGTATCAAAAATATATGAAGAACTTAGGCAACTCAACACCCAAAAACCAAATAAGCCATCAAGAAATGGGCAGAAGACATGAAGACATTTTTCCAAAGATACATAGAATGCCAACAGACACATGAAAAGATATTCATCACTCATCAGGGAAATGTAAATCAAAGCTACAGTGAGATATCGCCTCACACCTGTCAGAATGGCTAAAATCAACAGAAGAAACCACAAGTGTTGGTGAGGACACAGAGAAAGGGGAACCTCTTACACTATTGCTGGGAATGCAAACTGGTATAGCCACTGGGGAAAACAGTATGGACGTTCCTCCAGAAAGTTAAAAATAGAACTACTCTGTAATTCACCAATGCACTACTGAGCATTTACCCCCCCAAAAAAACAAAACACTAATTCAAAGGGATGTGTGCATACCTACAATTATAGCAGTACTATCTACAATAGCCAAATTATGCAGGCAGCCCAAGGGTCCATCAATAGAAGAATGGATAAAGAAGAAGTGGTATATATACACAGTGGATTATTATTCAGCCATAAAAATGAAATCTTGCCATTTTCAACAACATGGGTGGAGCTGCAGAGTATAAGGCTAACCAAAATAAGTTAGACAAATACTGTATGATTTTAATCATTATGGAATTTAAGCAACAAAACAAACAAGCAAAGGGACGAAGGAGAGAGGGAGAGAGCGAAAGCGAGAGACAAACCAAGAAACAGACTCTTTAAATTGTAGAGAACAAACTGGTGGTTACCAGAGGGGAGGTGGGCGGGGGGGGGGGGATGAGTGAAATAGGTGATGGGGCTTAAGGAGCGCACTTGCTGTGATGAGCACCGATGATGCGTGGAACTGTTGACTCACTATACGGTACAACTTAAACACAACACTGTATAGTGACTGGAATTAAAATGAAAACTTAGTAAAAGGTGGTAGCCTTTTAATGAAAAGGAATATACAACCTTTTTCACTTTTGCAAAGACTCTCATAAAGTCCCAACTCATCTACAGTATAGAATTTTAAAATACTCAAATTCACTTAACACCTTGCCATACAGCCACGCATCCCTTCCTCACAATTGAAAATACTCATTTTATATTTGTACTTTTTAAATTTACACATTCCAAGTTTTCACAAAAATAATTTAAACCAGATATATTTTAAATGAAACATTTGCTCCTGGGAATACAAGCAGACAAACCTGGAAGAAATGTGCAAAGGATCAAGTATTTAAAACATATACAGGCCAATGAGATAAAAGCATTCCACTGGCAAAACAGTGAAGAGGGAACCATACCACGTGTACAGAAAAAGAGACATTCAAGGTAAATCAGTGCCTTTTCACAAGTGATCAGGGAAGAAAGGCAGCACGGTGGTGTTTGGTGTTTGCTCCTGGTAGGAAAGCCTAATGCCAGGAAATGACCGAAGCCTAGTTTAACTGGAAAAAAGGCTTTCGAGTTTTCGGACTTAAAGAGACCTCAGAGATTTGCAAGTTCAAGCCCTGATTTTAAGTATGGCAAAATAAAATGTCAATACTTTGTATATCAGATTAATGCTTCCTGAGCAGACCCTCAAGCCAACTGGGGAGAGGAGTTTCGTTTCCACCCACTCCACGCTCATACCCAAGTGGGATGTGCTGCTGCCCCCCACCCCAACTGACTTATCCAAAGGTGACACCTTTGACCTTTAAGAGCAACAACGTAACCTGCAATGCTCTGGCTGTTTCTCTGGCCCTCCTCACTGCCCTGCCCCAAATCCTAGGTCACATGTGGAGGATTCGCAAGAGCCAGGAAGAATATTGTTTTTTATTCTATAGCTCAGAATTCTGCCCCCCCTCCCCCAACAGCAGCTCAGGAATAGATGGGACACACACATCTAGTACTTTTTATATTCAAAAAGTGGCTCTTTTCATGTAGAGACTTTTACTATAACTTCAGGAAATAAAAAGATCTTATTTGTAAAAATAGCCATCAATCACTTTTGCATTTTATAGTACAGGCACCCATCATTCCCGAGACCACTACCACCAACATGCATGTTTTTTGTTTTGTTTTTAAAGATTTATTTATCTCAGAGAGAAAGCAAGCGTGCACACACACACACACACACCAGGGGAGGGGCACAGGGAGTGGGAGAATCGCCAGCAGACTCCCTGCTGAGCACGGAGCCCAACTTGGGGGTGATCTCACAACCCTGAGATCAGGACCTGAGCCAAAAATCAAGAGCTGGACGCTTAAGCAAATGAGCCATCCAGGCACCCCCATGCAGTAGTTTAAGTATCTGTTCTACAGACCCAGTGTTCATATATCACAACCAAAATGGATGTACTCCCATTTAGGCATAACCTCTCTGTGAGCTATAGATGGTCTAGTACTTTCCTACTGCCCGATAATGATAAATGATTATCTTAAGGTCACTGAGGATTTTGGATCAAAGAAGGCGGTTTAATAAAACTATTATGAAAAAGTTTGCTTTTACAATATCACTGTAAAGGTTAAATAATATAACTGTTGACAGTTTCCTTATTGGTCATGCTGACTTCAAACTAGTCTCCGATGCATTTCATTTGCATTTATAAAATATTTCATGATCATTGATAGTTTGGCCTAATTTAGGTGGTCTCTATTGAACACTTCTATTAAACTTAATTTTCATGCACTGATAGATTACATTTCTTGCAGTTTGCTAGTCTTTGCTCAGTATCACTTTTTGCTCTGAAAATCTCAAGGCAACCCTTTGAGATTTTCACACTTAAAAAAATAAAAATAAAAAAATATAAAAATTTTTAATAACCCACCACACTGGTAGTTGCTTTATACATTCTACTTAACAAGATCTGTTTATTCTGACCTCAGTTTTCTATTTCAGCTGTAAACAATACTGTTTAAGCAAAATAATATATTATAGGTGCATAAATTATAAAATTGAGTACCCTCTATAAAAGCGTAACGGAACATTCATAACCAGTAGAATCTATTCAGAAATATTAAACATTCTGTCCCCTTTCAACGAGTGCTAACACACATCCCTGAGGTTGGGCAAAAGCTGCTGTGAGCTCTGTAGTTCAAAGACAAAGGTTGTAGTACAGAGCAGCTCGGTTGAACACCCGAGTGGCAGTCAAAAAACCTGGAAGCTGTCTGTTCCAAGATTTAGCCTTTCCCCCCCCCCCCAAATGAAACTGCATTCTCTCCCCGATAATTACTATGTGTTTTGTAGTATAGTTCATTGTATACATTTCATTTTTACAAAGAAAATGGAACTGTTTGGTATCACGTATTGTTCTCATAACCTAAAACAGCTAGGAAGAGC
Source organism: Ursus maritimus (assembly GCF_017311325.1). Lineage (NCBI taxonomy): Eukaryota > Metazoa > Chordata > Mammalia > Carnivora > Ursidae > Ursus > Ursus maritimus. The sequence continues at coordinate 36,032,873 of NW_024423343.1, forward strand.
GTCGAAAAAAAGGACAATTTTGGGTGAATTACAAGAAGAAAATAGACTATTACAGATTGAACGTTCATACAAAAATACACGTTAGATGTATTTCAATTATTCAGGTAGCAGATCATGGGGAAATGTGCCAAGAGAAATAGAGTTTGCAAAAACGTCGTGGAAGGTTGAGGAAAGCTAACTAGAATATTGATCTTGAATAGGTCATTTAGATCAAAGTATTTGAGCTCATCTACGGAGTAATATCTTATAAGTGTATATAAACTCACAAGAAAAAAAAAATGAGACCTCACTTGTACCCATTTGTAAATTAGCCATAATTCGTCAGGACATATATTGGTTGAAATATTTGTACTATTGCTATAAACATTGTATTGATAGCATGATATAATTTAGTTTCGAGAGAAGCATTTCCAGTCCCAGTTTACAGTTACTGGTTTCTATCATAGTAGGCAGAGACTCTGAAGCACAGTTACGTCATGATCTTGACCTGGCCGCACACACCACTTGCTTAGACTGTCTTTGACATAAAGTATGATTGCATAGTGTTATTTCTTCCTCTTACGTGGGTTATGGAAGTACAGAAAAAATATTTTCTAAACCTTATTCGATTAGAAACTTTCATTCTAGATATGTCTTGGTATGTAAATGCTTCAAGTTTCAGATTTCTAATGCCAAAAGTCATGTTACTCTAACAAAAATAGTAGTATTTCAATGTATAAAAAATATATACTGGAATACCAAAAACTAATATTGACTCTGAGTATTAAAAAAAAAAAATCTAAGAGATTTGATCAAAATCTCCCCTTTCATGGACATAAGCAAAAACTGTCCCCATGTGTGTCCTTAAGCACAAAGTCTATTTTAGTGAATATGTCTACGTGTGATTATATTTCTCCGTCTGAGAATATTTGTGACTGTCATTGCTAGCATTACAAGCAACCAAACTATACCTCGAGCTGAGGTATCAAATTCACTGCTGCGATCTGACTGGTAGATGGGTTATTTTTTTTTTCTAAGTTTTATTCAGTTGCCAACATTTAAAAATTGTTAGATTTCACATTAAAAAGTCCATCTTTTCCATGAAAACCTAAACTTCTAGCTTCTCTTGAAAACTTCATTCTTACTTGGCAACAAAAAGCAGTCACCGGGACCAGAAAGAGCTTGTGTTCTCCATGTGGCCGCAGCTTGCACCCAACACAGTTGACTTTAGCGGAACTATCGGGGCCTGTGGGGCAGCCGAGTCTGCAGACGGAGCTATGGGTGTACCAGATGCATCAATGCTGGGAGCCCAGGGGAGGCAGGAGTCTAAATGTGTGCAGACTATTGAACCGTTATTATTCTGAGCAGTCCTGTTTGCAGGATTCTGGGCACAGATCCAAAAAAGTCCATGTTGAGGAGGAGGTGTTAGGGTCTGTCTACATTATAACCCCTTGCTTCTCCCTGGTCTTTAATGCAGTGGAGAAAATGAAGCCTCTCTTTCCGGGTTTGGAGCAACAGCACAGGCATCTAGCAGCCTGCCAGTCATTCCAAACAGGAAAGAATTTTGCTTATTGTCATCACTTTTGTAAGGTCGTATTCCTATTCCACTCTTCTTTCTGAAGACTAATTTCTACATAGGTTGGTCTCAAAGGTTTCAAAGACAGCACTACTGCAAAATAGAAACGTATAAGGAAAGAATTCGAGCCCAAGTAGTTTACCATAGAAATGACCCTATGTCTTAGTCCTCACATTGTGGAAGGGACGAGCTAGCGTTCTGGGGTCCCATTTATTAAGGCTCTAATACCAATTAAAAGGACTCTGCCATATGAACTAATCACTTCCCATGGGCCCCACCTCCTAATACCATCACCTTTGGGGTTAGGATGTCGATATACGAATTAGGGGGCACACAAACATTCAGACAATAGCACCAAAATTTCTTCACTTTAACTATCCGGGTCACTAGCTCCCATCAACTTAATGTCATTTTATAAACTGTATCTCTTGGAAATATTAAAAATCAGAAGGATAATCAGCTTCCTACATTTGATCTTATACAAAGAAGTAAGTCTCACCTGTAACCTACCTGACTCTCACCCCAATAACCACCATTTACCCAGTACATCACCTGGTGTCGCATCTCCAGAGTTCAGGAAACATAACTCATATGGTCAGGGCACGTCACTGCGAGAATGAGTCAGAAATTATCCCTTAGGATCCAAGGTGCCCAGGACGAGCAAGCACAAATAGTTTAAGAGTTGGTCACGGAATGCAGTAAGAAACAATGGCCTCCTTTCACCAGATCCTCTCCCTGGGACCCAAACCAACTACTCAGCATCCCTGGCTATCGATCATAAAGATCATGTGAGGAGGAAACAGACTGAACCCAGTATTCCAACAACGAGGTTGAAAAGCAGAACCATTGGCATCAAGCTAATAACGCTATTTTCTGCTCCCTTAGACTCTGGTGTGGCTTTCTGCTTGATAGCGACTCTGCCACAATTTGGGTATCACACCAACTTCCACATTTTGATATTTAGATACCTTCCCGATTGATAAAATATAGCTGCTAAGAAAAATATAGGTATTGAAGTAATTTTTGCCAGGTGGACAGTAGATAAGGAAAAATATGGTTTACTGTCAGAATGAATCAGAAAGACAATTATATTATCCCAACTAAAGCATGAATGGCAGTAAAAATCGGGGTGGGGGGGAGTGTCTGAATTTTGTTGAGGATAAATACTGGAAAGTTGTTTTAGAAATTTGATAAATCAGGTTTAATCCTCTCAATGCTGGATAAAGAGACCATTTGGAATAATGCTTTGTTCCACTATAGAGTGGGTGAATGGAGCTTCTTCTTTGACGTGACCGACCCCAAAGCTTTTAAATATAACTGATCAATAATCTGCCTTCCTAGGATTTATACCTGCTTCCTGTGCCCTATCAAAAAGTTACTAAAATTAAAACACAATCACAAATAAAAAATAAAGTATTATGTTCTGCTGGAGCCCATGTTCTAAAACAGCAACCATTGGCAGTAATGATTTCTTTTATATGAGAGTTGGTAAAAAAAATAAAGGAATTATAGAAGCTCAAAGATATACCTATGTTCACTGTTTATTATTTTGTTTAAAAGGAAATGGTCTTAAAATTAAGAAATGGGAAATTTTAAATACCAAACTTAAATACTTTTCAGAAGTTTGTATATGTTAAAGGCTTATTTAACTTTAAAAAGACAATTTGTATAACCCTTAAAAAAAATCATCTCATTTTGCTTTTACTTCTCTCAGAGGAAGCAAACAATGCAAGCTCCAGACTTTAAAAATTTCTTTTAAAGTTCTACACTAAAGCCAGAAATAACACTGACGCAAAGAGAAACTCAAATAAAAGCATTCTAATATAAGAAAGCCATAGTGAATTTATAGAATTTGCTTTATTTTTAACCAAATTTACTGCTAAACACATGCAGAGAAAATTTTCAAATTCAAATTTTTTTGCAGGTGTGATTGTATGTCTGCAATTTCTTGGCTTTAAAAAATCTGTATTTGAAAGGAGTTATTCTTCTAATTAGCAAATTATACTCATGACAGGTGTACCTCATTCCATGGATTGAACAGCTATGTAACTACTTAGCAGTAAGAACCAACCTGTTATTGAAACTCCTCCCTTGAAGTGTTAAAAATTCTGAGTGATTCTAGGTATGGCATGCAAAACAAAGATCATTAGTCCATAAAAAGGAGTCTAAACTTCTAAGAATCATGGAGTTTTACTGCTACTTATGAGGAAATTGAAGCACACGTCTTGTCCAAAATGGCAATCGATGTCAATCCAACAGGAATTATATTATCCCAAATGAAGCATGAATGCAAGTCAAGTCAGGAGACTGGCAGAACTGAATTCAAGTACCTGGACTCTAAAATGCTTCTTTCTGAACAATTTTCTGTTCTAATTCTTTTTCAAGGGAAGAATATAGGAGTGGAAGAGTGGACCTAGAGAAGGGGAGAGGCAGTGAGCCAAGTGGTCTTTCACATGATTTTAATGTGAGCTCCTGGCTCATTAAAATCCCAGATTGACTTTCCTATATATTAACGCTCTTATGTCAAAGTTCTTCAATCCAGATATTAAAAGTTATATTCTAAAAACAAAACAAAACAAAAAACCACACAAAAAAAACAAATTATAACAAGCAGTAATAACCCTGACAAGTAAATTTTAGTCTTAAGAACTAGAAAGCTATGTGAAACTAATGTGCCTTCCCCAAGTAATTTCCGCATATGTAAACATGCACATCTCAATCCAAAGGCCTGTGCAGCTGTAAATTAAGAATGGGTTTGTTCTTGTTGTTTGTTGGCATGTTTTTCTGTCTCCATCTTTGAATGCCATACCCCGTGGACACAGCACAATTGTAGGCAGCATCAGATCAATGGCCAGGTGAGATTGTTCTAGAACAGAAGGACCACATGATAGCTGGGGTATAGCTGGGAGAAAAAAACAGTTGCCGTTATTATCCAGATAATATCTGGATATTATCTGCAGTATTCTTCAGATATGCCCTGAATTAGTGTGTTTCTGATTAAAGCAGTTTTTCTTTCTTTTTTTTTTTTTTTTTAATTTTTGGATCTCTTACTCTTTTAAAAGGTTTTCAAAGATTAGGAGCACACAATGTCTGCTACAGACAGGAACACCTTGGATTAGGACAGCTCCCTTCCGTTCTAGTGGGACGTCAATATTTATTGACTGAGAAGACTATTTTGTTAAGCTATTATTTCAGAACCCTAAGGTGTGACAGCTATATCTTAAAGAGTAACTCTTAAAAAATAAAAGAATTACTTAAATCAATCTCTTACAAGCAAGAACAAAAATATCTACCACTCAATGTGGTAAAATGAAGGAACTCTGAAGGACTCGCTGTGCCCAACAGTTCGTTCTCTCTGTACCATGTTTGTACTTTCCCCTCTTCCCTTCCCCCACTCTCATTTTTCTCTCATTTTCCCCATACCCAGCTAACATTACCCCTGACAAGCGAGTGATTAGGTAGGAGAAAAATTCAGATTGCTTCTCTGAAACATGAAAACAACCTATTGGCGGGCTGCAGTCAAAAATCAGTCAATGCAAGTATACATAAACCAGAATGGCTTGAGAAAACTAACCCTATTTGTGACTAACTAGCATAGTCATTTCAACCAGAATGATCTAAATGTCTCGGTCTATTCACATTGTCCCCCCTGGAATTTTACTTTAAGTGTATTATGCTACAAAGAGTTTTGTTTACATTATGTAAAATTTATCACGGAAAAATACTAAAACATTCCTTCCCAGATGCATAGAAATGGTATTGTACAGATTTTCCTTTAATGCCTACCATCTATTGTTCAGGTGCTACCAGTCAATTATATCTCTCCTTTCTACCTCTAGCAGACACTGCTGGTTGCCTACCGAATGCAACTTCCCTCTTTCTTGTTAAATGTACTTCGATGTTCTTTGGGTGTCGGGCAGCCTTATCCTTTGTGGAAGGGGGTGGAATGCTGATTAGTTTACGCTCGTCAGGGTAATCCTATTCTCCTGGCCATGGTCAACATAGGCATGGCTACAAGACCCACCCACTGACCAATGAGTCAAATGGAAATCTCCGATTTAAGATTACAGGGAGAGTTTTTTCCACCCTTACACTGGGACACATGACAGAAACCCGGTCATGTGTTTGGCAACATTGAGACACGAGAAGAAAGTCACTGAATTAACCAGTCATGGAAGTGCCATCCACTTCTTGTTTTGTAAGATAATAAAATGCCCTTTATGTTTTAGCCACATTTTAACATGAGTTTGTTACTTGCAGCCAAAAATCATCCTAGCTAATATGCTGCCCTTTAGAACAAGAAAAAAGCAAGCAGTTGTGGATTCTTCCTTGCCTTACGTAGGAATTGGCAGCATCTAAATAATTTAATAAGGGGTACTGGGTCCACGTGAGAATGTATGTTAATGCTTTTGGAAACAGAGTACAGCCATTTAAGAATTGAGCCACGTCTTATCTGACCTAACTGAAACACACTTTCAAAAGTCTGGAAATAAAACTATATTTAGTCCATAGTTTTGATTTGAATTTTTCCAAATCTCCAGGCTATTTAACACGTCAATTTCTGAATCCCTTTTCTATCAAACATCGTCTGCCAAACAACGCAAGGTAAAGGGAGTCTTCATATTTTTCTAATCAGTTGATTTTGTAGGTGAGAATGTTTTCACCAATTTAAACTATATCTCAGGTTTAAAATGCACAAAAGATTGAACCTAAGTAGTCTCAGCATTTTCTCATCTATTTGGAATAGAACTCACAGGTGTGCTTTGAAGTTTATAAACCATGCTTCAGTACTTTCAAAATAACTTCTGGAAAATTTAAAAAGGAGAGTGTGAATCAGTCCATGCTCAGGAAGGTAGGCCATGTTCATCATATTTACTATTATGACATATTAGATTATTTTCTTTCAGTGCTCGAAAGGCACACGCTTTCCAAAAGAGAAATACAGTTCTTTATATTTGGTTCACATAATCCAGACCTGCAGTGTCAGTGCCTGAAACAAATTACTGTTTATATTAGAAACTTAGTTTAATAAATTAGGTCTGGTCTATGGACTGTCAAAGTCCTTATAGTCTGCAATTCATATATAACAGATGCCTTTTCCATGACTCTTAACTAGAAGTGGCCAGCGTGATTGCTTCCTCCTTGCCATTACTACATTTTGTAGGTTTAGTTATCTACTGCCCACAGAGAATTTAAAACAATTTAAAAGGGCATCTGGAATAAAGCACTCTAAGGGAAAAAAAATCTTTCCATAGGCAATAACTTTCTGTTTAGGTCTGAGAATTATTCAATAATTGGCACTTGTTTAAATAGACCATTCAGAATCAGTTTGGTTTTCCAGTTTCAGATTGAGTTACAGGACTCTTTCCCCACCCCCACCCCCCAAACTCACTTTTGCAAGTCCAAATTTCCAGCATATTTGTGGCACCACTGTGATTAACAGAGTAGTTAATTTTTGTATAAGATACAAACACATTTTTCAAAAGTATGGTAAATAATTCACTAATTTTTCCACAGTTTGTTTATAAATTATGAATTTTAGCTTACTTGCCCTAGTTTAGAAAATATACCGGTAAAACAAAGGAGCGAAAAGCAGTAACTTTTGTTTACGAATTTACACAATTTAAATTTCATGAGAAACCTGGGTTCTTCCATCTTTTATGCTACTTTCCTCACTAGTGTCCCTTTAAGGGTTGAACCAAGAAACGTGTGCCCGCCACTTGTGGGATCCCCACCTCTTGCATTGTCTGCGCTCGCTCGGCACAGGAACAGTTGTTGCATAAAAAGTTAATCATGACGCACGTGTACAAGATTAAATAATAAGGCCATGGCGACTTACATCAACTCACATCAACACAATTCAGATCCATAGCCACTTTCACTACCGCTTTTTCCCTTTTTAAGCTCCACTTTGAAAGTAATAATGTGTTTCCTTTGGGTTGTTTGGTCAGCAAACTCAATTCTAGAATTTCTATGCAAAGGATTAATCGAGCATATCGTATGAGCTCACATCTTGAGGACTAGACAGAGAAGATATTCAGTGACCTTTTAACACTGATGTCACTACGTTGACATTTCAATAAAGAAAATTATTCTTGGTGTGAAGGGAGACGATTTCCTTATAATACCACCACCACCACCACCACAAATATCCAGCAAAATTCTTAAAATCTTACAGATTTAAAGCATTCTCAGTAGATACTGCATTTGTGTTAAACAGAAAGGTATTAGCCCGTTCGCGCAACGAAATGCAGGTGCACAGTCAATGCCTTTACCAGCAACACAGTGATTTGTGAACATGTAATCTTATTTTAAATTTCACTCTTGTTCTTCGATCTTTCAAATGATTATAGTTTTCCTGGAGTGAAAATAACTTAAACTTACTAGACTTTTTAATATCTTTACAGCCAAACTGCTACAATTCTCACTTTGCTAATCTGTAATTCTCACAGAAGAACTGGCAGCGTTACCCGGCCTTTAGCAAGGACCCTGAAGTGAAATCACTTAAAACTTCCTCTATTTTAATTTCAAATGATATACTCTGTATATAAACCACACAAATATGCTCTATCAAATACATTGACATGTACCTGTGATGTTAACATTTCCTCCTGATACCCCCGGGCTGGGGACAGTCGTGCACCATGGAAGACTTGGCTGACTATGGAATCAGGACAGAGCTCAGGTCTCTGGAACTCTCCACCCCCGTCTCACTCCTCCGAAGGCCCAGGCGTTTTATGTGATTTGATCAAGACGCCACAGCTGAGCTGGGGCAGCAACTGGATTTGAACCCACGTGTGTTCCCTTAGTTTGTTTTTCAATCCTGGTTGCCCATCAGATCACCTGGGAACTTTTGCAGAAATAACATCTCTGACTCTGCATTCTCAGCTGGTCTGGGGTGGCGCCAAGGCTTGAGTATTTTTTTTCATCTCCTTGGTGATTCTGACATGGTCTAGACTTGGAACCACTGGACCAGTGCTCTTTGTATCACGATTTTATATTTCAGAAAATCAGAATTATATTTCCAGATTTATCCTCATCCTTTCACAGCCTCTTCTCTGAAAGCGGCTGACAAATGTATTTGAATATTCAGAGAATGAAGCTGAAATTTAAAAAGTAAAAACTTCATTTCATAGGAACCCAACTGTACAGGACCCCTGAGGAATTAGATCATGGCTAGGTACTCGGGTTTAAATAGACAGGCTAATCACAAGACAATATTAACATTTGCTTTTGGCAAGGAAAGTCGAAGGAGAGAAAACATCTAAGTAGAGGATGCACAAACATTTAGAAAAACTCAGAACTGATTTTCTCCTAGAAATCTAGATCTATGACAGAATGCAAAATATCGAATATAATGACAAAATTAAACATCTTCTCCAAACTAATAATGAACTCACAGAACAGGTAGAAACCATTCTCTTTCATATATAATAAGTAATATGTTGCCATTTTTGCTGAATAATATTGTATCTCCCCCCACCGTCACATTTTTTTAATTTAAAATATCCCGTGTCAATGAGAATTTTAGGAAACTAGACGCTCTCATTCTCTACTGATGATAATGCTAAGTTGATACAACACTTTCCCCTTGGAGGCTATGCTGGTTAATTTCATTCAACTTAGTTGGGCCATGGGATGCCCAGATAAGTGATTAAACATTAATTGTGGGTGTGTGTCTGGAGGGTGTTTCCAGAAGAGAATAACATTTGAATTGGTGAACTGAGTAAAGCAGATGGTCCTCCCCAATCTGTGTGAACCTCATCGAGGTCATTGAGGGCCTGAATAGAACAAAAAGACACAGGAAGTTTGCACTAACTCTCTCTCTCTGTCTCTCTCTCACTTTCTCTCTGCCTCACTCTTACTGAAATATCAATCTTTTCCAGCTCATGGAGCTTCCGGTTCTCATGCCTTCGGACTGACTGAAGTTAATACCTGGGTAGCTCCCAGATTTTGTCTTGGGATTAGTGTTAGTTTATCCCAGTTTACTAAGCACTTAGAACACTAGCTACACTGCTCCCTGCGGAGAAAAGCATAAAGGCTCATGAGAACAAATAAGGGCCCACAGTAAGTTAAACTGGCTCTCAGGTCACAATAGAGGAAAAGGAGAATAAATGATGCTGAGTGCCTACAACAAATTCAGCCCTGGACTAGATATTTTTTCATCCATCACCTAATTTACTCCTCTCTGCAGCCCTATGAGATGCATATGATCCCAATGTCCCATTTTACAGGTGAAAACACTCAGGCTCAGAGTAGATAAGTAGTTTACAGCTAATGATCCAAACCTATGACTTTCAAAATCCAGGCTGTTTCCCAGTACCTCACTATCCTCCCCACAGCAACAGAAGACCCTGTGATGCCCAACTTCAACCAATAACTTGGAAATTCCCATCTCTTGGAGGTCAAATGGAGATTCGGATCAAAACGTAATCAGAGCACCTTACTGTGATGGCATCTGGGAGCCACAAGCTTCCGAAGGAGCAGCTTCAGGTGCTCATCGTACCAGCCTGCCGTGCACATCATCAGCGCCTCCGGGCTGCTTGGGATGAAGTCTTAGTGCAAATTGCTCCTTCTCAAATCATTTGATCTACATCTGGATACTTCAAATATCTGATACTTGTAATTTTATAAACCCGAAGAACATTCAAGGAAAATTTGCCATCTCTACAGTGTTGAACAAGGGCTTGGAAAAAAACTGATGTTTCTACACCATCTTGGTTCCAGATTTTCACCAAGAGCCAAATGTAAGCAAAGGAAAACACCAGTGCTTAAAATTTAACATCAGGCTGCAGGAAAGACCCTAGTAATTAGACTGTCAACTTGCAATGTACGACTTCTTCTGTGTTTCTTAATATTTCCAGTAGAGGCCTGGGAACTTCAATAAAAACAATTTCTCTCCAAAAATATGATCCTTTCTCAGGGTGACTGCATGGCTCAGTCAGTTAAGCATCTGACTCTTGATTTCAGCTTAGGTCATGATCTCAGGGTCATGAGATTGAGCCCCCTGTCGGGCTCCACACCCCCCACACCCACTCACACATACTCTCTCTCTCTGTAATAATAATAATAATAAAAGATCCTTTCTGATTGTGTGTACTTAGCACAATCTAAATGTTGGTTTATTATATTCAAATATTAAACTCAAGCTAAGAAGAATACACAGTGAAGCAAGTTAAGAGTCCATATTATATTTTTTAACACAATTTTGATTATATATAATATATTTTTTCACTTAGAATAGTCCAATAAATAACACTGGAGTATCAATAGTGATTCAAATAAATTATTTAAAATCAATGACTACTGATAAAAAGGAAGTGTTTTATTCTTGCATCTAATGTTCTATTTCACTGAAACAACAATTAGAAACCTCCTTAGAATTATCTTTTTAAGAATGCAAAATATTTCATTTTTCTGAAACCCAATACTTTATTCTCAATAGGGCTATAGGACAGGGAAGTTGCTCAGGCTCAATTTCCAGAAAGGCGAAGAAAGACCTTCCTCAATCCTGTCACAGGACTAGAAATCTCCAGTCTCAACACCACTTCTAAGACATCTCTTTAAAGGACAAATACTGTAATTTCCCTGAAGTGCTCATATCATAGAATAAATCGATCCATTTCTGTAATTTCTCACCTGACACTGCAGTGGTCCTGAGGGAACAGGACACAGCATAAGCCGATTGTGATAGGAAAAGCATACTGTGGTCCCACAACGAGACCTTAGATAGGCAGAATGAAGGAGCAGCTTTCTTTTTTCAATCGATGAGTAGAAGATTATAACACTTTCTTCGTTCGACTTCATAGCTTAGAAGCAGACTGCAGGTGCTTCATTTAAATTTTCTTCTTTTCCTTCTCCTAACTTTCCACTCCTTCGTTGTGTTATTGAGCATTAATCTTTTACACCGATATTTCTTTTTTTTAAAGATTTTATTTATTTATTCATGAGAGACAGAGAGAGAGGCAGAGGGAGAAGCAGGCTCCCCACGGAGCAGTGAGTCCGATGTGGGACTCGATCCCAGGACCCTGGAATCAGGACCTGGGTCGAAGGCAGACACTTAGCCCACCGAGCCACCCCGGCATCCTACACCCATATTTCTTTGTAATGCTTTCAGCATCCTTCTTTCTTCAGCTTCTTTGGAATTCAAAGTCATGTCAATAGACTTGAGGGTATTCGAACCCTCTTGAATGATCCTGAGGACACTGACCTGTACTCTTGGAATAACGCTCATAGAACTTGGTGTGTTCTTTGTACAAATTAGAACAGATGAGGACATGGTTTTCCTGTTGCTAAAAAGTTAGGCGTCATTGAGCCATTACATTCTACCTTCACCTATCACCAGCATTTTTCAAAATTTTAATTGTGGGTCTGCACATGTTCACAATGGTGAAAATAAAATGTGTTCCTAACACAAACGTCAAATGAAAGTCTATAATCTTTGAAATAACTTATAGAAAATGAATCATGCTACTTTATTCATTTTTAGCTTTCTTTATGCTATAATCGCAAATACTTAAAAGACAGCTGGTAGAAACCGACTCCAAATGAGAAATTTATACTTTACATTTTAGTAAAATAAGTTATTTTAAAACTTAGTCCCATGTTTTCTTGAACACCTAGGCACATCCCTTATTTGAATTTTCATTGGAACTCCCTTCTGAAGCAATACTAGCCTAACTATGCAATATTATGATGGATTTAACTTTTTAACAACTTTTGAAGGCATCTAACCTGGTTCCTTAGCTTGTATACTTAAAACGCATAGCATAATTTTTATTTAGCTACCATTTTCTCTTTTTACTTTAAAACACTGAAAATAAATAATTGGATTTTCTCCTGGTTATATTTTGAATTCCTAAATTTGTATCTTATTATATGCATAATCAAGCTCAACATCACATGCCAGCCCCTTGCGGCTCTCATTCTCCAAGTGTAAGTTTGGCATAATTTTTGCATGAAAAAATGGATTAAGAGAAAACGGTCACGGAAGATATTACTATATGGTACATTCTCACCTTTGTATCTGCTGGGAGCAGAATCTCCATAGTTTATTACCATGTTTACTAATATTCAACCACTGTCATCTATCCTAAGAAAGGATTATATGATGTATTTTTGGTTAACAAAAAGTAAAAAAAAGAAATCATTATGGATGTGTCTCTGAGGTTAAGGGAAACAGGTAATGCCCTGACATTAAAGGAAATAAGTAATGCTCCAAGACAAATAAGGCATTGAAACCAAAGATATACATGATGAGTCAGTTTCATTTACTTAGTCATGTGCCACCTCGGTCTAAAAAGTACGATATGGCAAAAGGTCTGGATTCACTGTTAAAGCACTACGACTACAGGGAGAAAAGGTAAGGTTAGGGACAAGGTGCCCCTTAATTTAAATCAATTAAAACAATTTTGGGGGCATCTTTACAAAAGGCACTTTCTAGTAGAGTCTTAAAAATTTCTCTGTCACTCTGTCTCTGTCTCTCTCTCTCTCTCTCTCACACACACACACACACACACAAAGATGAATTACTATTCTTGTTCCTACTTAGTCTGAAGTCCAAGAAATACGTGTTAAAAAGTAATTGTATGTTAGTCCTACCCAGAGACACCATGACAAATCAGTCAAGGTCTCTGTTTTAAGGAAATCGCAGTGTAGAAGAAGGAGATGGATGAGTGATCTCACTATAGTTGTTCTGACATGTTCTACTTGTTGGAATAAAAATAAGTATGTGGACAGCAATAACACAAGACTTCCTATGAGAGGTGTAATAAGAATAATTAAGTCATGAGAAATAACCAAGTGCTCACCACATCACGTGCCCTCCTTAATGCCCATCACCCAGTTACCCCATCCCCCCACCCACCTCCCCTTCAGCAACCTTCAGTTTGTTTCCCAGAGTTAAGAGTCTCTCACGGCTTGTCTCCCTCTCTGATTTCTTCACTACATCTGAAACTAATGATGTACTATATGTTGGTTAATGGAATTTAAATTTAAAAAATTCACTCAACAACAACAAAAATAACTAAGTAAATCATCAATGTGTCAGCTATGTGAAAATACTCTTCTAAGCTTTACATGGGTTATCCCTACTGAACTGTGACAGCAATCCTACTACCATTTACAGATCAAGAAACTGAGGCAAAGAGAGTTTCAGTAGCCTCTCCAAGGACAGTAAGGGGCAGAACTAGGATGCAATATAGGAATTCTGTCTCCAGAGATTGTGAGTTTAACCTTACTCCTCAAAATGTAAGGACATTGATGAGAAGGAGAAAGCATGACTGGCAGAGGTCACTGGTGATGGTTTTTGATGGAGGTGGCATATTTCATTCCTTGAACACATATTTACTATTAGTTGGGCACAAGACACTATGCTAACACCAGGGATACATTGGCAAATAAATAACATAAATACATCAGATAGGCCAACCTGATGCATAGGTAGGAGTTCAATAAAAAGAGATGAAGCAGGGTGGGGATTAGGAATAAAAATTCACTCCCCTGTGAAAATCACTATATTTGCAAATGCACCAAAATGGAAATAAGTGATTGTTTCCACATTTAACTGCAGAAAATATATGAATTATATTTAAATTCATTATTTATTTATTTTTTTGAGTCTAGTTGACGCACAATATGACATTAGTTTCAGGTGTAAAACACAGTGGTTCAACAAGTTTATACATTATACTCTGCTTACAAATGCAGCTCCCATCTGTCCTAATACATTGCTATTATAATATCATTGACTGTAGTCCTTATGCTGTGCCTTTTATTCCCATGACTTATTCATTCCAGAACTGTAAGCCTGCATCTCCCTCTCCCCTTTGCCCATTTTGGCCGTCCCTTCTCCCCCTCCCCTCTGGCAACCATCAGTTTGTTCTCTGTATTTATGGGTCTGATTCTGTTTTCCATTTATTCTTTCTTTCTTAGGTTCCATTTTAAGGGAAAGGAGGAGTGGGGAGGCAAAAGAAATCTTTGGACCTTGTGGTCAGTAGCCTCTAAAATGGCCCCAAATAACGCCCACTTCCTGATATTCATGTCTTCGTGCAGCCCTTTCCTTGAGTGTAGTAAGGACTGAATGACCCACTTTTTGTGGACAGAACAGAGAGAACTGAAAGGGTGTCACTTCTGATATTAGGTTATAAAAAGACTGTGGTTTCCATTTTGCATTCTCTCTCTTACTCTGTCCAGAGGCACTCCCAGTGGGGGAAACCAGCTACCACATCATGACACGGCCTTGAGCAGAGGCCCATGTGGTGCAAAACTGACACCTGCCAACAACCAGCTGGGTAGTGGATTCAGCTGAAAGTGCATTCAGACCTACCGTCCCTGCCTGACCCTTGGCCAACCTGAGCCTCAGATAAGTCCCCAGCCCCAGCTGACAGTTGGACTACAACCTCATGACATAACTGAATCAAAGAGTAATCTACACCCGGATTCTTAACCTGCAGAAACTGTGAGGTAATAAATATTGTTGTCTTAAGCTGCTATTTTCAAGTTATTTGTTAGCCATAAATAACAATTAAAACATCTTTCTACAGAACTTGAGCCTCTTCCTACAATTTTCCTCTTTGAATACACAAATTTGCATCACAGATCCTATTTCATCAATGAACCTTACCAAGATGATAGGAAGGCACTAAGAAGAGGAAGGAAAAGAGAGAGATGGGTAAGAAGGGTGGGAGGGAGAGAGGGAATGAAAGTTATAGCAAAGGCAACTCTGAGCATATCCTCCGGCCCGGAGAGAGACTCCGAACTTAAACGTATGGGGTTGTGTATGCAGAGTCCGCTGGATATGAGTGGCATCTAAGGTGTGTAGGCATGTATGCTGTTTCTGGCGTTTACATGGCTTTTGTTTATTAATTTCTGTTTTGTCATGCTTGCACTTTGAATTGGGGGACAGTGCTGGCTGAATCAATTTGAAAGTGTGGCCATTTTCTTAGCCGATGTTTCTTCATTCAGGATTGCTGCTTCATAATTAATCATCTGATTAATATTATCTGTGGCCCAGAAGTTCAATGAGAGATACACCTTTGTTTATAGACAATCAACGACATGTAGCAACTGATGTAACCCCGCGTGTACGGGCAGTTAGAGGGGCAGTATTTTTTATTTGCTTTCAAACTGCTGAGCAGGCTGAACAACAGGCAATAAACAAGTCATTTTGTATGGCTTTCGTGGGACTTGAAAATAATTTTGACTTAATGGAAACCGATGCTTTGTTGGAAGCCCTGCCAGGGAAGCAATAGAAGACCCACATGGTAAGTGCCCCAAACAGATCTTCACAAACGATAGAGTCACATTTAACTCGAAAATTGGGTGGCAAAGGTCAGCTTGTAGTGTAGAATTAATAGGTGGTGTCTCACTGAGGCTCTTCACCTCCTGCCTTGAGAAAACTTTCAAGGTTTCTACAGATAAAGAAAAGGACTCAAGGACCAGAGACACCTTAAATATGTAGATGACACTGTCATCTTTTCCTTAAGCTAAAGACCTTGAAGCAATGGTGAAAGAATGTAACAGAAGAGCAAAGAATCTGGATCATTATATAAAAGAAGCATATGCAAAATCACATCGAGTACATACATTCAAGAGGGAAAGCTGGCTGCAAAAAAATTAGGCATTGCAAAGAAGTGTTTGTTGAGGCCATATGGCGCACATTGTTACAACCCAGAAAGGTTCAGAAAGCAGAATAGACCCTTGTTAGAGTCTCTGAGTAGCTGAAAATGAATAGTTTTCTACATTTAAAGAACTATCTACTAGAAAGAGAGATAGGATACTAGCACACTCCTGCTTTGGGCAACTATAGCAAAAGCACACATATTTAACACTCAGAGACAATGAAAGTTGTGTAATAAAATAGGAAGCACTTTGAGTACGGTACTGTGTGAAGAGACAAAAGAAAAACTGGTAGTAGCAGAACAAGGTAGACAATTATGGGGAAGAAAAACTCTGGCCTCCCTTGGAGATGTGACACATTAGAGGTACAGGGTGAGCCTGTTACACATGCGTGTGAACAGCTCTTCCCAGCAGTTTCGAAGAGACCAATAAGGTCCCTCCGTGAATTCATATCTAAGTCTTTCTAAGTTTATGGGGATGAGAATTATCAAAGGACATACAACAAGGATGCAAAGACTGATTCTCTTATCTCCTAGCATAAGCCTGGACTGTAGTTAGATTTCTTTAAACTGCTCCTACCCTAGACTTGTGTCATTACTACTTCCTCCTTGGAATCAGACGTATGATGAAAAGAGTAATACCAGATGCATCAGGTTCGTTGTCAATATGCATGGCAAAGTTTCCCAGTGTCTTGAAAGGTACAGGATTTTTCTAGGATCTTTAAAAAAATACAATTTCTCTTGAAGTCAAGTGAGTAAGCAGATATTGAGATAAATATCACCAAAACGAAGATAGTCTTCACACAACATCAGTGAGTAAACACGTACTGAGTATACTCTTTCGGATGTCAGCATGGTGCTAGGGTTCATGGTGAATGCAACAGAAAAATCCCCTGGGTAAGCTTTCAGTTCAGCGGGGAAGGGAAGGATGATGGACAAATGAGTGGCGACAAATTAAATAATTACAATTATTCAAACAAATATCAAGGAGGTGTGTAAGTTGTAGCAGCAGGGTATAACAAGTGTACCAGACTAACTGGAGGGTCAGGAAAGGTTTTTATAAGTGAGTGCCTTCTAGGGAGGCCTCAAGATTGAAGAAGAGATATATTCAGGCGGTAGGGGTGTGTGTGTGTGTGTGTGTGTGTGTGTGTGTGTGTGTGTGTTCATACATAAACTTACACACAAGTCCATAGGGAAGCAGGGGACAGAAAGAATAAGAGAAAGGAAGAGATCTTGAAACCGTCTGTGGAGATACAAGAAATCCAGTATTGAGTATAGAAGCAAGGAAGTGGTATAAAGTGAGACCGGAGAACGTGTGAGGTCAGATCATGCAAGACTTTGTAGGTCAACATAAAGGCTTTGGACTTTATTCTGACAATAACGGAAAGCCCTGAAAGATGACCAGCTGAAAATTTAGCTTCTCTTTCCCTGAGAGAGATTAGGGGACATGAATATTTGGTAAACCTCTAGCAATTCTCTGCATCTGACATAAGACTCTGGAGGATGGGACCCATATCAAATTCATCCCTGTGTTTTACATTGTGCTTCTCAGGGGAATAAAGCAGAGCCAAAGTTAGCTGTAATGCAGCATAACAAGCCGCAGTGCCCAAAGAAAAGAATGGGTGGATGCAACTGGAAATCAGCTTTGGGAAAGGTCACTTGCAAAATGGAATCTGTCTTAGTTTCCTGAAAGATGTTACCTGAAAGGATAGGAATAGTAATCCAAATAATGGCCTCCAAAACCCTAAAACCTGTGAATGTCATCTTCTACGGCAAAGGGACTACGCACGTGTGATTAAATTAAGGCTCTTGAGATGGAAAGCTTCTCCTAGATTAACCCTAAGTGTAATCACATAGGTTATCATAAGTGGGAGGCAAGAAGGTTGAAGGAGAAACAAGACAGAAGCGCCAGCAGAAGCAGGGGAAGTAAAGGCAATATGACGCAGTACCATGAGCCACAGAATGCAGGTAGCAGCTGGAAGATGAAAAAAGCAAGGAAACTGCTTCTCCCCCAGAGCCTCCAGAAAAATCCAGCTCTGCTGTCATCTTGAATTCAATCCTGTAAGACTTATCTCGGATCTCTGACCTCCTGACTGTAATAGAATAAATTTGTGTTCTATTAAAGTCACTGCATTTGTGGCAATTTATTACAGCGGCGATAAGGAACTACTACGGTAGGTACGATTTCAATAGAGTAGGTGGGAAAGGAGCAATATCACCAGGGCGACTATATGCCCCCGACTGCCCAGGGACATCCCAGGTACTGCCCCGGCTTGTTTATTAACAATGTCCCTTCTTCATCTCTACAAGTGCCCTGGTTTGGATCAGAAGTTTGTATAAACAAAGATGTTGAGTCAGGTGTTGAGAATAGCAAGCAGGACCAAAAGGACATTCACACGGAAGCAACCTCTCCCTTCTAATTCAGGCCACATAAAACCCATCGTATGAATAAACACAGCAGCACCAATAAAAGCCTCAAAATTACACATCGATTGATAATATTGTTTAAAAATCTGTTCTTAAATGAGAAAGAAGAGGTCAGGAAGAAGAGACTCCTAGAGAAAGACAAGACTAGAAGGATCCAGACTCCCACAGTCAGGACAGTGCTACAGAGAGGTGATCACTGGAGTCCAGCAGATGGTGAAGGATAATCATAAGATGCACAGAGCTTGAAAAGAGCAATACCGGTCAGACAACCTATTCGCACAGGCAATGCATCCAAGGTTTTCAAATGGCTTGAAAGTGAAGATGCCATGTTGTTTGGAATTCTAAGACGTAGATTTGAAACTTCTGAGTGGCTAGAAATAACTCTGGATTGAGTTTCTGTTCCAGGGATCCTCAGCATTCCAAACCCAACCTAGTTTCATCCCACCCCTACCTTCATATGCGAGACCTATTCTAACACAGCAGGCTCCTTGCCTTGTGCTCTTGAGCCATGCTCCTTTCACCTCTAAGAATCAACATCGGTGCCCACGTTCCTTTCATTTAAGGTCAATCGTACTGCCTACCACTCTGTCAAGAACTCACAGTTCAATCTGGCAGATCTCCTCATTGTCCCCCAGACGGATGTCCATTATCCTTTGTATCACAGCCAATATTCTCCTGCACATGGAATACCTTCTGTCTTCTCTCACCGAATCCTCCTCACCCTTCAAAGACAAGCTCATGAATCCTTTTAGGACTACTCCACGTGACTCTTGCTTCCCTGATTATGTGTTGCGTCTATATCTAACTCTTAAGCCATTTATCATGTCAAGCATTGCACTGGTCACTGGCACACATCGGTGACAAAAGATCTAGTCTCTGCCTTTAGATAAATAGCCAAAAATCAAGATGCAAATAAGAATCGCATATCATAATAAACGTTATGGGGAAAATGAATAGGAGGCAAGGATAGAGAATACTGGGTGGGCATTGACTTAACCAGGGCACTTACTGTAGAGATGGCATTTAAGCCAACGCCTTGAAGAAGCCCTCAGCCACGCAAAACCCATCAAGTACAGTGCGCATTGCTAGTAGAATGTCAAAGCCAGAATGGGAAACTCTGATGGAATGTAACTGCCTTAAGAGAAAACAAAGGAGAATTCCACAACTCTGAGCAACTTCCCCATGATTGTACGGCCTGAGGGTATTCAGACCCGTAACATGGGTCTCCTGACTTCCAAGCTGAAATCAGGCTCACACATCACCCTCTTTATCTAATTGTCTCATGTGATTTTTGATAAGAAGAAATTCTGTATCTTAAACTTAATTTTGTTTCCAACAATCTGCATATATAAAAAGGCACTCTATAAATATTTGCCAATTATGGAGTGTCCCCTGTAGCAGTGCCGTGCTTTGCTTCCGTGTTCTGGGCACTTCTACTATAGCACACATAATAGTGGGTTGGTGCTAAAACAAGAAAGTGCCGTGGCATCCACATTTTTGCACAATGGAGAAATTCTTGTTT
Source organism: Ursus maritimus (assembly GCF_017311325.1). NCBI lineage: Eukaryota > Metazoa > Chordata > Mammalia > Carnivora > Ursidae > Ursus > Ursus maritimus. Next base: position 36,052,995 of record NW_024423343.1, read on the forward strand.
TAGCTCAGATCCAATATGGATCCGCTCTGCTCACCACTTGGAGCAGATCCTAATACCTTCTGTTGGTCCAGCATGGCCAGAACATAATGGCCACTGGCCAGAAAACAGAGGACACATACAGTACACAGGGGCTGCTCTCACCAGTCAATTCTGTATTTCTCCAGTAAGCTTGCTCTCCACCTTTCCCTATGACTATAAATGCTCTCCCCTCAAATTTCATTTTAGGCCACAACCAACAAGTTCCAGACTCCTCAAACTTCATGAGAAAATAGAAGCCCTCAGCTGGGAATTTCCCATCTTCTTGTGGTTTCTATTTGCCTTCCCTGCATCCTCCTCCCCCTCTCTCAGCACCCCTGCTGGCCCCTTACAATTGAGGATGTGACCTTTCTCTTGCCAAAGTCCAGGCCCTCAGCATTTGTTCTGGGTCTCATCCTCCCGTACCTTCTCACCTTTTCCAGAACCTCCCTCTTCAGTTATCCCCGCTGTCATTCAAATCGTCAAACTCCCCTCTCTGTAGAGTCATTACCTGAGCATTCAGCTTCACACTGGTAACTACCATTGTAACCAAACTTCCACTGATGCCTGTGCTCACCTGCAGCGTCCACATCGCTTCTGTTTCTCTTTATAGCCAAACACCTCAATTATCATCATCATCTACATAAACTGTCCCAACTACTTTACTTCCTATTCTCTATTTTTTAAATTTTACATCAATAAAACTACCTTGAGTATATAAAATACACAGTAATTTTTAAAAAGCAAACAACAAATTAAAGTGTAACAAAAAAGGTAAAATGAACCTGAAACTCCATCTCCCTAAGTGGGTCACCATGAACATTTCAGAAAGCCCCTTTTCAAGCTTCAATTCATATATCTGAGACCAGTCATAGCTATAATTTGACATACATGGCCTCATATTCCATTATGATCACCTTGTCTAAATGCAGCTTAAAATTTTTCTTCTTTTCTCTCCTACCCTTACAAAATGACAACACACCCCACTGTGGGAGTCAATACCAACCTAGTCCAAATCCTTCTTACAAGTCTTCTTGTTTGTTTAATTGCTTGTGAAGATACATGTGTATATTATACAGGCGTTCTAAATCTTTTTTATCTCCAATAACAGTAGATGGTGAAGATTTCTCCAAGTTAGCTGATATAGACACACTGATTCTTTTTTTTTTTTTAAGATTTATTTATTTATTTGGGGAGAGGGGCAAAGGAAGAGAGAGAGAGAAACTCATGCAGACTCCGAAATGAGCTCAGAGCCTGACTTGGGGCACGATCTCACAATCCTGAGATCATGACCTGAGACGAAACCAAGAGTCAGATGCTTAACTGATTCAGCCACCCAGGAACCCCATGCATTGATTCTTTTTAATGGCTATATAATATATCATAAAAATGTAGCAAAAATAATACAACTCTGTAGTGACAGGAATTCGTTTTATTTCCAGTAGAGATATGGGGATGGGGGCACTTATTTGTTTCCTGAGGCCTCAAAACTGCTGCAAACGAATTATCCTTATACGTATATCCTTACATATTGGGTCCTTCAGTCCTATGGAATAGATTTCCAGAAGTGGAAATGCTTGTTGGAGGTTATGTATGTATATTTTTATTTTTAAAAAATATCACCGGGGCACCTGAGTGGCTCAGTCAGTTAAGCTTCTGCCTTTGGCTCCCTGCTCAGTGGGGAGCCTGCTTCTCCCTCTCCTTCTGCCCCTCCCCCCTGATCATGCTCTCCCTCTCTCTCTCTTGCTCTGCATTCTCTCTCTCAAACAAATAAATAAAATCTTTTTTAAAAAAGAGAATTGTTTGGCGAGTCCCTTCTAAATATCAGGCAGTGCTATTTCCCAAGCACTAAGGATGCAGTTGGGAACAAAACTAATAAGAGAAAATCCCTAGAGTGGGGAGCCTGCTTCTCCCTCTCCTTCTGCCCCTCCCCCCTGATCATGCTCTCCCTCTCTCTCTCTTGCTCTGCATTCTCTCTCTCAAACAAATAAATAAAATCTTTTTTAAAAAAGAGAATTGTTTGGCGAGTCCCTTCTAAATATCAGGCAGTGCTATTTCCCAAGCACTAAGGATGCAGTTGGGAACAAAACTAATAAGAGAAAATCCCTAGAGCTGGGGTGCCTGGGTGGCTCAGTCAGTTAAGCATCTGTCTTTGGCTCAGGTCATGATCCTGGGGTTCTGGGATCGAGCCCCATGTGGAGCTCCCTACTCAGCAGGGAGTCTGTTTCTCCTTTTCCCTCTTACCCTCCCACCTGCTCATTCTCTCACTCCCTCTCTCTCTCTCTCTCTCAAGTGAATAAATAAAAAATCTTTTTAAAAAATCCCTGGTGCTTACATTCTAGTGGGAGAATTCGCAGACCAAAAAAAAAAAAAAAAAAAAAGCAAAACGCATGATGGGGTATGTAGTAATAACTCTGATGAAGAAAAATAAAGGTAAAAAGGAAGATGGGACTGCAGAGATCCAATTTTAAGTAGTGTCATCAAAGTCAGCCACTGAGAGGGTAACATTTGTAAAAAGACATGATGGAAATGAAGGAATAATCAAGCCATCAAAATATCTGCAAGAAGATATTTCCAGAAAGAAGAACAAGGACAGAGTAATAGGAGATACATTCTAACAGGTTAAAAGGAGTATAGTCTATAGGGTGGTATAGCCACTGTAAAAATTTTGACTTTTCCTCTTGTTGACATGGATACCATTGGAAGGTTTTATGTGAAGTTATATAATCTGAATTACTTTTTAAAAGGATTATTCTTCCTGATTTCAAGTTATACTATAAAGCTATAGTCATCAAAATAGTATCGTACTGGCATAAAAACAGACGCATAAACCAATAAAACAGAATCAAGAAGCCAGAAATAAACCCTTGCATATATGGTCAACTAATATTTGACAAGGGAGCCAAGAATATTCAGTGGAGAAAAGACAGTCTCTTCAACAAAGGGTGCTGGGATAATTGGAGATTGCCATGTAAAGGAATGAAACTGGACCCATATCTATACCACTCACAAAAATTAACTCCAAGTGGATTAAATACTTCAAACGTGAGACCTGAAACCATGAAACTCCTAAAAGAAAACATAGGAATAAAGCTCCTTGGCATGGGTCTTGGTAATAATTTTTTGGATATAACACCGGGCAGAAAGCACAGGCAACACAATAAAAAACAAAGTGGGACTACCTCAACTAAAAAGCTTCTGCACAGTAAAAGAAACCACCAACAAGTGAAAAGAAAACCTACCAGATGGGGAAAAAATCTTTGCGAACCATATATCTTATAAAGGTTTAATATCCAAAATATACGAAGAACTCCTACAACTCAATAGCAAAATAATAATAATAGTAATAATAATAATAATAACCCAATTTAAAAATGGGCAAAGGACCTGAATAGATTTCTCCAAAGATGATATATGAAAAGATACTCAGCATCACTAGTCATTAGGGAAATGCAAGTTAAAACCACAATGACCAGAATAATATATCACCTCAGGCCTGTTAGAATGGCTATTAGAAAAAGACAAAAGCTAGCAAATGCTGTTGCAGATGTGGAAAAAGGGCAACGCTTATGCATTTTTGGTAGTTTGTGAATTGATACAGCTACTATGGAAAACAATATGGAAGATCCTCAAAAAATTAAAAATAGAACCAGCAAATTATCCAGCAATTCTACATCTGGGAATATATCCAAAGAAAACAAAAATACTTACTCAAAAAGATGTCTGAACCCCCGTGTTCATAGTAAAATTATTTATAATAGCCGAGCCATGAAAACAACCTAAGGGTTCATTAGTGGATGAATGGATAAGAAGTAGCAGTGTACATATATAAAATGGAATATTATTCAGCCACAAAAAAATTAGGAAATCCTACCATTTGTATCAACATGGATGAACCTTGAAGGCATTATGCTAAGTGAAATAATTCAGGCAGAGAAAGGCAAATACTCTATGATATGATCTCACTTATATGTAAACTATAAAAAAGAAAAAAAAAAACCTAAACTCATAGAAAGACATCAGACTTGTGTTTAGCAGAGGTGAAGGGTGGGGGAGGGGAAATGGGAGGAAGGTGGTCAAAGGTACAATCTCCCAGTTACGAGATACGTAAGTACTAGGGATATAATGTACAACATGGTGACTATGGCTAACATTGCTGTGTGATATACAGGAAAGAGAGGAAATGCTACAAGTCCTCATGGCAAGAAAACATTTTTTTTCCTTTCTACTTCTTGTGTGTGTGTGTGTGTACATATATACATGAAGATGGATGTTAGCTGAACCTATTGTGGTAATCATTTGACAATACATGTAAATCAAACCATCATGCTGTATAAATTTACACAGTGATATATACTAATTATTTCTCAATAAAATGGGAGGCAAAGGATTACTCTGTGTGTTAGAATAAGGGAAAGAACACAAAATGGGAGTCAGTTGGGAGTTTATAAAAGTAACCTAGATTGGAGCGTATGAATGAATGACAAGTGCTTGGATTCTGCACATATTGGGAAGATAGATCATCTATGTTTACTGTTAAATTGTAGGTGGGTTGTGATTGAAGACAGCCCAGAATGACTCCAAGATTTTTGGCCTGAGCAACCAGAATGATAGAGTTACTAGAAATTGTGTTAGGGAAGTCTGTAGGTGGAGTCGATTGGGGGAAGGGAGTGCTGAGAATCTGGTCAAATCTGGATATATAAATTTCAGCTTTCATTAGACACATGTTTACCAATGTGATGAGATTAGGTGAAATCTAGACCACAAATATAGTTAGAGAACAAAAGAGATCCAAAGCACTGCTAGTGAGGAGGAAGGAAAAACAGAAGAGTGTGAGTGCTCTACCTGGAAAAGTCAAGCCACTTATATTGCCTGAATTACCATCAATATACTAATGACAACCAACTTTATATCTCCAGCAAAGGTGCCTTTCTTCCAACAATCAAGATACTTCCCCACATCTCCAAATCAACAGAATGAGACCTTTAGAGTACTTTTATTTACCCATCTCTCCAAACCCCTTCACTCCTACGTTTTCCTAATATTTTGCGCTGATGATTCCAGACTATAATTAAGTTTCTTGTAATATTATCATATTTATCCAAGAAATTTTACCTATCCTTTATGATATACATTCTTCGGTACTCTAAGTTAAAGCACATATTCTTCACATTTCACACATCTCCTCTTATCTTACCTTTTCTCAGGGTCTCAATTTCACTTACATGTCTGACTAGAGTGTTTTTCTCAACTATTTTTCAGGGATGAGGACTCAGATAATCTTTTGTGTGAATTACTTGTATGTGCACATTTCTATATTTCACTCTAAGAAATCAACAATGCCACATGTGGTTTAGAAGTTTAGGGTTATAGTACCGATGTCCTCTGTATTGTTACGTGCACAGACTGTACAATGAACAAAAATAGATGCTTTGCAATAAATTTACCATTCTTTATCCAAAGGATATGAAAGAGAGAACAATAGAAATCCCAGGAGAGATATTAAAATTCTTTAAGATTAAAGGAGGTACAACTTCTGAGATCCCAAAACCCTTACACTGGGAGCTGCAAAGTTTTGGACAATTATTACTTACGTTCATATATACACATGCAAACCCCAAAATCTGGAGCAACCCTGCACATGGCCTTGATTTCACTAATGAATAGATTGGTGCCCCCTTTTCAGAGTTAGAGTTGGCAAACCAGTTAATTGTATATATCATGATCTAATCTATTATCCATCTGGCATTCATACAGTGCAGTGGTCTCCAAATTTTTATGAGCATGAGCCTGTACAAACATACGTGTGTGTGGGTAGCTGAAAAAAAGTTTTTGCAAATAATACCTTTACTATAGAAAATGCTTTGTATACATACATTCAATTCCATTCCTTCTTTAAATTACTGGTTGCTCTTCACTCAATTTATTATGTTATGTCTTTATTATATTATGCCTAGATGATTGCAACCCACAGTTTGAAAAATACCAATTTAGATGCCTTTTAGTATACTGAGGCAGAATAAAATAGTAATAGATAATATTTTTCAGAATTTACGATGCATAAGGAACTATGCTGAGCACTTTACATGGATTATCTCATCTAATCTTAAAATAACCATAAAGTTAATTATTACTAATTCCTCCAGGTTATGGAAGAGAACATGAGAATCAGAATGGTCAGTCAGTTTGCCAAAGGTCACACAATATAGCCAGGTCATTCTCAACACAAGGCTGATAACTGCTATGCTCTATTATCACCTACCTCGCTCTCTGAAACACTGACTCAATATGCCTTGAAAAATTACAATTCCAAGATGCATGACTCCTTTCCCATGCATCCACCACCTTCACAGCCCTTGCAGTAATTACATCTCTTAGGAGGAGCTGCGCGGTCTCCTGTGGGGCTCTAATTCAGTGTTTGTGGGGCCTGTTCTAATTTTCTCCATGTACTGGTTGGTGCCCTTTGTTTTCTTATGGTCTCTGCTACCTCATAACTATCCTGAATTCTTATCTTTCTTCATGATCTTTCTGATGAAGTACATACTACTAATTGGCTGATTCAGTATTCTTGATGTATAGGAGACATATAATAGAGAATAAATCAAAAGGAGTGAGCTTGCCAGTCAAGTAGCGATGGGAAAGACAGAAAGATAATGACGTTATAGAACAAGAAATCAGGAAGAGAGGAATAATAGAGAAACTGTGTGGATAAAATTCAGCCCTTAATAATAAAAAAAAAAAGTATCCAGGGGGAGAGAATAAAAGAAACCTTAACTAAAGAAACCTTACACATGACCTCAACCTTTCTTCGGAAGAAGTAATGAAGGATGGTGCCAAAGGGTTTTTGCCTAACCAAGAGCATAGAATGGAGAACTGTATTCGCCCCAAGCTCAAAGTGCTACAAGCAAGTATAAGATGAATTCAGTATGTCAAAAATATTTAGGAACGCAGCATTGGCCAATTTGACCGGCACTTTTATGTTAATTAAGTAATTTTCTGAGTCAAGTGTTCATACCCAAGGAGTCTGGTTTGAATCACAAAAATCTAGGAACCCGAGGCATGTCAGGCTCTAGGGGAGACATAAGGTCAGAAGGTAAATCGTGTCCCAGACTATTAACAAGGCAGAATTCAGTCTCATGGACCAACATCAGGTCTTAAATCAACCAACAACTTTCAAGACATAAGGAAACTTAAGGGAACAAAACAAGTTCCTGGCTGCTAAGTATCTTGCTTACGCATCCTTTCAAAGTCAAGCAAATGTGAAGCCTGCTACCAAAAAGTTCAGTATAATAAAAGGAAACACGCATTGTTGCTATGTATTCTGACCGGTATGAAAAGAATCCAATTCATTTTATGGAACTGAGCTTCAGATGGTACTGAATGTAGCCTAATGTAATTCACTATATATGTTTTAAAAACAACATTGCCAGGGGCACCTGGGCGGCTCAGTCGTTAAGCATCTGCCTTCGGCTCAGGGCATGATCCCAGGGTCCTCGGATAGAGCCCCGCATTGGGCCCCTGGGGAGCCTGCTTCTTTCTCTCCCACTTCCTCTGCTTGTGTTCCCTCTCTCACTGGCTGTCTGTCTCTCTGTCAAATAAATAAATAAAATCTTAAAAAAATAAAAATAAAAAAATTAAAATGACATTGCCAGATAGTATGATGTTCCATTGTAATAATATTAGATTAAATCTTATTTTTCCTTAGATCAATCACCTACATATGTATAAAGTAAATTCAAAAAGCAAAAATTTAGGTAACATTTTAACTACTCTTTTACTGCTAAAAATTGTTGACTTTCTTTATCCTTCCTTCCTACTCCCATTTTTTTGCCTCCAAATTTTTCATGGGTTTCCTTAGAGAATAATTCAGGTATCTGAATATTTCAAAAAGCTCTATCCAATGGATTCCCAGTTCCTTATTTTGCCTCTTGTCACATAAAAGGACTTTTAATGTCTGTAAGTATGTTTCCAAGGACAGGCTAGCTTGTGTTCGCTACATCACTGTATTTATGGCCACTCTGGGCTTCTGTTGTCCAACCCCATGAATTTACATAAGCTCCCCATATTTTTCCTCCCTCATCTCCCTTTTATGAGCCATTAAGTATTAGGAAACCCACATTTCTTCTGTTGAAGCCCATCAGATTTTTAGTAGTTTCCATCATATCACAAGTTTAAAACACAGCAAACGTTCAGTGCTCATGGTTGACCATTGGATCTTTCTTTAAGTCTCTTGAAGATCACATAGGAAATGACAGCTTATACATAGGTTCTCTTGAAGGTTATTGAATATAATAGCATAATTATGTGAGGACTTTTTCTCTTATTTAAGAAACTACCCTGATCATATACTTTAACATGGAAAATGCAAAAGAATGTTTACTACTTTTAAGTAATAAATCTTAAAATGTCATGGTACATAGATTTTATTTTCTTAAATTATGGCTTTTCCTCCAGACCTTTTGACTGGCTACTATAAGTCATATCTCATGACACATACTTTAGGCATATGAAACTAAAGATTGAGAGGTGGACAATTTCTTCATAAACAGACCATTTTTTGTCTTCATTTTAAATTAGAATTTATCATTTAACATTTCAGATGGGAAAAAATTAGCTACTGGTATCAGGCCATTTATCACATCACAACTATCAATAAGACCAAAAGCTGCTGAAGACTCCCCAGTGGAAGCTAAGTTCAAACCCTGAGCTTCAGATAAAAATTGGATAGCACTCAGATGGTGTGTGTTGATGAATAGAGGTGGCTATTCCAGTAGTCAGGTAAAGACACAGACACCCCTCCAAATTAAGAGTATGAAAAGGGGGAGGAGGAGCACCTGGATGACTCAGCTGGTTAAGCGTCCAATTCTTGATTTCAGCTCAGGTCATGATCTTGGGGTCGTGAGGTTGGGTCTGCATCAGGCTGCATTGGGGTACACCGGGCTCCATGCTCAGTGGGAAGTCTGCTTGAGATTCTCTCCCTCTGCCCCTACCCCCCTGCTTGCCACCTCTCTCTCTCAAATAAATAAATCTTCTTTAAAAATTAAAATTAATAAAAACATAACTAGTATGAAAAAGGATCCCATTTCCTATCCTGATGAAAATAAAGATCAAGTGTGGAAGAAGATAAATAGATGACCAGGCAGCATTTTCAAATACCCATTTGTCTGAAACCACCTGTTAGGTCATAGGCTTCTGAAGGAGATCTATTCTACATCACTGCATACCATGTAATATTGAAAATATTTCAAATGGACAAAAACATACTAGACGGGGATTGCTAATTAGAGTTGCACACAACTATGTGAAAGGTTCTAGGAAGTTATCAAAATGACCACAGTGACTAAATTAAGTGGAAGAAGCCCAGAACAACCCCATAGAAGAGGAGAGTTTAGGAAAGAGTTTTCAATAAGTCAAAGAAGTCAAAGAGTGAGGAGGACCATGGAAATGGAACAGTTGTCACCTGCAAAGGGTTAGAAGGCAGGAGTTTGCGATCATGCTTGGGGTGCTGCACACATTAGCTTGCTTACAACAGTAAGGAGGAGGAGATCTGGTAGAAACTGTCTTCCCATAGAGTCATGCGGTTTGGAATCTCAGAGCCAAAAGCAAGACCTGGCACAAATTATCATGTGGTAAGTATATGTTGGATGGAATGTTTCATGGGTGAATGGATGGAAGCAAGAAAACTAACGTTAGCAGACATGCCAGCTATAGTACTAGATAGTTTCATCTACATGACCTGATTTTATCTTTCAGCTCTAAAATTTAAGTGTTATCCCATTTTTGAAGATGAGGAAATTGAGGCACAGACAGGATAGTTCCAAAGCCAAAGAGAATTTGGGAGATTGGGAAAAGGAGGATTTGATGGTGGAGCTAATTCCTTGTTCTTTTTTATGTTATGCCTTTAAATGTATCTTTAAATCTTAAATAAAAGAAAATTACTTCTCATGGTAAAGAAGGCAGACTCAGTAGGTGAAGCACTCTCTCCCTTCTGAAGCATTTCTTCTAGAGCTGAATGGGCCTCCCTACTCACTGTTCTTCTCTACTTTCTCTCATCTGTAGATTGACTTGTCTGTTCTCTACTGACTATGACCACCACTGAACTTCTGCTTGTTTATTTGCTTTGGAGTAGCCATTGTCCTGTGGTCACTGACCCAACCCCTGTGCAAATATTATAGAGAGTCTTTGAAACATCTTCCTTGGAGGTGGTCAGCCAGCAAGGCCAACTGTATCATGTGTTATTTATCAAGGCAAAATTATATGGCTAGCAAAAAAACAGCACACAGACAAATTATAGAGAGATGCTTATATCTTTAGGCCAATACCCACAGTGCACTGTTTTCCTTCTGAAAAACAGGTATTTATTCACATCATATTATGCTGTGAAACAAGAAAAGAATCTGGACTTTATAAGCTAATTGACTGGAAATAATTACAGCCAATGAAGCAATGAAATCTATTTGTTTATTCTTTTCCATATGTAACCTGACCTACATGTTTAAAAATGTAAACTTATTTTAGCATTTATTTGTAACTATGGCATTATTTATGTTTCTGTCAACTGACTTTTAGTGTCTGTACTTTTATTTTTGCCAAGAATATTGACAAACCAATTCTTACATGAAGACAAAAGGCACAGGGTACATATGTGTTGTTTCCCATTTGCTCATCTCTGACATTAGCATAACTAATACTTTTAAAAAATATCATTACTCTACATTCACTGCCAGAACCTCTTATGATCAAATATACATCAAACATAGATCTGTCAGCTGATGGAGATTAGGTAAATTCGGTCATGCCCATTTTCTTTTCATAACATGACCGAGGCAAAAAAGACTGATAGATAGCTGTTTCTTCAAGACTATTTCCAAGAGTATTGATGTTTCTTGACACCAAACAGGTCCAGTACAAAAAGTGGGAACAAAAATACTAAACTTTTAGGTATACTCTGACCCCTGAGAACGAGTCTGTACAACAGAAGTTATTTCTTCACTTTGTTTGGAAAAACAATCTAGCCCTTGAAGAATCATTCCCACAGCCACAAAGAACTCTCCTCTACCCTGAATCCTCCCCTTGAAGAGCTTTGGTCTTTAACATATTGCAACTCGATGCCTCTATGTTCATTACGCTCCAAATAACGATTATCACTTTGCCACGGACTGCACTAAATCCCAGGAATACAAACACAGATCCGACACAATTCCTGCCCTCAAAGAGTTTACAGCTTTGTGAAGAAGAAAAACAATGGACATTTTTTTTCTTACTTTGTCATAGTAAGAACACTCAGCTTCCTAACAACACTTAGGAAGAACATGACGTCCACTTTCTTAACAACATTTTAAGTGTGCAATACAGTACTATTAACTATAGGCACACTGTTGTACAGCAGATCTCTAGAACTTACCATCTTGCACAACTGAAACTTTGTACCCTTTGATTAATACCTCCTTGTTTCCCCTTCCATCAGGCCCTGGTACCCACCATCCTACTCTCTGCTTCTTCGGGTTTGACTATTTTAGGTAAGGAGAATCATACAGTATTTGTCTTTCTGTGACTGGCTTATTTGACCTAGTATAACGTCCTCGGGATTCACCTATGTTGTCACATATTGCAAGATTTCCTTTTGTTTGTTTTTTAATTGAATATATAATTGAATATATAATACTATTGAAAATATAATACCATATATAATACCATTGAATATATAATACCATTGAATATATAATACCGTAGTTTCTTCATCCATTCATCTTTTGATGGACATTTAGGTTGTTTTCGTATCTTGGCTATCATGAATAGTGTTGCAATAAACATGAAAGTGCTAGTTTCTCTTCTGATTTCAATTTTTTTTTAAATAAATAACCAGAGGGGTGCCTGGGTGGCACAGCGGTTAAGCATCTGCCTTCGGCTCAGGGCGTGATCCCGGCATTATGGGATCGAGCCCCACGTCAGGCTCCTCCGCTATGAGCCTGCTTCTTCCTCTCCCACTCTCCCTGCTTGTGTTCCCTCTCTCCCTGGCTGTCTCTATCTCTGTCAAATAAATAATAAATAAAATCTTTAAAAAATAAAATAAAATAAAATAAAATAAAATAAAATAAAATAAAATAAAATAAAATAAAATAAAATAAAATAACCAGAAATTGGATTCCTGAATCATATGGTAATTCTACTTTTAATTTTTTTTTTACTGTCTTAGTTTTATTTTTTTTTCATTTCTTTTTTTTTTAGGATTTATTTATTTATTTGAAGGGTTGAGGAGGGAGAAGGAGAGAGAGAATCTCAAGCAGACTCCCCACTGAATGCAGAGCCTGACAAGGGGCTTAATCCCACAACCCTGAGATCATTACCAGAGCCAAAATCAAGAGCTGGACACTCAACCGACTAAGCCATCCAGGTACCCCACCATTTTTCATTTCAAACGATGTACACAGGTTCTAATTCCTCCACATCCTCACCAACACTTGCTGTCTTTTTAATTTTTTAGTAATAGCCATCCTAACAGGTGTGAAGTGATAGCTTGTTATAGTTTTGATTTGCATTTCATTGATGATTGATGGCACTGAGAATCTTTTTAATCTTTTTATATGCCTCTTGACCATTTATATGTGTTCCTTGGAGAAATGTCTATTTGAGTCCTTAGCCCATTTTTTCCCATTGAGTTATTTTGTTACTGAGTTATAGGAGCTCCAATTATATTTAGGAATTAACCCTTATCAAATATATAATTTGCAAATAGTTTCTCTCATTCTGTAGGCTGTCTTTTGACTTAGTTGATTGTTCCTTTGCTGTACATAAGTTAGCTTGATGTAGTCATATCTGTCTATTTTTGCTTTTGTTGCCTATTTTTGGTGTAGTGGGAGGCATCACACTTCCTGATTTCAAAACATATTACAAAGTTACAGTAACTAAAATAATTTAGTACTGGCTTAAAGATAAACATATAGACCAGTGGGACAAATAGAGAGCCCAGAAATAAATCCACACATCTTCAGTCAACTAATCTTCAACAGGGGCACCAAGAATATAGAGTAAGAAAAGGATAGTTGCTTCAGGAAATGGAGTTGGAGAAACTGGGTATCCACATGTAAAATGTTGAAACTGGACCCTTATCTTACACCACACACACACACCACACACACACACACACACACACACACACACACACACACACAAGGAAATCAACTCAAAAAGAATTAGACTTGAACATGAAGCCTGACACCATAAAATTCCTAGACAAAAAGGAAAGAAAAGCTTCATAACATTGGTCTTGATAATGATTTCATAGAAAATAGGTGATTTTAACGTTCCGTATTGTGTGATATGAGGGGTGCCACTTTTTCTCAAGTATCCTGTTTGGCATTCACTAATTTACATAGTGGCTGAGGACATTCTGAGTATGTAAAGCAAGTTGAACCACATTTACAGCTGGGGGTTTATACTTATCTGACCACCTGAAAGGAAGCAAAAATCCTAAGCAGGGATAATAGTGTCCTTGAGAAAGAATGTACCACACAGACAAATGTCTGGAAGGGTGACAGAGCCCACCAGCAAGTGTGAGTGTCAGAGGGGAAGAACGGTAGCAGGCCCACTAGGGCTGGTACTAGAATCCATCCAGACTCAGCAAATTTGATGGTATATGTGAGCTTGGCAAGGGAAGAATCCTGTCATCAAATTAAGAACTCCATAAATTTGGTAGTATATCAGGACCCAATCCAGCCTCTTATGGGCACCTCTCACTGAGGGTACCCCAGATGGAAAAGGATGCTCTGCTTACCATGGTGGAGAGTGCTTAAGCCAACCCAGTCTTCTGTGGCACAGGGAAGGTAGCTTTGGCACCAGTGATAACTCGGCATGGTCAAGGCCAATTCTTCATACCACTTGAGGTAAGTCCAGACCATATCCTGCAGTTTTTATACCCTGTGAGAGAGATATCCTACAGGCTTTTGAGGCTTTTAATAAGGGCAATGGTTTAATCACATTTATGTTTTAGCACAATCACGCTGGCAGTTTTGAAAATGAACTGGAACGAATTAAGGCATGAACACCCCTTGCTTGACTTGAACCAGTGGGTAGTACAACACTGCCCTTTGTGCCTCGACCAGAGATAAGCCAAGAAAACACAAACAGGTATGAGAAGAGAAAAAAAATTTTGGATGACCCAGCCAGGAAATACATAGAACAGTTAGGGGTCCCAGTGAGCCATCAAACCATCACCAATCAAAATTTTAAATGTTGTATTTTGGGGTGGGGTTGAGGAAGACAAAATAATGGTTCAGAACTTGAGTTATAAATGAAAGAAAGAAATTGTAATAACTACATGTATTTGGAAATTCTTTCAAAAGATAAAAATGTCATGTTATATTTTAACCTTCAAGTATCTCCACTGGAAGGCAACAATTACAGTAGATGGATTATTCAAGAAATGATTTAAACACTTAGGCAATAGCTTCTCAAAAAAAACATCCAGGTCAGTAACCCATTGTTTGGACCATAATGAACATATGAGTTAACCCAACACTCCACAAGAGACCTTCTGGTGGCCTGAGGCCTTCACCTTGTAAACCACTCTTATCCATTTAGTTCCACAAATTTTCCCATCAAGTAGTTGTTTCAAATGTATACCATGGGTTAGAAATCAAAGGAACGTGCTTTGGGAAATGATTTTCGTGACTCATCTCTTTGCGTGGGCTACACCTACTTTACCTAGGTGCTTAGGATGATGAAATGTGCACATAGTAGCAGATACGCAGAAGGTCTTACGTAGGCATAGTTAAAATGAGTTAAGGAGCTACTCCTGTAAAATTAAAATGCCATACACAAGCTCTATGAGGTAGCACTGACGGAAATAAGTTGAAAAGAGAAAAAAGAGATTTATAGATTTTAGCATCGTTCCAAATATGTATAAAATATACAGAAAGCACCCTCCATTTACATCCGGGAAAAACTTGTTCAGTTTCCAACTACTCATTCAGGTCAAATATTCCAATACTCTGATATTTCTCCATAATGTGCATCAGGGGAGGCATTCACAATATTAATTCTAGGAATTTCCAAATAAAAATTATATCCTCGATCCTTCAAGAATTTCATAGGGTCTGGTTCCATTTCCCTGCCCAATAGTCACAGAAACATTCCATGACCTGCCTTGCATCCGTCATTCTAAAATAACTTCACAATAATGTATGATTTCTATTCTTATTTTGTTGAAACCACGGGCATTTGCCCAACCCGTAAACAAAAACAGCATTCTAGAAACCGCCAGACATCAAGGATGCAATTTTCTTCCCTAATACTTGGTCTAAAAGAAAGGCTACACTTGCACATTTACTGTAACCATTGTGCATGCTGTTCATATTCTGCCACCATCTAGTTAAATTCATTTTTAATGAGTCACATCATGAAGCACTGTATATTTTTGTTGCTAAATTTATTAACATATACTTATGGGCATACAGTTATACAGTTTTTCTTGCGGTATTTGTGTTTGGACTAATTTTTGCTAATTTTCTTTTGTTTTTCTAAAGAATATTTTTGTCTTTCTAGACCTCAAGAAATACCTTTGATGTGGTTATCAAAGGAGAATTCAGAAGTTTGGTATTCTAAGGCTTATATTCCTAATATGTAACACATATCCATACACTCTGAAAATTGCTCTGGAAGGTAAACCTGGCATGTAAATTTTACGTTCAAGGTTTCCCCCACTGGATTCAGTCCCAGGTATTAGAAATAGAGGGCAGCAATTACAATGAGTGTGTTATGGCAATAAATTTCATACCTATATTCAAGACCTATGAGCTATCACAGTAAAACAAAGTGATCTATGCTGTGATCAACGAAAAAAAGAACACGGTAAGGAAAATAACAACATGAGACAATAGAAATGACAATTGGCTTTGAAGTAAACAGATTCAGTGTGAATCAGAGTTTTACAGAAAGTGTTTTAATCTCTTGGAATCTGTTTCTTCTACTAGAAGATGGGATTAATAATACCCACCTCGAAAAGCTGTTAGAAAGCTTAGATAAAATATGCTTGAAAGTTTTTAACTTTAGATACATAATGTCAATTAACATTAACTAAAACAGCAGGTTCATAATTTTGTGTCATATTATTCTACATAGTCTTGGGTATTTACATGTAAATCTACACTGGTTTATGTCATGTTATACATATATACTTAAAGCCAGCCAAGCTAACACACAGAAAAATGCACAATGAAGCAGAATTATGTGAAGACTTGAGTTAGATAAAGTATAGAAAGATCTTATTTTCCTATTAAGGTCAGTTATATACATGCATCATTATTAAATAGGAAGTTGGACATTTATTCAATGTCAAGAAAAGCCATTTAGCCACTGATGATTCACATTTTGCCTTGAGTAGTCTGGCAGGAAACTGGCATATCACTTATTGGCAAATTTGAACGGTATTAAATTGAACAGGTAAAAAATAGACTTGTGAATTAACCAAATTAAATTTGCGATACATGTTTCCGAATAGCATGGACCAAGGAATGCTGATGTGATTTACAGAAAGTACAAGGATTCACAGCACAGACCTCTTTTCCAAAATCAAACCACTAGGGCATTCCAGAAGCCCCTATTCCCACCTCTTGGATAACAGAGTGTCTGTCTGTCAGATGCATGGCCTTGAGCCCCCCAGTCTCCTCCCAACACAGCCAGAAGTCATCTGTGCTTACTCTGTCAGGTAGATGAGAAGGTAAGGCAAAGCTCCATGGTCATCTATCTGGTAAACCACATATACTTAGGTTCACTCGCTCTTATAAACACTCTATTTGCTCTTCCACTTCACATACAATGCCATTTTGATACTGACTCACTTCTCTACTTTGACTTCCAATTTCTGACTATTTCCTAGATCCAGACAATCTCTTGACCCTCTGATTCGCCATTTTCAGCCTTCACTGATTTGGGTTGTAGCTTGCATCTCTAATTCTGCTTCTCCTTCCCCCGCCCCCATGCCCTTTCATTCCTCTGGTAATGTAAAATCATCCATAGTGTACTCCTTCCAGGTCCGCACACTTTAGGGCGCCAATGGAGGCAAGGATTTATTCCAACATTATAATCACTGAACGGGAAAAGGGAATCCCTATTATGCTTTTAGGAATGAAATTATGCCATTCATCCAAGGGAACAGGAGTTCTCAGAGAGGAACTGCTCGTGCTGCATGAACATTTTCAGAGGGATATTTTTTACTTTTGTGTGTTCAACATAACAACCAAAATACAATTTCATGGGAGGTAGGAAGAACCTGGAATTGCCTCTCTTAGATGTTGACTTTTTTAGTTTTTCCACAAATCCAAGTAAAATCAAAATATAACTAATTTAGAATACTAAACTAACTCCAAAGGCTTGACTGGATCCTTCAGCAAAATTAGACCTCCTGGGCACAGTCCCAAGAGACAAGCTGATGTCCTGATGTTTCAAAAACAGTAACAAAGAAAAATGAGGTTTCCAACCACCAGTCTTTTTTCCATTTTAAACAAACAAGTCTTGGAATACTGATTTTAACCATGGCAAACCCATCCTCAGCACACAGTCTGGATATCACTGGAAGATACAGGCTCTGTCAGACTAGCACCTCTCCGTGTTTGGGATGAATGGTCGTTTTATTTCCAGAGTGTTCTGCATTTCTAAGTTGCTTCTCCAACCTCCCAAAATGTGCATAGCTATGAGCCTTTGAATCTCATTCATTGCAGCGTTTCTAAATGGAGACCAGATGAGATGCCCTTTCCGAAGCTAGCCACTAGTCTTGACAACCATTGCTATTCCCGCTCAGAAAAGTGCCAAAATTCCAGGTTGGACCTAGGGTATACAGCAAATGCTTAACTGTCTCCTACTGAGGGCAACTTTCTGTCCTCTCTTTCCTGACCCATATTACTCTGGGCATTCTTTTGTATCTGCCTCCTTCTCCCACGTAAATCCCACTGTTACGATCATACAAATAAGGTTATTGACTTCACGAGGTTTTCTTC
This sequence comes from Ursus maritimus, assembly GCF_017311325.1. NCBI lineage: Eukaryota > Metazoa > Chordata > Mammalia > Carnivora > Ursidae > Ursus > Ursus maritimus. The sequence goes on from NW_024423343.1 coordinate 36,071,003, forward strand.
TCATCTCTTATAGGCCTGACATCCAACCAAACCCAGATTAATTTCACATTGGAGATATTTCACACAATGCGCTTCAAAGGAAGAGCCGCAGAAAGGAGTTAACATTTTTCTTAAATGGCAACAAAACAAAAGAACTATCATGTTGGAGTCAGAATATATACCGTAAGTCGCATATAGCACACCTCTATAATTGTTCTCTAAAACCCAGCAAACCAAAGTGGTTTGCAGTCCTTGGCAGCTTGGGGCAGAAAAGATTTTCCCCTCACAAAACAATTAATGGAACTATAATGAAGATCAACAGCACAGAAGCCCAAGGCTAGAGGTGTGCCCACTTCGAGCCCAGGGGATGCTTGCTGCAGCGCAGGGAGCCACAGACGTCTTGGACGCTCCCAAACACTTGCCAAGTCATATACGCTCTACTGAAAAAACTGCAGTCAGGGCAAGAAGAAACAACCCTCTAAAGATAAATTCAAGCTGAACCTAAGGAATGTGGCATAATTTACAGTGTCATGAAGAAGGAGGAGCTGAAAAGCACATCTGCCATGTAGCAGGCAAAGAATGGTATATATGGGCAGAAGGAAATGGTATAATAAGGCAGAAAGGCAGAGCTGAGAATAGTAACATAAAGGCTTCCGTATATTTTCCCAAATGAATCTGAAAGGCACAGAATGCATGAACACTTGTTCTGAAATGGGAAAAGATCTCTTCCTTTTCTGAGTCCAGCTTTCAACAAATACTCACTTAATACCCCATGCTGGCTCTGTAAGACAGACAAAGCTCTGTTGATACAGCTGCTCGCACCGCCAGGCAGAGGCACCTTTGATTTTAGCATCACTATTACATGCCTTTCACAGTGTGTTAATTTCACAGTTGACTTTACATGTTTCTAAATGATTCTCCACAACTAGGGAGGGCTCATGGAAAGAGAACTACCTGTTTATGGACAAGTTTCCAACATCGTCCCTACCATATATACAACTTATAAATGCAAGGAGCAGTGACTGCGTTATCATCCATCATAAGTAGGGATGTAGTTCTAATCATTGGGTCATCATCCCCCCCTAAAAATGACACATATCTGTGCGTGTCAGTTCTCACGGCCAGTGCATGTTCTTAATACAGAACAGGAGAAATAGAAAGGGCCACATGTTCCATAGTATAATTTTAAACAAAGAAAATGTGTGCGGGATAGCATCCATTTATACTTAATTATAATTAATATTGAAAAGTTTATTTCCAATAAAATGTCTTTTTGAGTCTATTAAAGTCAGTGATTCACAGAATGCCTGAGTGCCATTCCTGATCAATTCATTGTTTCCCTCTCCATCACTGTTTAGTTCTCAGATGTGTAGGATGTGATTAGATGGATGGATGGATGGGTGATTAACCATGATTAATTATATATCTTCCCCTTAACTTTTATTCCTCTGTCCTCTGTCATCTGAAATACATTCTCTACATCTTTTAGGAAACTTGATTTCTTAATTATTTTCTTCTCTCTCATTAATTTTCAAATGCTACATTTCTTTCACCTATCTCCAACGTATTCAGTGCATTCAGGATCCTCAGTTCCTCAAGAAAGGCACACAGAACCCCTACTGCACCTCCCCCTATCAAAAAAAGATCTGGACTTAAAACTTCCCCATGCTACATACATTTCCTTTCTATCAGCTCTTTTTAAGTCTTATTAATAAGAATTAAAACTCTTTTTTTTTTTTTCTCGGAAGTTGTCCCTGCCAAGGTCTCTCATTTTCCACTGCCAAATTATCAAGCCATTGTGATCACTTAATCATTCAAAGAATTCTCGATGACTCCCATTCCTAGAGAGCCAAGTCAGGAAAGCTCCTCCGTGCTGCCTGTCACACGGTTGCTTCCCCGTAGCTGGGCAACGTCAGTGGCAAGCAACAGCAAGCAAAGAAAATAGAAAATTGGTGCATGTAACAGTATTTCAAGAAAAGTTAAAAGCTCAATGTCTAGAGAATGTTGTCGGAAAAGACCAGGTAACCTAATGATGATGAGTGTGGGTCCCCAGCAACCATCAGCCAGGCTTTCTTCTTCCAGCTCTGCTACTCACAAGCCATGTGTCCTTAAGCAAGTTACTTTGTGTCTCTGTGCCCTCATTTCCTCTGAGTCTTTTCTTTTTTTTCCATTTTCTTTTGTGTATGAATTATTATAGGTATCTTCAATTCTTTAATAGTTTGTATATTTTCAGATGAACTCTACAACCAAAAACTTCTTCCTGGCAATATCCCCAAAATAGTCTTTTTCTCTTTATTTCAAAGTTGTATCTCAGGTTCTGAATTCCCCTCTACTTCGAAACTTACTTTTTTCAAAAACAGATACTGAGAATTTTAATAATCTTCTCTGACACAAATATATAGTGCTTTCTTCTAGAAGCCACATCACCTTACTTAAAAGGGCAATCTTCCTTTCTAGGTTCACAAGGTCCATTTTCAGAAGAATCTAAAACTCTCACATTTTTTTCAATGCTTCTGATCTGATTGTCCTCTTCTGTTTTAGTCCTCTCTCTTCTATTCTCTTGTATTCAAAGTTTCCTTTATCCTCTCTATTCAATTCACCTAGATTAATCCAATCTCACCTACACTTTCTTATTTTTTTTTTAAGATTTTATTTATTTATTTGAGAGAGAGTGAGAGCAAGAAAGAGAGAGCACAAGCAAGGTGAGGGGCAGAGGGAAAAGCAGACTCCCGGCTGAGCAGGGAGCCCCACGCAAGGCTTGATCCTGAGACTCCAGGATCATGACCTGAGCAGAAGGCAGACACTTAATCGACTGAGCCACCCAGGTGCCCCGCACCTACACTTTCAGCTTATTCACATCAATTTGACTGGTATTTAAGCATGGTAGGTACAGAAACGACATTCCTCAACTCACAGAGCTTGTATTTTGTCTGGGAAGGGCAGACAACAAATCAGGAAATATACAACGCATAGGTGGTAATACCTTTTATAAGAAAATTAAGCAGACTAAGAGAACACTATCCAGAGGTAGAACTGTCTAGATAACTTGGTTAGAGAGGGCCTTTCTGATAAGGTGATGTTTGAGTAGACACTTCAATAAGGTGAAGAAGTAAAAAGATTTAAAAATCTGATCTCCTGTTCTAGGTAACATCCCAGGCAGGCATCAGCATCTTTAAAATCAGGAAAATGACTTCTAGGAGCCTCAGTTTCCTTCTCTGTAAAATGATGATGATGACAACACCATAATTTTGGGGTTGTTGTAAACATTAAAGATAGTGTTTAACAAAAGATTAGGAAAATACCTGGTGTTGGGGCACCTGGGTAGCTCAGCTGGTTAAAAGTGGGACTCTTGGTTTCAGCTCAGGTTGTAATTTCGGGGTCGAGAGATCGCCCTGCATCAGGCTCCATGCTCAGTGGGGCGTCTGCTGGAGATTCTCTCCCTCCTCCCCTTGCGGAGTATCAAAATTTAGTATACACAAGTATTACTTTCTGACAACTGCATAAAAGTATTTTAGAATTAATAGCAAATTATGTCAAGCTGATAATACAGAAGGCAGCATACTGCACTGAAAAGAATACAAGTTTGAGAAACAGACAGATCTCTGAATCCAAGCACCCTAATACCCCGGATCTGAGATCTTGGGCAAGTTATACAACCTTTCCAAGTTTCAGTTTCTATCTATATACTGGGTTGTGTTAAGGATTAAATAAACTGAAATATGAAACAGGCGTAGCATAATCTTTGACCTGATCAAATGCTGGTGTCTTTCCGCATAGCTTCTTCCACACTTACGTAGGTAAAGTAGCACTATTAGCTCACATAAGTTGATGCACAGAATTAAAACGTGTCATCTCTTGTAGGAGAAATATTTAAAATGTAATCATACATGGTTACAATAATTTTGAGGTCATTGGGGTATGAAAGGAAGGCAAGGAAAACAGGAAAGATAAAGGCTTATAATCAACTACTTCTACCAAATCCCCCAAAATCCTGTAGGAAGAGAAGCCTTTTACAGAAATTTTTTGCTCAATAAATTTTGTCCACATCAGGAGTGCTTTTTCATTTTACCAAAAGTAGGAAAGTCCATCCTCTTGGGATTTGACTTTCTTAAGCACCAAAAATTACACCCCCCCCCCAAAAAAAGCCTCATCCAAAGGGAAAAAAAAAAAGTCCTGAAGTCTAAGTTACTGCATTAGACATTTATTAAATGTAAAAATGAAAAGATGTTCAAAGTCAAAGAGAATAACCAAAGATACCAACACAAAATAAAGTGCCATCATTTTGAAAAGTTCTTTTAAATCAGAAAGTGAGTTTTAAAACAGAAGAGACAGAATATAATTCAAATCCTGGTTGGATCCCAAATTTGGACGTCAATCCTTTCACAGGTGGCATACCAAAATGGGTTCATTCATTCAGCAAATTTTCCTGAGAGTCTAGCACATATCAAATATCCTTATAAGCAGCAGGGATGCCACAGCAGACACACTTTGAAAACACCTGTCCTTGGAACGCACCTACTGATGGGGCAACGATGACCAGTAAGTGAATATCTGGTAGGCAGATGATGATAAGAGGAGTGCTATAGAGACGAATAATAACGGCAGAAAGTAGGGTACAGAACGCAGTGTCCGGTAGAGTAAATTCCCTATTTTAAGTAAGGTGGCCAGGGAAGTCCTCCTCACTGTGAGGGTGACGTTAGGGGAAAGATCTTACAGACATGAAGCAGTGAGTCATAAAGCCTCATGGGAGAAAGCACTCCTGACAGAGAAAATCACAAGCGAAGAGCCCCTGAGGAGGGACTTACTAGGATTATTACGCAAGTGCAAGGCTGTGTGTGTGGCTGGCATGAAGTGAGCCAGGGAGAAGAGTAGGGGACAAGGCCAAGAGGTATCTCAGGGGACAGATCCAGGGACTAGTGTGCCATCCATAGGGCTGTGACTTTTAGTGTGAGATGGGGAGCCACTGGTGTGTTCTGAGGAAAGGACTAAAATGAGCTGACATTGAACCATTGATTGATGTAGGTGTCTATTGGAGTGGACAGAAGCAGGACGACAATAATCAAGATGAATGAGAATAGTAGCTTGGACCGTCATACAGACTGAGGTTTATCCTGAGAAAACTCCCTTTTCTAAGATGGGAAGACTGTGAAGAAGTGGGTTTATTGGTTTGTTCGTTGGTTGGTTGGTCGGCTGGCTGGCTTTGGGTGGGTATGGGTGCAATGGAGATCAGTTTAAGAAGTCTATTAGTCATCCAAATAGCAACATCCAGTAGAGAAAGCAGTTGAATATACATGTCAAAGTTCAGGGGAGTGGTCCTAGCTAAAAATAAACATAAGATCTGCCAGAGTATAGATGGCATTACTGAGAGAAGATGAGATAAGCCTAGAGAGACAGAGTACAGATGAAGGAGAAGGGCCTGAGGACAGCCCCTCGGGGTTCAAGGAGATAACACACAACTATGGGAGGAGCAGAGAAGGAGCTGTTGGCGAGTTGGGAGGACAAGGAGAAAGTCTATCTCCTAGAAGCTCCATGAAAGAAATATTTTAAGGAGTGAATGATCCACAGTGGGGGGAAAAATGTTGCCTCAAGGACTGGTCATTAGGTGTAGAACATGGAGGTCACTGGTGAGAAGAGTCAGTAGAGCAAGTGGTGGAAGGGGGCAACAGGAGGGGCAGGAGTTGGTGACATCAAGTAAGGCCGACTCTTGGAGGGGCTTTGCTATAAAAAGAAACTGAGAAAGGAGAGACTGCAGATTGGAGAAGAGGGGTGAAGAGAGGGATTCTTTTGAAAGTAAGAGAAATTACAACATAGAGCAGAAAAGTTTGATGACAAGGAGGGAGAGGAGACCATTGCTGGCGCAGCACCCAGAGTCCAGAGGAGTGAGGGAGTCTTGGTCCCAAGAGAAGGGCCTGGTCCCAGACAGGAGTAAGGAGAGTGGGGTCCTCGAGAGCTGCACTCCGTCATGGGGAGACAGGGAGGGCAGCCGGCCCAGAGGCAAGTAAGAGGTTGAATGTGGAAGGAAAGGAAGTCCCCAACCTACCAGACTAGTAAATGCTACTGGTCTCTCGGAGAGGTAAGCATGGAAAGCCATAAACCGCCCGAAGCAGCTGCACCAGCAGCTGCTGTGAACCCAGAAGGTATAGACATGTGAGAGGCCCGTGTCATTATGTATGGAAAGGGATCTTAGGATTGCCACACAAGTAGTCTGTTTGGGACGGGGCAAGTCAGGGAAGTGAGAGTGGAGGGAAGGGAGTGGAGAAAAGGCCACACACAATCTTAAATTCAATATTTCACTCCCATTAAAGATAAGCTGTTTATAAGTTTCAGTGTAGGGCACATAATTCTATGTAAAAACTCTGTGGTTCCTCTTCCCAAACATAAATCATGATCATTCCACACCCTGCTCTCTGGGAGTCCTCAAGGCAAAGAGACAAGACTTGAGGTATAGTAATAAAAATCTGGGTATTATAAAATCCACTCTGAGCTCCAAGTAGAAAAGAATAACAAGAGGAGCGCTCTGAAAAGTACTTATTTACCCAGGCACAATGCAGCAGTTTAAAATTTTATTAACATCCCCAGGAACCCAAATGGCCACCTTGATACCTATGTGAGATATTTTTTTTAACTCAATTATGAATATACGTGCTTTAAGGATGAGCTATGAAGTCTTTTTAGACTAAATGCCTTGATAAAATAATGAATATTAAATACGTCTCAGAGCCACAAAAAAAGGTCTGATCACAAGATTGTCTCTGTGGTAGCTGAGGAGTGCCCCCTACAGTCTGACGTGCACAACGCAAGCAGATGACGAGGAAAGAACAGAGCCGCAGTGTCTGAGGATTCTCAGTAAGGCGTCAGTGAAAAGAAGGTAAGAAAGCTCGGCTGACAAAATGTGACTTTAAAGCCTAAGAAATATGCGGACACTAGGAATGCCTATTTTTACGTATTTGTGAACAGCAAGGAATGAAAAGCTTTTGCATGAATTTGACTATCACCTGACCTAGTGCCTACGCCTAAAGAAAATGTAACCTCTTAGTAAAGTCTGTTTTTATTCTTTCGTTATTTTACATCAGTATTTGAATATACATGAAAATAACAGTGAAAAGAAACATTATATTTTGCTATACAAAAGAAAACTGTATCTGGGATCAGAAATCATTTGATGTTTGTAGCATAAAAAGAGAAGGTAACATATTCATTAAAATGAAGTTCTGGTTTGAGGTTTATTCCTTTTTGTAAAGATTTCACAGAGAAGTATTTACGTTCTGTGAACATTCGCTCTTAAAATGTTAATGATTTTCAAAATAAAAATCACAAAAAGACATGAAAGACATATCCCATGGTTAGCAATATATTTTAAAATACTATATAAATAGATAAAAAATATACTGTCAAATATGTTATACTAATATTCAATATTATACACTGTATAAAATATTTTAAAATATTATTTGAGGTGCATAAAGTTTTATGGTATATCAACAAATTAGTTAATAAATTTCATATATAATCATATATTCCAGTTTAATTTTCCATTTGTAAGAAAAAGGAGAGACAAAACATATACCAAAAACCTTTGAAATTTTTTAATGGAAATGTTTTGAATACTAACATAGGTGCAGTCTAAGTGTACCAACATATTTGATGTTTGTAACTATTAAATTAAAAGCCAGAATTATACAAATGCTTAGCAAAGGACACAGAATTATTTATCGAAGCAAATCGCCTTTTATATGATCTTTGAATAAATACAGATCTTTGGAAAACTGCATGTAACATCATAAAATGTTCAGTTAGACTCAGTTTCACATATACTCATGAGATATACATAAGTGTATGTGATTAAATTGATAAATTATACTGAAAGCATTTTCATAAAGAATGTTTCTCACCCTCAGAAAGAGGCAATTAGGGTCATATGGCTTAAATAATTGTTTCTTTCTCAGGAATTTAATAAAATTCAATCTAATATCCATATATTATTGCTTCCTCTAAAATTATAAATAAAATTGTATAATGATGAAATTTATCAAATATATTATTTCCCATATGTTATAAAAGCTCCAATACTTAAGAAAAACTGCTTTATATGTAAATCTTCCTAAGTAGCCTGGTTATTGACCTAACAATCACGATTGTCTCTTTCCACCTTGTAATAATATATATGTGATGCATTCAGATGTTAAAACACTTGTGGAAATGCCTGCTAAAAAATATCAGTATATAGCCCCACAAATGTACATTCAAATTAATTAGTCTGCTTTCGTATTTAACTATTGAGTTCACTCACTCACTTATAGAATCCTTGCCAAAATGCAGTTTAAAATTAAAACGATACTTTTGTAATATGAAATAATAAAAATATTTCAACACTGCAATGATTCTTCAGTTTTTAATTCAAAAAAAAGGAAGAAAAAAAGCATGAAGGAAGGAAGGATGGAAGGAAGGAAAGAAGAAATAAATCCCACTGATTGATTAAATAAAATTAACGTTTACAAGATAACATTTGTAAAATTAACAATTTCCAAAAGAAATTGAAATTAACAATTTCCAGAAATAGCACTGATCCAGAATGAAATTTTAATGTCCCTGGATAACAATTATAAATAAGAAACTAAAATGTATCTGAGCCTTAAATATTATAAAATGTTGATTATACAGATTCGACTTGTGGAAATGTACCAAAGAGCAATTAAGACCATTTTAAATAAACTTTTATTCAGATTGAAAACATAACTGTAGGTTGTGTACACTTGCTCGGTATTTAGAAGATATCATAAATTCAGTCACTTCCTCGTGCCCCAGAAAATTTGAACATTTTTTAGAAAGGCTATTGCTTTCATACTATTCCTACCATGAAAAATGCTACCTTTTTTGGCTAATACAAAGAAACCACAATTAACAGTGAAACCATAAATACTTTCTGTGTTAACCACAAATGGCCTTTCCCATAGAGAAATGGCTTACATGTGTTCTAAATGTGTTTGGTTTCATTTTGTATGGAAGGAGCTGTGGGTATGTTTTTATCTAAGAAAAGAACATGGCACGCACATGCACAGCTTTCTAAAATGAGAAACACTCCTTGAATTTAATCGGAGTTTTGTCTGGGCCGGAAATTCAGAATTAAGCTCCATGGGTGATGATTTTGGATTCTCTGGACAGGACTTGGGGCTCTACTTGCCAAACTTTCTTGGACTCTTGGTGCGACACAAGGCAGGAGGACTTCTGCCTGTGTCCTGTTATCATATCTTGTGTAACTGTGGTCGATCTCACGAATGCATAGCCTTCACACATTTTCACTGGATTATCCCTTCCGTTTGGGTCAGTCCCATACACCACTGTCAAATGCCCTGTTTCAGTCCTTGGTGTGTGCCTGTCTGCGTGTAATTGCACCTCATTTCTTGAGTACCCACTCATAATGGGAACATTAAAAAGTCTAAGGAAATCTACATGTGTTGATGTTAAAAATCATTTCTCTATTTGAATATAACATGTGCCGGGTCATTTTGTTAAAATGTCTACACTTTGAGAGTACGTAGGAAAGAGGAAGGGCCTTTCATAATGTGACCTTTTGCCCACTTCCATAACTGAACTCCTTGGAAAACTTCTAAATGGAAATTAAATCAAATTTTGTTCTATAGATTTTCAGTGCTCACATGTAAAATAAGGAAATCCAACAGAAAATTAGGAATTGTTCAGAATAGTCTTTACCCAACTGAGTTTATACCTACAAAATAAATACATCTGAGCAAGAGATTCTCCCCATACAGATTATCTTTGGAAAACTTTCTGGAAAAAAAAAAGTGTCCCAATAATGATGCACCTAGTCCTCCATTTTAAGTTGCTCTTAATAACTTATGGGACTAATGCAAAACATAAAAAGGCAACTTTCCTATCATTTGTAAGCTTATAACAATAAACCGAACATTTGTTTTTTCATTCTGTTTACTTCAAATGTGCTATAAGAATCACTAGTTTTAAAAAAAGGAAAGCTATAATTTTCAGGGCTCTATAAATTCTCTCATAAAAAAAATAATAAGCTGAGTGTTCAATGCACTAAGACCAGCTAAAAAAGAAAAAATTCAGTTCAGAAAATTAATAAACTCAATTACTTAAGTGTCACGCAGATAGAACTATTGAGTTATCTATCAGTTGATGGCTTTTTATAATTGGTGAAATTGTGATTGATTTAAATATAAAAATCAATTATTAAAAAAAAGGCAGATGATCCGTGATTCAAAATTAGGCTTCTGTGGTTGGTTGATGCATTTTCACGAGGATGAAGTTTAGAGAGGGTGTGGCAGGAAGCCCTTGCCGGGGTGGGGGCCTAGGGCCTGAAGGAAGAGGCAATGCCATGATCCACACGGGAGGTCTTTATTTACCAGAGTAACTGCTTCCCCTTTATTTTGAGCGACGTGGTATACTCCAGCAACACTTGGAAAGTCTTTTCTTCTGCTTCCAGCCATTATCTTTTTAAAAAGTAGAATCAAATATATAAAGTCAAAAAAATTGTATTATTCTTTGATATATTGAGAATTGAGCTCTTGCGTTTGCAACCAGGGCAGTTACTCCAGATTTAAAATTTTATCAGCTGTATCCTATTAGAAGGGCCTGTGTTATGAGAGACATTAGGATTTTAATTATAGTTAAAAACTTCAAGGTAATGAAAATAAAATATTAATCTCATGAGAAAAATTGTAAGCACTTTTGGTTAATCCGTAAGTGTTTCTTAAAAAGAAATTGTAACACAATAAAAAAAATTCCTAGAAATAATTTTAGTATAACATGGTATTAAGAAGACAACTTTTAAAGTTGCTAATGAAAGAACTAATTTGTTTCATTACATAATGCTTCCTTTCACCATTTGAGTCAAAATAGCTTTTATAAAGATGGCAGGGACCAGGAGACAAAAAACAAATAAACAAACTTGATTTTAAATATTTAAAGATCTCTCCCTAAAAAAAAAAAAATTACCTTGCAAAACAGAACAACTGTTTTTCTCCTCAATATATTTCCATCCTCAGTACATTTCCAATACCAGCAAAAGAAAACAGAAATAATCGCACCACCTATAACCAAGACTATTTTTACTGTCACAAGAATGTTAAAACAATAGTATTTTACCAACGGCATCAGTCTTATAATGATGTCTTGAAAAATATACTCTCTCATCTTTTACATTCACTTATTTATGAAATGACTATGAGAAGTTCCCTTTCAAGATGATTCTCAAAATTCCCCCAAGGGTTGCCGTTCATTTTCCAAATGCTGAAAATTCTCAGGAGAAACACATTGGATTCTTTGTCTACCTGTATCTGTTGTTTCTTAGAGTGAGACTCATGAATTACATTAGAATTTATCTCTAACACTTGCTTACAACGCAGACTGGAATTACCCAAGGAGGGGCCTGGGAATATGCATTTAACCCTTCCTCCAGGGCTTCTGACATTCACAGAAGCTGGAAGTGCCCTAGAATGGAAGCTCTGGGAGCACAGGGCCTTACTAAGCTGTCCTCCCTCTGCACCTGGCCCAGCACCTGGCCGAGCTCTGTGCTGAGCAGACACGGATTTAATGCATATCATTGCACCCCCACCCTAATGTCTGAGACCCACAGCAGTCCTTAGCTTCTGCCTGCAGAGGGTGGGGCCCCTCTTTCTTAAATTCCTGGAGCACACACCATGCACCCAGTTCTTGGACTGCATGGCGAGCCAACACCTTGCTTTATGTATTACTACAGTGAACTGCCATTCCAACTAGATGATAAATTCCTGAAGGAGGACGTTTGGATTTGTTTTTTTTTTTTTTTTTTCTTTTGCTCACTCAACATTCACTGTCTAAATTTTGATCACTTAGTCCATGCCAAATACCTTGTCCAGAACTGGATATAGAGCGAGAAATAAAACAGGTATGTTCCCAGATGTCTGGGAACTCCGTGATTCTTGGAATGGATATCTGGAGGGATGACCTCACTACCCAGAGGGCACTTTGGACTCTCGATGGGTGTTTTTCTAATGAGCATAGTGTTGTCAGAACATTCACGGACTACATACATATTATTTTATTATATATTTTTATATTTCCTATGCATTATAATTATGGCATTGCAGGTTTTAAAAATGATGTGTGAAGGTAGGTATTATCTGTGAATTCCATTCGATTACTAAGTTAAGCATCACAAAATACATATTATCAAAAGGGAGCATATGACTGAAAATCACTGAGTTGGCGAACATTTTAACATTAACCTAAAGATTCCCTTAACATAAGCAGAGTAATATTTCAAAGTATTTGCTTAATAAAAATGGGTAACTTAATGGAAGAAGTATTATAATTTCACCAATGACTTCCTGATTTTACCGTAAACCTCCCTTTAGGCAGTAAGAGTTTTCACATACTTTTCAGATAGGTACATGTGGTCTGTAGTTAAATACTATTCCACATGACAGCAGACGACCAAAAGATTTAAAGACACATCGCCTATATTAGTTGGCTATGGTTAGCAGGTACTCACTCAATCGCACTGAGGACATTCTGACCAACTAGGTGGTTATCTTTCTCTAAATGACTTTTTAAAAAATCAAACTGTCATGATAATGTAGCTATATAATCTAGACTTAGCCCCATTCCAAAGGAAGCAAACAAAAACTTTTTTAAAAATTGAGATTTATCCTACAAGTAGATACATTCTTGATCTTTTCTTACACTTGAAAGACAAAGAAATAAAAATTACTCAGAAGCTATTAAAAAACTAATAATCCAAGACTTCAGGAGCTCTTTCCTTCATCTGAGTGCTAAATTACAGGGACACTGAGTTCTACCTTTTTTGTATGAATTGTCATGACTGTGTAAAACCTTTCAACAGTTATCCGTTCTAATTTATATTGGCGAAATGCACCCATTAGAGCTCTTTGTTTTCAAATTTGAGTAAAGCGGGAGAAATCAATCTTTAGCATCAGGAAAAACTCTTATCAGCAAACGAAGAGTCAAAAATGACACCAAATGGCAAGTAAGTGATGACTCACAGAGTTCCAACAAGCCTTTTATCACCACACTGTGTGAAGACCATCACTGGATAAGGAATGGCCCTTCTCACCCAAGTCGCCCCCTCTAATTAAACCTGTCTCCTCTCTTAATGAGCAGTAACCACCAGGATTCTTATAATTTGACATGCCAGAGTAACTACAGATTTATAGGAAAGAGGTTAAAATAAACACAAATAATTTAAAATGCATTAAGTGGGAAATGCCTCTTTTCACTAAACTGTGTTGTAAATTTATGAAAAATGTCAGAAAATATTTATAAATCTTAATATCGCCTTTCTGCAAGAAAAAGTGATGTTCATTTTGCTTAGCTCAGCAGTATAAAGAGTTGTATGAAACCAAAAACTTTTTAAAATAGTAAATAGCTTTTAGGAAACGAAAAGGTCCTGAATATAAAAGAAATTGTACAAAGTGGGTTTTTTTTAAACTATTATTTCAAGAGTTTTAATTTCCTGGGCCACGATTAATTTAATATATGCTTTAATGTAATAACCTCTTTCTGTATAACCAGGACAGAGCAGAAACAATAGATGTAACATATTAAGACATAGGTCTAGGACAGTGTGACACTTAGGCCATAAACATGTCCATTTGTGAAATTCAGAATTACTTCCTTTAGGCGGATGATGTGGAATAGAAGACAAACTCCTATATTGTATCCAGTGATGTCTAAGCCATTTCATACATAAAGTGTTCAAGATTCTGCAGGATTGGATTGATTTTCATGTATTCCAACACCTCTTCCTACGGCTCTTGTTTCAGTCTGAGCCCCCGTACAAAATGGAGCTGCAATCCAGGAGGGGTAGAGAGTGCAGAGTGACACTAAGCAATTTATTCTTGGTCAGAATGGTGCAGAGAACTGGAAACTCTGGGAAGTCTATCAACTACAGTGAGTTCCACTTCTGCTCAGTCCGCCATTCTGTCTGCTTCAGCCCAGGATTTCCAATCCCTTCCTTTCCTTCCTTCCCTGGGAGGATAATGGGGGAAAGAGGATTTATTTTTCATGCCAGTTTCCCAAAAAGACAAAAAAATAAGAACAAAGGAGAAAAGAAGAGGTAGGTCATTGGCCCTATTACACCCCCAGCTTAGATTTCCCTGACCCCAGAGGCAGAATCCCACTGCTTCGATGGGGACCCAAGGACAAAAGATGGCCCATGAAGGGTCTTTGTATCCTTACCCACCACAGAACCCCGGTGAAGGGCAACAGTGGTCCTTGTACAGCAGCCGGGCATGGGGGCGCGGGGGGGGCGACCCAGGCCACACTGCGTGTGTTAGGAAGAGCTATTTCACAAAGAAGTCTTCGTTCCACAAAACACGTGTATTTCCGCAGAGGGAAAATGTAAAAAGATAACCACCTTGTCCAGGGTTGAGCAGGCTTCAAGCCCCACATTCTCTTTGTCCTTAACCTCACCCCTGCCACCTTCTTCCTCACGGTCCATAGTGCACATCTGAAGACTCTTAATTCCAGTTTTGCTTGGTACATCAACTTAAATCACTTCTCAGGGAAGCGTCCTCCTCAAATGGCTCCCCGGTCCTAAACCCTACGCTTCCTTTTATAACACTGATACACCTGTATTTACTCGTAGTTTATCTTTCCTGATAGACGGCAAATTCCACGAGAGCAGAGACCACATTTATACGGATCAGCACTAGATTCCCAATGCCTATTCCTTGCATGGTGTGTCTAATGAAATATCAGTTGAAGGAATGAATAATAATTTAGTACCAATTAAAGGCAATTATTTTCTATCACAGGACTCTGTACTAAATTCTCCAAACAATGAATCATGCATGGATGATATGGACTGACCATGACATTGCCCTAAAGACCAAACCCTACCAAGGTCTCTGGGTTCATCTTTCACCAGATTTCTCTTGCTGTCTACTATCTTACCACACTACTCTCTCAGTTCTCTGCAAGCACCATGGATTCCTTTATCACTGCAAGTGTGTTAGGGGGCTATTTCTTTGTTTGAAATGTTCTCCCCACCTCCATCTTATGGTCCTTCTCATGGTTGAATTTTGCAGTTATTTCTATAACCTTTCAATTCTCCACCAGATTGTGTGTTCCATGAAACTGGGACATTTCCTCATGCTGTTATATCCCAATGCCCAGCACAGTGTAGGCACCTGATAAATATTGCTGCATGATTGAATGAACAAACAAACAAATATATTTTACTGTGGCAAGATAATCCAAATGAAACTACCATCTCCATACTCGTATTTATTGCAATATTATCTTTGGAACTAAAAATTCTTCTATTCCTTGTAAAGATGAAAGAAAGCTAGAAACGTGCCACCTCTTTCATAATTGTTCTTCTCTACCAAGCCAAGAATTTTCCACAGATATACATCAGATTTACCAATTCCTGGATTTCTCCAAGAGTATGCCTTGCCTCTGGAAAAGGTTTGTCCTTGCATCCGTGCCTTGGACATATTATTCTAACCTTGAGTTGTGCTCTGTCATGCTCAGTGGTCCTTGATATTGGTTCTTAGCAGATATAAGCTAACTTACTGCTCCTTTAAAAAGGGGTCTTAAGGACTAGATCAAGACTATTTGTTTAAGAGCTGTATCAGGCCAACGCATTCAAAAATATCCAAATTACTCACTTTTTATGGGAGGCCCATTCTCCCTGTCTTTTATGCACAGTCTCATTGCTATCCAGTGTGGGGTGGATGATTGGAATTGGTATTTTGATTTCTTGCCTCAAAATGGTAAGGCCTGACATCTCCTCTCATCAGAAACATCTAAAATTGATTTCTTAAAATGGAATGAAAGCGACTTTATGGATTACACAATGGAGGCTAGACACTGAAGCGGACTCAGAACAAAGAGATAAGAATTTACTTTGCTTCGTCTCAGGAGCCCTCTGGGTGTTAGCCCCTTGATGGTATGCAGCTCGTTTTGTTAGCATTCCCCTAGTTTTGCTGTTTTTAAACCACAGGTCATCTTAAAGTAGATATAATTAGTCGATCCAACAGCCTTTTCGCTGATCTGGGCCCGGTTGTGACAGAATACGTGGGAAGTTGACTTTGGTCACCAAACCCAAGCTATTCAAAAGTGCTGATGTGCCAGATGCAGGTTTACTTATAGGCATATGTGAGAGGCACACTGCGTGCTCTGGCTCCCAAACAGAAGGGTTTTAGATTTGTTGGCTCCCTAGCTTGCAATTTAAACCCTGGAACAAAAGTATTCTTCTGGGTAGTGTGGGTGCAGTGTTTGCAAGCTTGAAGTTGTTTAAGCAGAGTTGCCCCACAAGGCAATTACTGGCACCATTTCACTATCTTTCTGTTCTTTTGATGTGGTTTCGTTTTGTTGGAGGCATTTGCCTAATTTAGGAGGGACAGTGATTCTGTTAGGATTACCCCTGAACCCTCCTAGGTTTGAGGAATGGGTAGTCTCTGTGCAAACCACAGAGCCCACTGCATAAACTGAAACCCTAAAAAGAGAGAGAGAGAGAGAGAAAATTGTACATCTAGAATAATGGAACCCGCATCTAGGAAGGAAAGCTGACGTCTGCAGATTATAGACGGCGTCTTACCCCTTCTCTAGGTAGCACACTTTGGCCTCCTTCTCTGATGAGACTCATAATCACTGTTCAAACAACAGCAAAAGACAACAAAAAACACTCCGCTTTTAGACTGACAGCCGAGAGGTGTGATCGGCGGCTCTGTGCCCTTATTATTTGAACTTATAAAGATCTCATGGCCATGAGGAAACGTCTTCCCAGTGTGAACACACAAGTCTTCACCTGGAAAAGTGTATGCCAGATGGGTCTTAGAAGCTCCAGGAGCAGAAGGGAAAGCAAGGCCTGGAGAACGAGCCAACAAGCCTACAGCAACAGGTCGGTGACTGCTATTTCCCTCGCTTTTAAATCACAGCAGGGTTGAGCCGTGGTGAAAACCTCAAGTCCCGTGGGCACTGGAAGAAGGGAGACTTTTAAGCTGCGTGACAAGGAGGCTTCAACGTGGAAGTGGGCCATACTGATGCTCAAAAGTGGAGTTGCATTCAAAGACCAATGAAGGTCATTCCTTAGCTACAGAGAAAGACAACCTTGTTGTTTTTTGTTTTTTTCTTTTCAATGAAACTTTATTTTTGGAAAGCAAAGGGTGGACAGACTTTAACCAGTTATAAGAAATGAACCCATTTCCTTGATCTGTTTTTAAACAATCCACTTTGCTGCGTTGATTTGTACTTGGATAAAACTTCAACCTATTATTCTAAATTTGTTAATATCCCAGCGATGAGAGTCAAAAGGCATATGTTAAACAATGGTGCACCCTTTAATTTGGGGCATGCATATTATTATCTATACGACTAATAACAAGGGCCCAAAACATGCAAACGTGGCTTTTCTTTGCAAAACGCTTTATCCATCCTCACATTGTCAGTGCTATCACTCAGGATAATCCCTTTCTTTTGAAACAAACCTTTGCCTCAAAAGATCTAGTTGCTTCTGAAACGAATTCAGGAAGCATGGAGTTAAAGAAGTTGGCTTTTTTTTTTTTTTTTCTTAAATCTGAACAATTGGAATCAGCAGTTTGCATTATTTTAAAAATGAATGCTTAGAATCAGCAATTTTCTTAGTTTTTTTTTTTTAAAGATCTTGAGGGTTTTTTTTATTTAAAGAGGAAAACTACATTAAGTGCAAGGCAGCCAACAAAGAAGCAGCCATAAAGCCTAAGTATTGCTAGAGTTATAAAATATGTCCATTGTGCCAATTCCACTGCCAACAATGAAGTTTTAAGCATTAATATGCCTTCATTGCAGTTTTAATGCCTTAATATTGACTCTATAGCTCTTTTGGGTAATTTTGCTTTCTCTGGTACTTGAAAGGTGATGATGTCAGCGTTCTTCGCACTGATTCATATGCAGGTTGATGAAGCTGAGTTATTTATTGAGTTCCATTATATTTTCTATAAACATTAGTTCTCAATAAACAGAGACATTTAGCCGAGGGTTTATTTATTAAATAGGTACTGTACAGATGGTTTTGCCACACATGACGTGCTGCAGAGGATATTACTCAGGAATAATCAGCTGTGTTATAGCTTGGCTAAATTAATAAGATGATAATGATGAAATTGATGCTTTTGAGCTAGGCTTGGTAAATGGTTTTTGCATAAACAAACTGATAAATTTGAGAAGCAATTACTTGGTTGTCAAAGATAAAAACACAACAGGGCCCATTTATAGTTAGGTCCTATTTATTTTTAAAGATTGTACCAGATTTTATGTTTAATACGCTGCAATTAAAAAATAATACTTAAATGAAGAAGAAGAATAAAAAAAACAAAACAAAACACAACACTAACTTTCTGAGTTCTCCTTCAAATGTGAAGAAGCAGGGCTGGTTGACTAGACACCGAGCAAACTTTTTTGCTGCGTGTGAAGGGAGAATCTATCCGACAAAAAACAGAAGAATACTCCACATATATTTTTTAATCATAGAGGCATGTTGCAGAATAGTTGACTGGCAACTCCCTCTACTCCAGTTCATCCCCTTCCCCAGACACACAAATACACACTTAATAAGGGCCCTCCAAAAACTTTTTAATCTGGTTCCCAAATAGCAAAGGAGACGTTAGCCTAGCTTACAGTGAATGGTACAGCATTCATCCATTCTCTTCACCCAAAGGTTGTGCAATTTTTACTTGGAGCCTGAACATGAAAAATACATGCCTACTGATACAAGTAATGGACACGATTTCATTATATAATGCTAACTCTTTGTATTATAAAAGTCCGAAACCAAGTCCAAGGTCAGGGAAACGTTAGCTTCCCTCCCCAGCTTTAGCGGAATTTTTTCTAGAATTCTGATTAAACCACACCCTGAGGGGCCACCTTTTAGACCCAAACATGAGCTGCATATCGAATGTATAGTTTACATCTGTTTGTGTATATGTGTATTTTAACCATGAAAGAAGAATACTGACTTATAGAGACCACTCTATATATCCCGCAGTATCTAACAAAATCTATTTCATGCTAAATGACAGGTTTCATTTTTCTTCTTCCCAAAGAGTCTATGATTATCAAAGATAAGTTATAGCATATTTTTACTACTCGGGTATATTTACTGGTATCTACAATGAACTAATAGTCATACAGGAAGAGAACCATATGCAAAAAAAATTTTTAATATTCTAATTCTAAATGTTGGGATCCCAAACTTTTGTAATTGCAATAATTTTTTTTTTTTTAAGTTAAGTGACAGAGGCAGACACCATCACTCTTCAAAAGTATAGGATGAGGTCATCAGCTGTGAGATGAAATCAGATACCTGTCTCATTAAAATAGCTGCCTTCTTTGTCTTTTTAAAAGAGTACTTTGGTGTCCTTCATTTAAAAGTGTTAGCTAAAAATAAATTAATGCTGTGACTATTAAATGCAAGCCACAGTGTTAGAATGGGTATTTTGCATTTTATTGTTTGTGTGAAATAAGTGAGTTACAGCAAAATGCTGTGTATATGCGTGGTAGAAATTCTATCCCTCTGGGCAGCTCCAAATCGAGATATTTGTCTTCTCAAAAATTGCCAATAAAAACAAAAATATAATGATTACAAATAAGAATCAGCAGGATTATTTTTAAGACACATAACAGGTTTGTATCACAGATCATAATATATTGGTCTGATATCAGAATGCCTAATGATTTGTTATAAAACTTCAGTTGTGATTTCCTCCTCCTGGTTAATTGGAAGCAACTGCTCCCCAGGACTAATTACAACTTCATCAAAAAGAAAGGCGAGCGCAAATATGTCTTAAGGGAACGTAACAACTTTGAAGGTGAGGCCCCATAAACTGACTTAAGGGATGAAATTTAAAACCATTCTATGAGCTCTGCTTTCTAGAGACTGTTGCAATGAGCATCAAGGAAACAAATCCAATGAGATTTTTAGTGATGATACCAAGAGGCATGAAAGCATAGCATACTGACATGCTTTAGATCGCGAATCCTATCGATCAGCTGACAAATTGATTATTGCGAATAGAAATTCTATGTTGGATCTGCACTGTCATATGCTTTACTGAAAATAATTTTTGGTAAGTGCTTAGCAGAAACCTCTGCTCCTTGAAACAAATCTGAATTATCTAACGCAGCACTAATATGCATGTGAACTCCGCACAAGCTATCATCTTGGTAGGAATCTTGCCTTACGAGGTGTACCATTTGGCTTGTAATTGAAGATATTCTAAATTACCTGTAAAATTAAAGAATGAATGAGGGCAATGGTCCATCTGTGTTTCTTGTTCTGCTATTAAAGATCGCAACATCTGAACTGATTTGCTCTGGTTTCAAATGTATATGGTCCTATGTCACAAACCTGGATATCTGCTTTCCCCTTTCCTTTGGTAAATATTCTGCTATGGTGATTCCAAATAAAACACAGCACACTCCTGACAACCCATACAAAGTTATCCGGTTCTGATCCTAAAAGGATTTGTAAAGATTTGCTATTTGGCTGCTTGAGAGTCTAATGTTCAAGACAAACATGTGTAATGTTGAACTAAGGAGTTACACTGCTGCAAATGACAACATGAAAACTGTCATATTTGTGAAGTTGTTTCTAATCAATATTCAGGTGACAGACTTTTTTTCTCATAAAATTCTGTAAGCAACTACCCTAGTCAAAACTCACATGCAGAGGAAAAAGCATTTTACTAGTCAAAAAATCTTAACAAGTAATTTTAGAGTTTTCAAATTTTATTCAGTCTATGTACTTTATCACATATTTTTGTCAACATATACTAATTTATATTCACCATTTGCTACATTTAATAGTCCTATTTAAAACACTAGTAATTTATTCAAGTGAATAATCAAAATAAGAATCAAATTAAGCTCTCTTTTAGACATTTCGACAGCTATTTTTAGGTTTATAATTTAAAAATAGTACTTTAAAATTTTTTTCGGGATATTATATTTTGAAAAAAGCAGAGCACTCAGGAACATTTACTCAATTCTAATATATATGAGTAAAACAGTTCCAATATATTTATTTGCAGTACCAAAATATAGTCATGGTTTTTCATATTTATGAAATTCTCCCTTTTGTCTTAAGCGATTTCAATGGTAGGATAGTCAAAATCATGGTCATTAAATTATTAATTCACGTGAAATGAAGAACACTGGATTTAGCAGTGGCGAGACTATAAACTCTAACAGAAAACACAGAAATTCCCCCTTATAAACACACACTGAAGCAGGCTCTCAGTTACAAAGCTAAATTATACCGATTACAAAGCAATTGTGTAGGATGGCTTGCATGGATTGGAACACTAAGCAACCATTCAAAATGCAAGTGTGAGAATTTTAAAGGCACCAAATAGAATAGAATTACAAATTCCTACCACTCTGTCTCTTAAAATCTGTCTCTTTCATACTTACTCCTCACTTCATTCCTACATGTCAATATATGTCTCCAACAGGCTAAGAATACATTCATTCATTCACTCATTGTTTCTTTCTTTTTTTTTTTTTTTTTTTTTAAAGATTTTATTTATTTATTCGACAGAGAGAGACAGCCAGCGAGAGAGGGAACACAAGCAGGGGGAGTGGGAGAGGAAGAAGCAGGCTCATAGCGGAAGAGCCTGATGTGGGGCTCGATCCGGTAACACCGGGATCACGCCCTGAGCCGAAGGCAGACGATTAACCGCTGTGCCACCCAGGCGCCCCCACTCATTGTTTCTTTCTTGTATTTACTTTCTCAGTACCTAATATGTGCCCTGCAGGGTACCAAGAGCAGGGATGCTAAAATGAATCAAGCAAGGGTCCTGTTCTCAAGGAGCTCACAGCAGTGGGGCAAGCAGAACAGCAGAGTGTAAGAGACTTATATCCCAATACAACCCAGTTAAATATGTCATGGAAGAAAATGCATCAACGGGTAGCCATTGAACCAAGACGCTCAGCAATTTTATGCACATGAGGACGAAGGTATCATAAATCCAGTAAGAAAACCAGGAGCACAAAGAAGTCCACAGATGAACTGATGAAAGAATAGAGTAGATATCCAAGCAGATGTTCTTTCAACTGAGAACATGTTTCCTGGGATGCAGAACAGAAAAGGAGACCACGAGTCCAGTTCTAAAACATAAAGTGATGTGGGAGTAGAAAGGGAAATAAGAGAATGATGATGGACAAATAACTAACATTTGTTTCAATATTGGAAATGTCTAGCTCTTCTGAAAATATTCTTCTTCTAGTAGTATTATTTTCTGCTTACATCCCCCAAGACTTTTTTATCTGAAACGGGGGAATTTTCCATCACATGTTGTTGGAAAGGAAACTCTTGAAGGGCAGGACAATAATAATTTCTCCTCCCCCCCGACTGATTCCTGTTTCTCTGCTGAGACTCCCAACAGGGGTGCCAATTAGTGCCAATTGTCATGATGTTTTGAGATGTAGACACCTGTCTCCTAATAACTGGACTGAGACCACTGACTCATTTCACACAGACCATCAAACAGACATCAACTAGTAATGGCCTATATTTACTACCAACCTGGGCTCAAGCCAAGGCCTTCTCCCACGTAACTGCGTTAGCATTCTTGATGACAAACAGCAACTCAATGTGTGTTTACTCCCCTCCAATAAATGGACCAATGGCTGTCGCAGTAAGTGCCACTAGACAATCATGGCTCTCTCTAATTATCTATACTACCTCCATATTTGAACTTTGTGAGTCAGCCTCTCCTAAGCAAGTATTTTTAATACCCATTGAAGTGGAATGCAGATTAAGATTCATGTACAATTTTTTAATATAGAAACTAAATTTGCATATTCATGTCCCACCATAAGATGAGGAGGTAAAGAAGGCCTGCTCTATGTTAAATTCCAAGAAGAAAAATAAACAGTATCAACATCAGGGATGCATGAATTCTATATAAAGTATTTTATAACCATCTGCATATTGTAGTTCTCTAAAATAATCTTTAAAGTAACTTTAAAGTACTTAAGTAAAAGTAGATTCTCCAATTCCCATATATATCCTCAGACTTTAAAGGGGGTTTATGTTTCTTTCTCAAATGTAAATCAAAATTATCCAAGACACAAAAGAAAAAATTTTAGAGACAATGACAGAATTCAAAGAAATTAATAGATAAAGTCCTAAAGAAGCACAGGTTAAGGAGAAATAATCTTTAGCTCCAGTCATAAGAAATAGGGTTGAAGAAGTAAATCAGGGTCAGTCCTTAGTCCTTAGAGGGCTAAAGGATTCGTTGGGAGGGGATATTAGTCTAACACTGTAAAGTATACATGTGGAAGAAAGACTGGAGGCAGGAAGGGCAGTTAAAAGATAGTGACAAAGCTAAAAGCTAGGGGGTATTTCAGAGAGATTGTTGGTTGAAAAGAAGAATCAGGAGACTGTAGATTTAGAAGTAATATAATCTGTTAATTGATTGGCAGAGGAAGCAAAGGGAGAAAAATGATAAAGTTGACCCTAACCTGTGTCTGGATGCCTAGAAGATGAGTTAGTAAGAAAAAAAAATTTTTTTTAAGACTCAGGAGGCACAGATGCAAGGGGAAGATGAGCTAAATGGGAGTAAGAGTCATTTCAAAGAGCTGGAGGAACAAGCAAGCCGACCTATGTTTCTATCTACTTTGAGACTCATCCAAGGAGATTTAATAATGAAATACAGAAGGGGGATGAAAATGCAAGAGACTGCAGAGCTAGAAGAGAAAAGGATACAGACCCTTAGAAATACAACCCAGCACACTGTCTGACCATGAAGAGAATGATGCATCTTCATAACAAAAGTAAAAGAGAAAGTGTGTTAGCATGAGGGATATGTTAGAAACACAACGTTTAAATATGTATGCATTTATTCCCTATAATAGATACCTAACTAATTTTACTATCCCAGGATTTTTGGAATTCTGAGTCATGAAATCTGAATGTTCTCAAGTCACTACAGAGCAGTGGCTCTCAAACGAGAATAGTTTTGTTCCTCAGGGGATATTTGGCAACATCAAGGGGCGTTGTTGGTCATCACAACTGAAAGGTGCTACTGGCATCTAGTGACTGGAGGCCAGAGGCGCTTAACAAACATCCCACAAGGGGCGCCTGTGTAGCTCAGTTGTTAAGCGTCTGCCTTCGGCTCAGGGCGTGATCCCAGGGTCCTGGGATCGAGGCCCACATTGGACTCCCTGCTTGGTGGGAAGCCTGCTTCTCCCTCTCAAACTCCCCTTGCTTGTGTTCCCTCTCTCACTGTCTCTCTCTGTCAAATAAATAAACAAAATCTTAAAAAAAAAAAAAAAAAAACAACCCCACAAGGTATCAGATAGTGACCCACAACAAAGAATTAAGGGGTACAAACTCCTGACAATGGTGAGGTTGGAAAGCCCTGCTATAAAGTTACTTTGGCACTTTGATTAATATTATCAAAGGTACTTGTCCAGTGATGTTCACCATTGAGATGAGCTAATATATGTACCTGACTTTGATTGCTTAAGACAGTCATTCAAGAGAGAAAGAAAACACCAGAATTTTCTAGGGTTATTTTTACCATAAACCAATATTTATGGCAACTTGGATAAGTACATGGATTTAGGCAAGCATTTAAAATTTCAGGTATTTAAAATGTCCAACATTTTCTGGTGTAATTGTGTTTTCTAAGTTTCTATTTTCCAAAATTCTATTAACCAGTTCATTCTTCACAGTTCCAAGCTATGGAAATGTTAACATAACTTTGTAGATACTAAACTGCCCATGGCTGACTCCATAGCTAACTTTTCTCTTTAATACCATATCGTCTCCCCAGCACTTAAATTCTGGTACACCCTGCCTCCTTGTTTTGTTATTTATGTCCATGGATCTCTGTGAATACTTTTCCTGCTTTTCTGCAGATTTTATTTTGGCAATGCTGCAATCATTGTGTAAGACTGCCTTCAACTAAGCCCTCTCACGACGAAGTCAGGCACGGGACTACTTCACATCTGTGATTTATTGCTCCCAAAGTGCTTCCATGACATCATCTCACTCTTTGCGACAGCCCCGTGATACCACGTGGTACTTCACAGCACGTGTCAAGAATTATCACCATGCTGGGAGCAGGGAACTGCAGCTTAGCAATGCTACTGAGGGCTGCAGTCAGACCTAGAGCCCCAGTTGTCTGATCCTTCGTCCACTCAACCACATCACCTACCTGTCAGATGATTCACTCAGAATGCCTGATACCTCTTGCTTCTACCTCCAAGTTCCACGTTCACACAGTTTATCGCTGTGTCTCCATCTCGTATTGTACCACTAGGGTAAGCAAAACAAAATGTTTCTTTTTTGAGAATGCTGTTAAGGCTGAAATAATAGACTGCTTCAATGAACGAGATTTTGATGACCATACCCCTTTCTGGACACACACTTCACCTAGGCTAAAAGATCCTGTTTTAGCCCACCCTTCATTCCCTGGTAGCATGAAACACAAAATTTTAAGCAAAAAAGTTAGGTTACTGGACTAAAATATTAAATGGGACTAGATTCTATTTACATATATGGATTTCTTTGTTGGATATTCACAGATGTGTTTATATGTGAGAGAGAATTCTACCCACATTATGTCGATATTTGCTTCCACTGTTATTAAGGGAGCCCCTTGGTCGTCATGTTTCCCAGTTTCTTTCCCTCTGTACTGCCACCAACCGCCCCCCCTTGACATGTTGGCAAACTGACAGGCAGTGGAGTCAGTTGTCAACTTACAGCTCTGAAATGTAATGAGAAATGACCAGACATTAGATGGGACCCCCTCTGAGTGACACATGGAGAAGTGGGAAATGTTATTTGTAGCTGATTAGAACTCAAGAAGAAAAAAAACGTAAGTTAGGGCCAGAGAAAGAACCCGAGTTCATTTTTCCAACAAGCTCACTTCCGACTGAGAAAACTGAGCCCCAAAGAAGAAAAACTTCAACAAATCTAAATCATGGCCATTGCAAATGTATTTTTTAAATGATGAGAATATCTCCTGTCTATTCACCTCTGAAAATGATCTTACTTTCCAAAGCACCAATTTCTGTGTTTTGTTTCATTTTGTTTCTGTTGTTGGTTCTTCTTTCTCAGTGTTCTACATTTCTTGTGACTCATCATTGAAGGGAATTATTTGTGTTTATTTGACACTCGGTCTACAACTTTCTTCTTAGTGTTAACTGTGTGAGCTCGGGGACTACCTAGATGTGCCTCCCACTGCTAGCACTCAGTAAGGGAGAGATGCTGGCCTGGAGACGGAAGCTCCCTGGCCTCCCTTTCCTCCTCTTTGATATGGTGATAAAGTTGTACCTACTTCATAGATGTTTGGAGAGAATAAAATGAGACTGTGTGTGTGTGTGTGTGTGTGTGTGTGTGTGTGTGTGTGTGTGCCTGCTCGTGCACACACTTACATACTTCAAGACATCCATGCTCAGCACTATGCCAGGCACATAGTAAATGCTCATAAATGTCAGCTATTATTTCTAAGACTAGTTTCTTTAATTACCCAAATCCTGGCTATTCAATTAAATTCAATAAAGAAATATATGTCACAAATCAAGCCACCTCATGGGTCACTATGTCTCTACGGCAAGTAGAAGCAACATAAACATGATGGGTAGGATGGTAACTATTAATTGACCAGCACTGGGTGCAAGCATTGTGCTCAGAGCTTTTACTGCTTCATCCCATCTGCATCTTAAAACCATCCAACCCTGTTTTCCTGTTTCAGTTGAGAAAACCACCAGGTCTGAGAGAGTTTAAGTGACTTGCCCAAGATCACTTGGAGACAAGACAGGAAATAAAAGGTATCTGATGCCAAAATCCTTTGCATCTAAACCACATTACTATTTTCTTTCTCTAGAACGTACCCAGCTTTGGAGAGTGCACGATACAGGAGAGCAAAGTTGTAGCAGCCCTCTGACTCAATTCTCCTTGCCCAATTGTCTGAGACTTGGATCTCTGACATAGGCCACTGATTGGTTGTAGTATGTGTCCCACCCAGTCTGGATTTTAATTTCAGACTTTCATTACATGTCTTCTCTTGCCATTGTAGATATCTTCATTTCTGTGCCATTTTACTAAAAATGATTTGAAACAAAAGCAGTCAAAGCTCATTATAGGTATACTCAAGAAATGGTTTTTTTTAAGTTCACCAATTTTATGCTATCCACACAAAAGAAAATTAAGAAATTTTCTCGGTGGCTCACTACTTCCAAAAAAAGTCTCTCTGTCACACTCGTAGATGCTGAATAATAGTATTTATAGAAATAGCAATGCTTCAATAAATAATTTTTATTACTTTTCTTCTGGTTAGGAATATTGTGTGTGTGTGTGTGTGTGCGTGCGTGTATGTGTGTGTGTGAGAGAGAGATGTGTTCATCTTTTATATAGCCTCTAAATAAAATTGGAGAGTATCCAATCCAGGAAGCTCTAATGTCAATCTTTATTTTACAAGCACCAAAATGTACATCACAAGAAATTGTCATTCATCATGACACTTCACATGTACTGCATTGTTTTAATAGAAAAATCTAAAGTTTCATTATGTTAATGTTGAGCAATGAAAATAAAACATCATAAAAAAATAAGCACTTTTTGGTGATTGGCTATAGCAATTTTCTGTCAGCTTCAAGCACAATAAAAGCACACTGAATGGAAATAAAGCAAATGCTGGGAATCCAGCAGCAACAAATATGTTTTACCGGATCCCTGGAAATCTAGTGTTACTAAGTGTCATCCCAAATAAAATGCAACTTACCCGGTAAATTATGTAATCATTTAATCGTTTCAGAGAAGAATTTTTGGAGTCTTCCTATATACCAATCCTAAAAGCAATCCGTCCAAATAACATCTCTCATTCAAAGTGATAGAGTGACTTGCTTAAAATTTAATAACTGATTTAGGTCAAGTTCAAAATAAAGGAATACTACTCTAGAGGAGTAAATGCAACACAGAAGCTCATCAATAACTTTGTTGATTTTTCTCTTTTGAAGGCAACACAAATATAGAATTGATACACTAACAGGAGCTCCATCTATCACATGAGCATTGTGCAGACAAAGAAAAAAAATAGCCACACATACAACACTGCTGTGAATGAGCCTAAGTATTTTCTGTATCCAGACTCATATTTACTGGGCAATTAACTAAAAATGTGGATTGATAAAAGCAGGAAGTGTAGAATTGGCTTGATATAAAATATGTTAATCTTAGGAAGTAAACTATTTCTTCGTAGGTGTCAAAACTTCCACATTTAGAAGACTTCATTCATATTTTTCCTCTCTACTTTTTTCTTAATACTCCTCTATTACAGCAATTCTCTTGGCAATAAAACAAAAATTTGTCATGCAATGTAGTGGGCTAACCAAGATACGATATATGTCATATGATAAACCTATAATAAATGATCAATAAATATTTACCAAACTGAATGACATTTAATACTTTTATATAAAAAACCCCCGGAGCAGACCACTCTGTAAATAAACCACACACCCTTACAATGTACTAATGTACATCTATTCATTTATAAACCACTCGAAAGAAAGAAAGGACATATAGACAAGGAATCAAGCCAACACTTTTTGTTTATCAACAGATTACTCAGGTAATAAGATTTATAAAACCTTTTTAGGAGATGATTAAAGATGTTTTCATTTAGCTTTCGTGAGTCAAACAAGTACAATATCCTTGAATACAATCCACTCTTTGGTGAAAAAATATCTTGGAATACTGGTCAATTTCACTAAATTTTTTCTATTTTGTGTCAAAGAGTTTAGATCTTTTCCAAACCGCGACTTTGTAAAACTGATTTGCCTCTACTATTCTAATTCCTTTATATTCTAGAACAGTAACTATCCAATAAAAGCAACATCTGAAATGATTGCCCAAACTGGCTTCATAATACCTCTTTCGGTATGTCTGGTTCTAGTTTTGCCTTTTGTTAATAGCCGACGAGCATTCTGCCTAAGACTTGAATAAACGTCTACCTCTCGTTAGGGTTTATAAGGAATAGGGGTAACATGTTCTATATGTTTTACAATACACTGAATTGCAAGACAGCTATATGGTCTCAATCTTCTGAAAGTGTCTATGTTGTTACAAACTTCAATGGCTGAGTAATCCTGATTGGTTCTCTTGCATTTATTTTATAGGAATGGGTATTTTCCATCTTCAAGAGGGCAAGCATTACCTATCCTATAACATGTGACCTCTTCTCGAGGGTTCATATAAGCAGCAGGAAAGAAAAATGAGTGTCCTCTTTGCAAGAGTCCTAGGATTTCTTCTGGTTTTCAGGAGCCCCTGGGTCTTTTCAGTCCCAGTGCTCCTGCTTCCCTGATGGCAGAGGCAGCTCTGTGGCCTCTCCTCTGGCACTGGCCACACCGTCAGCTGCACCCTCTGCCTGAGTCTGTGCAGGACTCTTTGTTCTGTTGTCTGCACCGACAACAGTCACCCGACTGTTTGGGGAAAAGTGCTAGACTGGAGCTGTGTGCACATCAGTGAAATACTGTTGAATAGTGCCTAAGGAGATAGAAGAACATTATTTTAAATTATCTCGATCATAAAATCCAAGTGAAGATTTGGCAATATAGCAGCAAAAAAAAAAAAAAAAAAAAAAAAATCTCAAAACCAGTTATTCCTTTTAAATAAAAACAAAAATGAGAAACAGTAACTATTAGAAATCCCACCTGGTGCTTTTCCTGTGTTAATGATGCTTCTTAAATTGCATGTGGGTAAATGGTAATTTTGTCTCACACCATTAAAAACTAATGGAACCCTTGATGATAAGAAATGCCATAGCTAGCTTGTTGGAAAACGTTTAATTAATAAAGTAATAAAATTATTGTAAACTAGTGCAGTTTCAGGGAGAATTCAATGGGATATAAAACAGATAAAACATCCTAGAGAGTTTGTATAGGAAATAAACATTACTATATAAAATACCATATAAAGTTAAGGGGGTTTCTGTGACATAGAATTAAAATTAGCTGTTACACTAATAAAAAAGAATTATTCTTTCAGGGAAAAAATGCTAGAGAACGCAACTTATAAAAATCTATTTTTAATCATCCAAGAAAGTATCTCAATTATTAAAAAAAGGGGGGGGAGGTTATTGTATTATTCCATAAATTGGAACTCAGAATTTAGGCATTAGTGTGTGTACACACACACACACACACACACACACACACACTAACCCAACCTTAAAATGATCAAACAATTGGTTACAATTAAAACAATAAGTCATTCTCCTGTCTTTTTTTAGTGGAGGTTAATTCTTTAGATTATCTCTTACACTTTTCCCAGTGTACTTTACATCTTTGTCAGACCTTGGAATTTGCACAAGAGTCCCAAATGAAAAAGATTCCAAAATGTCTTTTGTCGTTCATTTGAGGGTCAAGCACAAAATAATGAATATTCTAATGTCAGCCCAGTTTTAACTTGATTCTCTAATGTAGTATTGATACTCTTTTAATTCTCTTATCCTCCTTAGTGTTACATTACTCAAAGACTAACACCATAGTTTATAAAGGACACAGATTTAATGTTCTAACAAACATTGGTAAACTTTGGGATCTTAAGTCAAGAGAAAAAGTCTCAATAAACAAATGAGTTTTAAAGCTTAAGTTACCAGTTTCCCAGTGCAAGTTGACGTTGGTGTTCTCTCTCTTCTTGGTACTTATAGAAATAATACTGATTTTTACATATTTCCTAATTCAAGTTTTCATGTACTCATTCATGCACGCTTGGATGCATGCATTCTTTAATTCATTCCAAAAATATTAAGCAACTTCTGTGTTCTAGGTGCTGCCGCAGGGGGACACAGCAGTGAACAAGACAGGTCTCCCTACCCTCCTACAATCTGTAGCCTAGTCCTTATTTCTGTTTTATTGTGAAATTAAACAAGTTTCTCATTTTATTAGAGACCATCCCACAGTCTTTTGCAATTGCCTATGTTTTCTGTTAGTAAGCTCTGTAATTATTTTTTAGTTTTTCACATGATCTTTTATCCCTAGGTTTTTTGGTTTTAATGAAAATTTACTCTAATTTCAATCTTGAGGAAGGGGAAGCCTCTCTTAGCAAGTTTCCAAATAGTAAGTTGTAAGAAAAAGTTTGACTTTAACTTATGAAGAGCTTTTCATAATCAATAAATAAATGGGAACACAACAGAAAATTTAGCAAAGAACTTTAACGAGTAATTTGTAAAAGAGAATATGTAAAAGAACGATAAACATCAGATAAACAGCACCATTAAAGAGAAGAGGTATCCAAATTAAATTAGTTATAAGTTTTACTTTTGTTCTTCCTAATTCCTAGAGAAAGAAAAATCAAAAGTTGATTATAGCAAGGTAGGGAACAGTATATGGAGAAAAGTGCTTAGCGCAGATTGAGGTGTTAGTTTGAAAATATTTACCCAATTTAAAATATATGTAAATTTTGATACAATAGTGGTACTTTAGAAATTTGTTTAAATGAAGGAACGGAAAAAAATAATAAATAAACAACTGTGTACCAGGAGATTCATAGCAACACAGTTAGTTGAAAATTTAGGGGAAAAAACTAAAAAGGAACGCGATGAAGAAATTAGATATACATAAAATAACACACAGGATAGCTACTTATATATTCACATGGAAACACATCATGACATCAGTAATTGAAAAAGGCAGATTACAGAAACTATGTGTAATGTGGTAGCATTAAAAAAATATATGCATGTGTATCTGGAAGATAGGCCCGAAATTTTAACCATTGTTTCCAGTGATGGAATCATGGTAGACTCATTGGCACTTTTGATTTTTTATTTTTACATTTTTGTTTTGTTTCTCTATGGTTCGCAGTGAACATTTATGAAGTTTGCAAACACAAATTTAAAAAATGTAAAAGCCATTCTACTCTCAGAGATGCAAAGACAATAGAACAGTCCGGGACAATTCTCAGGATGCCAAGTCAATTGGCTAGTGTCAAAAAAGTGAAGTTTCTTTGGCTTTTTTCATGAGTTTGAAGTATTCACGTTTCATAATTTATGAAAACTTTCAAATTTCTAGGATCAAACATAATCTCTGGAAAAAGAAAGGAAATGTGTCACATTTATATCAACTTTACCCACTTTTCTGTAACATGGGGAGAAGCGTCCTTGAACATTCAGAGCATTTTCACTTCAGAATTATATTAGCATTTGTATATGGTTAATCATGAGTCATAGAATATAAATGGAGGCCTAGGATTTTTTAATCTAGGTCCCCAACAATGCTAAAGACGCCACTAAATAACATTCATATTTGGGAATTTTTTATATACTGTATTTAAGAAATTTCAGCTGGACGCCGTCATTAACTGGACACTGTCATTCAGAAATTCTTGAAGGCTTCCTTGTGTATAAACCAGCTATTCAGGTTACCACAAAGCACTTCCCAGCACCATTAGCTCTAGGAATTCACAGTAGGAATTACTGAGAAGCTGACGTGACCAATCACAAGCCTTCTCCTCTGTGTTCCACCAAATTGGTTGGGAAGCTCAGGTGACTCTATCTTCTCATTGTCTCTCTCATCTTCCCTCCTATTCATCCACATCCATAATCTCAGCTCAGGGCAGAATTTGTCACCTGGCTTTGTGGTCTCAGGACCCTAGGCACACTTCCTTCTAACTGAGCGTTGGTATTCCTAAAAGACTGACGGCATTGCATGACTCTTTTGTTCAAAAACCCATCTGTGAATTTCCAAAATTCTCCTAAAATCCAACTTCCTTAAACACAAGACCTTTAAGAATCTGGATCCTGCATTTACCTCCCTAGCATTCCCACTCGCCAAACTCTCCACGTGTACTCTGGACCACACAAAGATGTAGGACATGCCTACTCTTCCTATAACGTGCAGGCTTCCTATTGCTGGCTCATGCCTCTAAGCCTTTGCACATATTTTTACTTCTGCCTGGCAGTCTTCTTTTCCTTCTCTGTCACCTTCACTCTTCTGACTCGTCCTCTAAGTTCATCTTTCTTCCTCATGCCACCATCTCCAGAAAGCACGTTTTGAACCGATGCTCCGCCCAGATGGATTCCAGAGCAATCCTATAGCCCAATATTCACAGCGGAGACATCTTGCCCTTATGATATGACATTCTCATAATACACTGATTTTTTTGTCTCTCTTACAAAACTGAAACCACCACCCCCTTAAAAGCAGGATACATCTGGCATAGTTCTTGGACAAGAGTAGACTCTGAAGAAATTTTTGTAGATTGACTGAATGAGCGAATTGTTGAGGAATGTGCTATCCTGCACCCAGGAAACCTACACATAGCCAAATATTTTCAATGATAATGCAGAACTGAAAACCATCACTTGCCTTTGCTACCCATTTAATAAAGCATCTTTGGAGCTCTGGTTGACCAAAGTCATAAAAACTATCAAATGAAAAGCATATATACTCCTAGGGAGATTTGCAGGTAGAGTATGGCACCCAAAGACCATCAGTGTCCAGGTTAAACTCCAATTACATAGAGTGGTTTTGTTATCTATCCCGATGTATGGCTCTAAGTCCACATGTTGTTTAAGATAATGGTGTTTCTAGTGACAGTCATACAAAAATATGTCCTCAAAATAGGTTACTAGACTGGAGGGAATCTCTTTCCATTGCAAAATGTCTGGATCTGTGTACGATTTGAATAGTAACAGCAGCTTCATGGTGTGATGAAGTTAGTCAACACATGAGATAGCTGTGGATTTGAAGGAAATGATAGCAGCAGGCAGATGGACATGTAAGCCCGGCCAAAAAAAGCAAGACTAGAGGAGATTCTTCACTGCAAAGATCAACCAAGAGGCAAAGGAAAACTCAAAGGGCAGCTGCAGAGTGGTGGCGAGGGCTCTGGACTAGGAGGAGGGGGCAAGTTTGAGTCTTGGCTCCAATCTGTAAAGTGGGCGTTTCCTCCTCTAAACTGCCAGTTGCCAACATGTGTGTGTATGTGCGTATAGATAAAGTAAGGTAATCTTCTAACAGCCCTTTAGACATTATAAGGTACAACATATAGGAAAAGATTATCATTAAACTATAATACGATTGTCAAAGAGATGATTGGAAAAGACTGCTGGTCACCTATAGATTTTTAATTTACCCCTTCAACTGGAAACATGCTAAAGTCTTGCCCATCTCAAAAACAAACAAACAAAACTTAAAATTAAGGTTTAATCCACATCTAGCTGTTTTTAACTACCTTCTTTCTCCTTCACTTCAGAACAAAGTTCCTCAAGTCAATAATACAAAGTTATTTATTATTTCCCATTGCGTTGAGGCTCTGGACCCCAATGCTCTGGCAGCCACCACTCGATGCCTTTTCGTCTTCCTCTTATGTTGTTTTTCTGTAGCTTTTGACATTTGATCACCCTCACCTTCTTGACACTCTTTCCTTCGTCTTCCGTTTTCTCCTGCTTTTCCTCTCACATCTTTGACTATTCCTCCTCAGTCCCCTTCACTAGCCCTCTTCTTCAGCTTGTCCCTTAAGATTAAATGTGGCCTACCCCATACACACACACACACACACACACACACACACACACACACACA
>NW_024423343.1:36105554-36126706 GCF_017311325.1 Ursus maritimus
ACACACACACACACACACACACACACACACACACACACACAGAACCACCTATGAGAAGAGACTCCTTGTCCCACTTTCCCTACTGTTCTTGGGCAGATGATCTGAGGTGTTCGAACATAGTAAGAGGAGATTTATGCTTACGAAAATCTGGGTGTAGATTAACAATATGGAGAAAAATATAAACACTGAAACTGTCCAAGGAGGTTTCAGCAAGTGTCTTGTTGGGGAGGGGAGGATGTAAAGGTGCTAACTTCCTATCTCCTGTACAGAGAAATTAGTAGATAATAGTCAAAACTGAAAAATGAGGACTCTGTAATATAAGTTGTTTTAAATATGGAAATAAACACCATGAAAAAGAAAAGTCAGCTGGAAGAGTTGACAGTGGTCCTCTGAGGAGTGAGAACCGCAGGAAGTCAGAGGCGACTGGACAGAGGACTGCTGTTTCTCTCAAAATGCATTCTAATACCATTTGCCTTTTTAAACTTTGTGCACACTCGCATAAAAGGCGACAGGGATACTATTCAAAAACCACCAATTTCCTCATATATAAAATCAGCATTTTGATGTAAACTTTGCCTAAATGAAAAAAGATAACTGGCACCATTCCAAAACAGACCTCCAAGAATGGAGCAATAAAACAGGGGGGAAAATGCTCACATGGCAGTTGAAGGAGGAGACGAAGCAATAAGTGCTGTCTGGAATGATAAAGAACGAACCGCACACCCCCTTTCCAATTGAGCACAAAGCTGTATTACAACAACCATTCCTAAGCCTTCATCTGTCTGTTGTGAGCAACTGCCGTGCTTGCCAATGGGAGTCTCCTAGGTAAAATTCCATCTGCCAATTCTTGTTTCTGATGTCAAATCTGTTCTAAGTCTATTTGATTCTTAATTTAGATGTTAGAATAAATACTACAGCCTTATCTTTTAGGTCACTTAGGATAGCTCTCTTAACTCTATACACTGAGTATCAAAAAATTCAAATACAAAATCCTTGATAGTATATCAAGGGTTTCATATTTATAGGACCTATATCTTTTGTGTAAAATATATCATGAAAGAAGTGAACACAGCACTTTCCACAGAGTCATATATATTCCATGTTGTAGGATACACACTGGGAAACCCCAGTGGGGCATCTTATAGAAGCCTTTGGGGCTTTACAAGTGTTATTGGATTCCAGTCCCAATAACTGGTCTGATAGATCTTGTTTACAGGCATTTCTGATTAAAAAACATAGAAGAACTAGGTGGGTAGAGGAGGAGGGGCGAGGAAGGAACATTCATTAGCAATCTCGAACTAAAAGGTAGTCATAATCCATAAACTATTGACCCAATAGACAGAAATTTCCCTTTGTTTTAAATCAATTAACATTTATACATGAGCCATTAAAAAGCCATCATGCTTATAAGCCATTACAGTGTGTACCTATTGTATTGATTACCCTGCAGTCCGTTATTAATTAATGACATCATCACTCTCAAACCTCTTAAAGGTTTTAGGGCCTTAAAGACACACAGCACCCACTAGAGCCAAGTACTCCCCACTTGGCATGCTTTATAGCCTTGAGCAGAAAAGTATGTTTTTACAGATCCTCCGTCTGTCCTTCTAATGCATCCATCAGCCTGTAAGATTGCATGGTGTGTCCTCCAAAATATCCCACCTCATTTTATAAGTAAGCCACATAAATCTCCAACTATACGAGAGTTTTAACATTATTTGTATGAGTGACAGCAGTATGCTAACTTCCCAGTGCCTACCCAGGATGAAAAGCACTGTCATCTACGACGTATGTACAACGACTGCCATCTAAAGTTCACCGTAAATACCCTCTTACTCTGTTCCTGAAGTGCCTAACGAAGTGAGGCCTAACGCTGTATGAAAACCAACTCTGCAAGCGTGGCGATCTCAACTGTGCTTCCCCTAGTGCAATACAAACCAAATGATATTTTTTAAAATATCTTTTCTCCTCTTGATCATCATTTACAAGATGATCGTCTCTTTAGAAAATAAAGATGTCTTTAAAACTTTGAGAATGAAGGGGCGCCTGGGTAGCACAGTCATTAAGCGTCTGTCTTCGGCTCAGGGCGTGATCCCAGCGTTCGGGGATCGAGTCCCACATCGGGCTCTTCCGCTGGGAGCCTGCTTCTTCCTCTCTCACTCCCCTGCTGTGTTCCCTCTCTCACTGGCTGTCTGTCTGTCACATAAATAAATAAAATCTTTAAAAAAAAAAAAAAAACTTTGAGAATGAAAATTTTAGTTCACATTTCTGCTTCGATTCCAGAGAACTCGAATAAGACCCTGAGTCACACCATAAAGCGGACTCACTGCTGTTCAGTTGAGCGCCGCAGTCTGTTAGGGGACAACACATTGACGCATTGACAACAGTCACATTAAGCGCACAGTAGGGTCACAGAGTAAAATCTACCCTGGGAATCTGAAATCTTCTACAGAAGGCTAACAGCATCTTTCTACCTAAATCAGATGAACCTCTGGAGAAGACAGGCACACCACGAAATAACTGATTAGTATTCACCCCGTCCCCCATTACTCCGAATCATGAATAAGCTAGTTATTTGGTGTTCTCTATAAAATGGTTTAAATAATACAGAAATTTAATTAACATTTCTTCTTTTTTTCAATTGTATTTTGTGGTTTAAAGAAGCTTCCCAATAGAGTTTCATTAAATAAGCACAAGAATGAGACCAAACCACCTGAATTAAAATTCTTCATTTTCCCACTCTCTTCTCCTCTGGGGTCTTAGCAAATTATTCATCATCCTCATTCAGAGTCATTGCTAAAAGAAGGTTGGACAAGTTTATGTTAATTAGGCCTGTTGAGGATGAAATAATGCATGGCCACGTTGAGTGCGTGGTATCATCTCCCTGTCTAACATTGTTACGGGCTTGCCGCTCAGGCTGGAAGACGGAAGGACAGCACCCTTGTAAGATGATATTATTATTATTACCATCATCAGTATCATTATTTTGCCACAAAAGAGCTCTCTCTCATTAGGTTAGAGACCATCCTGAAATCATGATTACAACATGAGAGGGTAGGGCAAGAAGCAGGTTAAATCAGGCCC
The DNA here is from genome assembly GCF_017311325.1 of Ursus maritimus. NCBI lineage: Eukaryota > Metazoa > Chordata > Mammalia > Carnivora > Ursidae > Ursus > Ursus maritimus. The sequence continues at coordinate 36,108,639 of NW_024423343.1, forward strand.
CGGTGTCTGGGGCTTACGATAGAAATCAGGTGTATTTGCATTTATGGAAGATTTTGGTTCATGGAACGGTTTTTTTGGGTGATTTTTTTTTAAACCACAACCAAGATAAGCTTATTTCTTCCATAAAGGAAGACATCTTTTTTTTTTTTTAATAAAATTGGCAGTGAGGGTATGTGTAAGGCAAATTGTGACTGAGCCAATAATCTGTCATTCTTACCATCCAGAATGTTCACATGAAGATATAAACAGAAAAAGAAGCCACTTCATATGTAAAGAAAAAGGAAGATGCTTCCTCAAGATCTCAAAAGCTCAGATTCACACTCCTCATCCTCGCAGAGAAGAGTGAGGTGAGCAACAGAGCAGGTATGAAGGGGAAGAGACGCAACACTAACAGGGGGACAGTCCCCACGCGTGATTTTACAGTACAGACAGTAAAGTCTAAACAAGTACCACTGGTAGGTTTGGTAACGCTGTTCTTATTGTCTTCATGACAGAAAATCATAACATACTATGTGGTTAGGACACAGGTACAAATAGGCTTTTCTTCAGAAAGAGTAACACAACCTCTAACCTCAGGGCCCTGAGATTAGAAATGGATCATTCAAGGGCTCGGGGCAAATTCTCCCCTTGGCCTCCCCTCTTTCCGTCCCTTGAATTCCCTGGGATTAAATGAGCGTCTTTCCATTTAAGGGAACATTCATGGCAGTTGAAAGCTACCATTCAAGGGCTTTCGGTGCATCTCACTGTCTCAGATAATTATAGAAAGGTTGAGTAATTTAAAAAGAACACATTCGCTGACCAGAAAAAAAGAAAAACCCCATCTCTCTGTATGCATGAACCAGCTATGTGGAACAGATCATTTTACTGGCACTTTGCTTAGATGTCAGAGCCAGGCAGTCTGCTTCTGGGGGCCCAGGAACCTACTCACTAATGATCTTAGTTTACCTTACAATAAAACAAAACAAAACACACAGCTAGATTGGAGCTTACCTAGAAAAAAATTATATCGGGTCTCTCACTATTCTGAGATCACAAGGGAAAAGGGAGCTCAAAGGAACAAAGTGTGTTAAGCATCCACTGGGTGTCAATGATTTTGTGCATAAATGATTTCCACATCGATCCCTCACCGTAGCACCCCTGTTGGAGAGATGAGGATCCTGACACCTAGAGAAAACCACAGCTCGTCCGTGTTAAAGGCTGGATTTGAACTCAGCTCTTGCTGATGCTGAAGCACACTTCCTCGCCGCTCCACCAGTGCCCCCCCTTACTTGCATTTGGTGGAGGGTACACTTGAAACCGTTACAAAGGATTCCTTACACTGCAGAGCTTAGTACCCGATTAAGAAATTGCAAAGCAAGGGCTCACATGTTTAGCGTTGTTGTCACTGTTAGCCCTGCTTTGAAGCATGGATCGGGATGCTGACAGATGTTGTGAACCACGACCTGCTAGGCATCGTCTAGTGGAGGACTTCCCAGCAGACAGTGGGTGTTTACTACTTACCAAGTTTTCTTGACAAATACAGAGACAACAGCCCTGGGGAAATGGGTCACCTGTACATCGTAGTTTCTCCCACTGGTAAAGGACTTTCCTTTTTCACTAAGAATGTGATAGAGGGGGAAAAAAATCAGTCAATAGGAAATTGAAAGCAATTATTTATGCCTCTTCAAAAACCTCAAACCTGTAATTTAAAAACAACAAAAATGGCAAAATTAAAATTGATAGCAGCATGAATTTTCATGTACACAAACACACCATATAGCCATGTGTGCTTTAAGGGAAATGTTCCCTGTCTTAGGAGAGAGAAGCAACTTGTTATGATTCGTGCACACTTTCGTGAAATACCAAAGAGGGGAAAAAACCTCCTGTCACTTGTCAGCTAGTTCAGTCCCTGCTGCCGTAGAGGTACCATAACATATGCACGTCCCCTTCTGAAAACGTATCAGAAGGGGCTTTGGTAAACTCCGGTACAAGCATATCATATGTGCTAAAGCCAAAATGACTTCAGTTCCATTCCCTGATGGATCTGCACATCAGACGCATAACTGATTAGTGACAACTGACACAGAAACAGTGAAAGCGTTCACTGTTAGGACGAGCACACGATCACGCAGGAGTGCCATCAGGATGGCAAACTACACTTTCTGTATGTACAGAAAGTATGTTCCTCTCCCAGGAGAAAATTCTCATCAAAGACCCTTTGCCCGGTAAGTACTAAACCCTCAAACGGACTTGGAGATATTTCTTCAAGAACGCTTATCAATTGAATGTGTTTATCATTAAAAGCATAAACATTCTACTCTTCAGTTAAAAATAATCCATTCACGAATACTTCTCACGTGCTTACTCTGGGCAGGGTATATACTTCATTAAAGCATAAGTGACAAGGAAAAAATGAGCTGGTGGCACACAGGGGTTAACATGTGACGTGATCAGGTCATGCACATTACTCGTACATGGAACCGTTCTCAAGGATTTCAAAGGCGGGAACTCCAAGGATGAGTAACTTACACCAAGAAAGAGTTCAAGCATTAGAGAAAAAGATACTATTCATCCTACATGGGAAAGACAAATCCACAAAACACTGAATTCCTCAACTTGCTCATTTTTATCTGTTCTTCAGGAAAGTAACCATGAGTATTTCACTAACCTGTGGAAAACTATGTCACAGCATTAAGAATAATTAAGAATTCAAGCCAAGCATGAAACAGACTTAGAACTATTATCTTCTTTTGAAAAAAGCAAAACTATATTAGATGAGTGATTTCTGCAAGACTCACACTGGCAAAAATGGCCTGTACCCTTGGCCTTAACTTTCATTTGAATTTTTTTTTTTTTTTTACATATTTTCTTTCTTTTCAGGAAGTCTTTTTCTCCCTGGATGTGGACATGATTCATTTTGTGATATCCTTCCCATACCTCTCAAGGTTTGTGGTACACGAGAGGAAAGTTGTGTATAAGGTTTCTGAGAGTCAAAGGAAAACAATCCTAGCTTATACCCCACTCCCGTATTTCTTATTCTAAATAGTTTGTGTGGGTTGTTTTGTTTCTCTTCCCTAAAAGCTTACCTCTTGACCCCCACCTACCCACCTCCCAAAAATCTGGTTTCAAGCTCGTTGGAAGGAAGGCCTCCGTCCGCTCTTATCTCTGCTCACACAGGAAGAGGTCCATGAAAAAGCACCTTAAATCAGTCACCTAAAACCAATGCCTTCTTGGCCTCATCCCAAGTGCTGTGATGAGTAGCCGCCTCCTAGAGAAGTGAAATATTATGGGTAGGGGCAAGGCCTTTCCCGCCCCATCTCATCAGAACAGCAGGCAGAGCGCGGAGAAGAGACGAACTTCTAAGCACGGCACCTGGTGGTCGACTGGGATCCCTTCTTACTCCCACATGCCTTCGAAAACCCTTTTCGTTCCTTGCCCCTTTCTCCCTCTCCCTTCAGGAAGCGTTCGCACAGAAAGGGCTGCGGACGTGCCCTCTCTCGGAGGGTGCGGCCCGTTCCTCAGGCAGGACGCTCTGTCCTCGGAGAGCTCTGCAATCCGGGGCTCCCGCCCCCAGGCCAACACCGTGGCCTGACTTCTGCGCGGTCGCCAGGCGCTCCAGAAGGCTACATATTTAAAGTCTTCCAGACCAGAAGAAGTGCAGATAGATGAAGATGCATTTTTTTTTTTTAATTTAAATTCACTTAGCCAACTGATAGTACATCATTAGTTTCAGGTGTAGTGTTCAATAAATTATCAGTCTATAACTAACCCAGTGCTCATCCCATCACGTGCCCTCCTTAATTCCCATCACCCAATTAGCCCCTCCCCCTGTCCACCTCCCCTCCAGCAATGGGAAGTCATCAGAGAGGGAGGAAAACCATGAGAGACTCTTAACTGTAGGAAACGAACTGAGGGTTGAGGAAGGTGCATTTCATCAACCCGGCAAGAAACAAACACCAGCGTGAAACCCTGGAGCAAAGGGATCACTTGCTTCAAGTGAGAACCCAAAAGGCCAAACTTCTGGGCCTTGATAGTGTCCATTCCATGGGTTTTCTTTCACAAAAAGTTGCTTTTGCATTCTTCTTTTACAGAAGGAAGACTAAAATCATGTCCATTTTATACAAATTTAAAAAAATTCTCTTAAGGCCACTTTTTATTGCTCTAGCCATTGGCACTGACGTCCTGGGTAGTTCTCTCCTAGCTCTCTTGCCTGTCTTGTCTTTCACATGTCTTCATTCTTCTCAGTACTATATCATGAACATTTCCAGTCTCTGCCGACATTATTTGCCAGGGATGGTTTACAGAAAACATAGCCAACCTATACAGATTATAACATCCGAGGAATATTTCAAACTTAGGAGAAAAAAGCTGACAGGAGAGTTATTGCTTTTTTTTTTTTTTTTTTTTTTACTAAAGGGGCCCACCTGCCAGTTAACGGTCTAGCAGAACGTTATGTCCCTCCATGAGTTGGCCGCCTTTTGCACCAGTTCCCGATGTGAGTGGGGGGTAGGGGGTAGGAATACAGAACCATAAAATATAGAGGAATAATATTATAAACCAACCTGTTGATATTTTGAACAAGAAAGCTCCTTCTCCTGCACTAAGTTAAACCGCAACTATGATATAATATTTGGAACGACACTCTAATGCACTAAGAAGGCCCGTAAGACTTAAATTCTGGTCCATTCACCTCTGATAATTTTTATGATCCGAAGGAGTTCTCTCTCCAGTATAAAACCTATCTCCGACTACCTACTAGTTCCGAAAGCCATTAAATTCTTGCAGATTGAAGGTGGAAAAATAAATTGTGTGTATTTTAGACCCTGAATGATCTTCCTATAGCAATTTTAGAACAAACTATGAAGAATTCTGCAATTTTAATCTCCTCAGTAGCTTCCCATTACTAAACAAGCAGAACGCCACGGTACAAATGTAGACGTTACATGTCATCTTGATCTGCTGCTTTTTTCTTTCATTAAAGCTTTAATGCAGCAATTATGGCTACGTTGCCCTATAAAAAAAGGAAAAGGCAGTTTACTTTAAAAAGTGAAATTGCATAGCCTACTATTTAATTATACACAAATGTAAATGGCCTATTTTTCCATAACTGGTTATTACAGCACTGTTTTACTTTCGGAGTTTTGACAATCTCTAAAACCTACAAAGCTTCCTGCTATATAATTGTTTTGTTACATTATTGTTTTCATCTTATTTTTTCTTTTAATGTGAGTGCAGCGGGATAAATCTTGGTTTTAAGCCAGCCACTACTTCATCTACTTAAGCTTTTATAGATGAAGATTGCTGTAATTATCAGAATACCCGCTTATTTCTGAAGTATTATCCTGGCAACCTGCTGGCATTTACAACCAATTAACAAGCTTTGCCATTAGTTGCATAAGGGGTATCGCAGAGTAAACCCATTGTGTGCTAATTTTCTATTTTAGATAATCAGTTTGGCCATCCAGAATGGAAAGAAGAAGAAAAGGAAAGGTTTGACACTCAGTGGTAGACGTGTAAAAATTGCTGCGTGCCCCCGAGAGACAAAGGTATCCTGCAACTCAATGATTGCTTCGTTGCTGTCACTATTGGTTCTTAAGTATTTCCCTTTGTCTCTTTTGGAAGAGAAAAAAAGTGGGGATTCAGCAAAGTAATCATGTCCTGTCTCACAGGCTCTCTGTCTTTTAAAGCTGACTAGCTTCTCTTGCTGCCCTGCCCATAATTTGACCAAATTGTACAAGTGTTAAACACCTTTAAAAAAAGATAGAAAGAAATTGAGCATGAGTTCTTTGGTTTTTTTTTTTTTTTTTTTTTAACAATTCCTTTCAACCTCTTTTCCCCTCTCCTCCCCGCCTTGCTATTAGAGTAAATTAATGCATGGGCTTCCTCCAACCGGGCTGCCTTAAAATGAGCCCGCAAGCTGGGCTTAGTTAAAGTGGTGTGTTGCCGTCTTATTGCTGTTTAAACAGCCTCTGATATTAATATGTCCCGAAGTTTGGTCTGGAGCAGGACAAGAAGGTGCAGTTCTGTTTTGCTCTGAAAACTCTGTCTTCACTGCAAGAGAGTAAATGGCATCGCCAGCCTAAGAATGTCAGCGTGGGGCACAGGAGACGTCCCGGGCTCGAGGGTAGAAATAACCTGACCCCCTCAGTCTTGGGCGGCACTACTAATTATTTCATCTCAATTCTCTCTGCTTCTATCTGAAAAGTGCTCCTAATCAAAAGGCCGCCTCCTCTCTCCCACGCCAGATGATTCCTAATCAAATGCAACTCCGATCTCTATGAAGAAAAGCACACGGACGTTTCGAGAGCACGAGTGTTGACCAACACCCATACTTGGCATTGGTAAAGCTCTTTGGCCACAGAACTTCTCAAATTCCCATGCCTAGCTGCGTTTTAAAACCAAAGTCTTCAGCTTTCAAGGTGAGTTAGTAGGTTTCTCTATCTGCCGTCAAACTGGTCTTTAGATCGGATCTGCATCCTCCTTACTTTGCTCCTTCTCAAGGGACTTAGTTAGGACAGCAGAGTGGTGAAGAAGCCATCTCTAAGGACCTGGGTTATCCCGGGTTAATTCAATGCCTCGCACACCCCACAAATCCATGAAGAGACACTATCCCACACAACACGTTGAAACTTTTAATAATTTCCTTTTGTCCAATAGTTTGGTCACAGATTCAGGTAATAAATGCGTCTAGAGGCAGAGCCATGTTATCAAGGCATGACACCACTACAATAAACTTTTCTATTTTCGTAACCAAATTCACAACTCATTATGACATTATATTTGAACATACCTTTCCAGCCAATGAAGACATTATTATGCTTCTCACAAATACGACTTATTGAAATCAGGAGGAGACACTCTTTTCAAGATTTGTTAAATTCTCATTCTAAAATTCTTATGGAGAAAATCTTAGCTAACTTTTTCCACTTTCATAGCGCAAGGACCTAAATGCTTGTGTTTTATGCACAGAACGTCCCAATCACACACACACACACACACACACACGCACACGCGCACACACACACAAGTTACTTAAAAGCTTGGAAAGGTAGAGAGGAGTCAAGAAAAAAATGCTGGCATTTCCTTTGTTGTTGTTACTATTCAAGGTGACTATGTTGGTTAGCCTAATAAAATAAATGTATATAGTCATTAAGTTAGCTATTATTATTATATTTGTTTCCTAGTAAAGAAATTGCTGCTTTCACAGCTTGGTGAGTTGAATTTTAACCTTGCTTGGTCTGTTGGAGCTGTAGTAAAAGAAGAGAGAAAGACAACACCCTAAAATGCCTTTCTAGAGACGCTGGAATTAGTAGGCTCGACAGGTGAATAAGAGGAGACTTCCCTAAGTCCTGCTCCTTCAACAAGAAGGCCACAGTTATACTATTTTTGCATCTGAGAGACATTTATTTATTTCATGTGCCCTGTATATATTCCTGCATCTCAGATATTCCAGAGCTATAAAAAGAGAGTTTCCTCCAGGGATGCCTGGGTGACTCAGCTGATTAAGTGTCAGCCTTCAGCTCAGGTTATGATCCCAGGGTCCTGGGATCGAGTCCCGCGTTGGGCTCCTTGCTCAGCAGAGAGCCTGCTTCTTCTTCTGCCTGCAGTTCCCCCTGCTTGTGCTATCTCTCTCCCCCTCTCTCTCCCTCTTTGACAACTAAATAAATAAAATCTTTTTTTAAAAATAGGATTTTCCCCAAAAAATACTTAATCGCAGTGTTAGTGAGAATCATCTCTGCAGGACAAGCCTTTCTCCCATTTTTCTAACTTAGTGATCTTGCTCAAGTTACCTCTGTGAGCTCAGTTTTCTTATCTGTAAAATATGAGAGTAACTACCTCATAGAATTGTTGTGATAATAGAACGCAACATAGCATGTAAAATGCTTAACACAATGCAAAGCACATAGTAATACAAATGTGACTTATTGTTATATAATTTTATCTGGTGTACTATGGATTATGCTAATAACTTCGGGGCTACTAAGATTCATCAGAGCAGGAGTCCTTCCCACATAGAGTTTACATAACCAAGTAAAAAACACTGGAAGAAGCCAAAGAGGAAGGATTTAAGAACAGGTCACCATGTCCTCCTAAAGGTAATACCTATCGTTTTGATTTTGTTTGCTATACAGGTAAACCATAGGCTAAAAAGACTGCAGCAAAGGGGAGCTGATCTCAGATGCGACATACCAGTAAGCACGTGCATAATGATTTATAATCATCTGTTAATTTAAAAAAAAAAACTCCACTAAAGTAAATAAAATAAATAGTAGTGTGTCTATTACCAGTATTTGGCATTTAAATAATATACCACAGCTTGAAATCAGCTACTGCTTATCTTACACAAAGATTTTATTTTCAAAATTAGTGCCATTAAACTCAATGAAACGTCCTGCCCTCAAAGGAAGGGGGTTTATTTTCATTGCCTGTAAACCCCAGGACAGCAAAGACTATTTTGCTCATTACTGCGTCTCCAGAACTCAGCCAATGTTTTACACAATAATTATTTATTGAGTGGATGAGTGAATGATCTTGTTTTCTGTTATGATATTTCTATCAATCATTAATGAAATATTAAGTCAATAACTATTAAGCATCTAGCGCTGTATTAAATTAGAGATCTAAAAATACAAAGAAATTGAGAAGGAAGGATTTTGTCTCAAAACAGTTTCCTAAATACTTTCAGGATCTCTTTCAAGTCCATACAGTAAGTTTGTGAAGTTCAAAGACAGGATTACACTTTGTTGAAAACGATAATAGCAACCTCAGCCTGCTGTTACATGAACAGCAAACTGGAACTTTCCATTTCATGAAGAATGCAGAACAAATACTTATCAAAACCCCAAAAGCCTACTAAAGAATCCCAAATTTGCTTCTTTCAAGAAACATTTTATAATTTTGTGCAATGATTAGGCCAGCCCTCGTTGATCTAATAATCCCTCATAAATGTTAGAAAAGAAAAAGTAGCATCTGCATCACAGTTTAAAATGATTAAACAAAGGAGAATTTAAAACTGAATATGAGTCAGTTTCCAAAATAACAGTTAATTTTAGAATGGAACCAGAACGTATCTTACAACTTGAAAACCTCTGTGACACGTTTCCTTTGCTGTCAAGAGGTGAAATCCACTTCACCTCGCCACGGGGTCCTCAGAGTTTTCCAAATTGCAGCATTTAGATGTGGAGTGTTAAGTTTCGATTATATTTCAGATGACTTTTCTCATGTGTTTTTTAATTGGCAGGAGCTCAGGAAACATTTTTATATCACAGAATTTCCTTTTACATTAATGAAAGTGAATAAAACCTTGAATATCACCTTCTATCAACTTGAAGTTCATATTTTTCTGTATGATGTTAAATTAAGTAATATCAGATCTAGACACGGGACACTTAGAATAAATTAGTATACTACAGTTTAGATTAAAGGTAGTAAAATCTAGTCTTATGAAATGGATTTGCAAGATACCTGTAGCTCTTGAAGAAACAGCAAGTAAAGATAATTGCAGCATGTGTACGTTTCTAGCCCAATATTAAGAATACATTTTAATTGTCATTGTTTTTTCACGGTTAAGTTAAAACGTATTTTCAAGGGACTGTTAGACCACAAAAGGATGTAAAGTTGTCTGCACTTGTGAGTTTTTCATGCGTTACTCTACAAGAGCACAAGAAATTCTCAGTTCAGCTCAGATATCACCATTACAGATTTTGTCTAGGATACAAAAATGCAAGTGAATTCTGTCATTCTGACCAAATTTGTCTTTGTCTTCATAACATATCCTCCTAAGTTGTGGAATGTCATTTTTAATAAATTTGAAAAAGCTATAGAGGATATGAAAGTCTTCCTAAAACACCTATAGGTCCTTTTTCTCTAGAGTATAATAATTTCAAAAACATGTACTTAATCTCCTTTGTTGTTCTTTAAATTCGTGGCTGAGAGCTTTTCATGTTGCAACCACACATACACACACACACCCCTCTTTACCACTTTTTAACAACTTTCCTCAAAAGCATTTTAAAACAGTCACATATGTAAGACGATGTTTTCAAGTTATTTGTGAAAGGAGCCTAAATCAGAACCAAAAAATAAATAAAAGTGTAGAGACTCTTAGGAATATGCTTTACCACGTTACCGCTTTTGAAAGGGAAAGGAATAAAGGTCAGGAAAAGCAGCTGCTCGGTGCAACAATCTGGCGAGGAAGAGAAGTGTTGTTTATAATGACATGGAAACCCTCCGCACAGACGAAGCATGCCGGGGTGGGAGAGGGTAACTCTCTGAAATGGCTGCTGAATGTGGTGTCAGAGTAGTATCAGAGAGGGCCTCTCTTCTTGATGCCGTGATTTATTAATAGCAGCCCAAGCTGTCCTGCTCCTGGGGACTCACTCACTGCCATGCTGGGGAGGGGAGCTGGCAGCCAGATGCCACACTCTAATCCAGCAGCAAGGCCACCACATCTGCTCCAGGTTCTCATCTTTCCGACCTGGACCAACAGCCCCAGTCCCAGGCCTGACTACACACCCTCTTGTTACCAGCTTCGCTGGAGGGCCGAGAAGGAATCACAAATAGCTGAAGGACAACCTAAGGAGAGGAACCTGAAGCCTTCTCCTATTTTGACGGCAATAGTCAAGCATAAGAGAACTCTAGGGCTTGGGCTCAAATTCCAACTTCGCCACTTTCTAGCTGTGTGACCTCAAGTAAATTACATAAACTCTCTGTGTACGTCTCGGCTTCAGTTTCGTGCTTTGTATAATGGAGATGATAATAGCACCGACCTCGTAAACTTGTTTTGACAATTAAATGAGTGCTAAGGCTCCCTGTGATATGCTTGGCGCAATGCCCAGCATGTAATTGGTTCTTTGGAAGTATCAGCCATTATTATCATTATTGTAATATGAATAGCATCTATCCCCTGACCGCTGGCACTGTCCCATCTCTTTTCCTGATGTTGACCCAAAGTACCAGAGACTGGCAAAGTAAGTTTTTGACTATGGACACACAGGAATGTTTGGATAGCTTTAGAGAGTGGAGTATAACTTGAGTTACTGAACCACTGGCAGCCTGGGAACGCTTTGGTCTTGTATAATGGATAAGCAGGCATGAGAAGAGGGCCCAGTGGCCACAGCGAGTGTGTCATTGCTGTGGACCTTCTAAGGGAGGCCATCAGATCGGACTTGGAATCCCTTCTCTACCACATATGCACTATGTAAATCTGGGCACCTTCAACAATCTTCCTAAGCAACAGTTCCTTACCTTTAAAGTGGAAAATAATGCCAGTCACTTGCTTGCAGGGTGGTGGGGAATTAGAAAGTCATAGAGTTTTAATCTCGCACCCAGAAAGCACTCAATATGTGGTAGCTTGATGAAGATTCAGGAAAGAGTCGACCGTGGACCCAACAGACCCAAGGGAGGCCCGTAACAATGATCTCCCAAAGATGTCCACGCTCCAATCCCTGGAACCTGTGAACGTTACATCTCACGGCAAAGGGGACTTTGCAGATATAAAGTTTAAAAACCTTAAAATAGGGAAATTATCCTAGATGACCTAAGTAAGCCCAATCACGTGAGCCCTTAAAAGCAGAGAAGTTTTTCTAGCTGGAGACAGAAGACCGATGAGGTAGAAGGGTAGAAGTCAACGGGATTCCCAGCAGAACGATTTGACTCACCGTTGCTGGCTCTGGGAGGTAGGCGTCCCCGCGCAGAGAGACGAGAAAGCCCTCTGGGAGCAAAGGGCCGTCCCCAGCTGGCAGCCAGCAAGGAAGTGAGAGCTTGAGTCTTAACGCCGCGAGGCACCGGATCAGCCAACACCTGAATGAGCTGGGAAGCAAATTCTTCCCAGAGCCTCCAATAAGAGTCAGCTGGTCAAGACCTTGATTTCAGCCTTGAGAAACTAGGAACAGAGAAACCAGCCAAATCAGCCCAGACTCCGGGCCTAGAGAACTGCGAGATAATACATGTGTGTCATTCTAAGGGCTAAGTTTGTGGTAATCTGTTACAGCACTGATAAAAATATAACACAGGAATTATTAATGTGACTGGTTTTCACTCCAAGGCTGTGACATGCTCACTTGGAGTAAGAGCCGCTGGAAGATAGGGATGTTACCAACTAATAGCTAAGGTTTTTGATCATTCACTCAGCGGGGCACAATGCCAAGCGTTTTACATGTGTTACCTCCTTTTATCTTCAAAAACTCATTACTGAGATGCTATTATAATTGCCATTTTATAAGTGAAGAGATAAAGAATCACAAGCACGGGAAGACTTGACAATGCACGTGACAATAATCGCACTCAGCAGAACCAGGACTCAAACTCGGGCAGTGATTCCAGAGCACGTGGCACGAATCACAATATTGTGCTTCCCTCGGCAGAGCTCAGGGCTTGACATACCATCTACACGGATATTTTGCCAAGCAGTTGAACAAATTAATAAAAGAAGACAAAGGAAAAGTTTCTCTCTTCTGACTGAACCAGATTTTTCATCATCCTTTCATAATTCTAAAACCTAAAGATTGAGCTAGCCAAGGCAGTATTAAACTGTTTTCCTAGGTGGCTAAGCCAGGCTGTACGATGGTACAAGAGCCCCACAGTCTCAGTGGCTCAGCACTACCAAGGCTTATTACTCATTTATACAAAGTCTGTTCTGAGTTCGGGCAGCGGTCCAGGGTAACCGCCTTCCATGCCGTTACTTGGAGAATCTAGGCTCCTTTGATCTGTGGCTCTGTCTTCTCAATAGGAGATTCTAGGAACTGCTAAGGCAGAAGAATCCCTGGCAGCCTCATACCTACGCTTCCAGGCCTCAGCCTGAAGGTGACATCACTGACACTCACAACCCATTGATCAGAACTAGTCCCATGTCACCCCCATTGCAAGGAGCCTAAGACTTGCAGTCTTCCATGCACCAGGGAGGAGAGGAGAGGAGAATCAGATACTGATGAGCACTAGTGATATCAATGAAAATCATGAAATCCCAGTCTCTACCAAAGAAATAGCTTGAGTTATTAAAAAAAATAAGAATAGTTTTGGGGTGCCTGTGTGGCTCAGTCGGTTAAGCATCGACTCTTGGTTTCGGCTCAGGTCGTGATCTCAGAGTCATGAGATGGAGCCCTACATTGGGCTCCAAGCTCAGTGTGGAGTCTGCTTGAGATTCTTTCTCCCTCTCCCTTTGCCCCGCCCACTCATACTCTCCCTCTCTCAAGCAAATCTTTAAAAATAATAATAATAGTTCCAACTTCCTTTATCAATTGTTTCAGGAAACCCTGCTTCGAAAGTTACTTGTTTTCATGTTGTAAAGGCTTTATCTCCTTTCTTTGACTGCACGTGGCCAACAATGGGGCATCAGTTTAGATAGTCTAGCTACCTTCCAAAGCTCTGAGGAGCTTTACTTGGGACTCTCGAATCACAGATATGTCTTCCCCCTATCCCCAAACACGAGGACCTTCACAATTCATGTGAACCAGCATTAATCAGATATTTACACATCCTCAGGAGCCAAGACAGTTCAAATACCAGAAAGGATGTACTGAGATTTGGTTTCATTTTTATTTTCTATTAAAACTTACCCCTGATTATTATCTCAAAGTTACAGAAAGTTCCTCGCCCAACTCAAATAAGATTTTATAAGAATCTTACACTTTTACACTTTCTCTGCTAGACTAATTAGTGAGGGCCTTGTTTTGAATTAATGAAGATGTGAGAGAAAGCAAGGAAATCTCCCTGAAATTTAGGAACTCTTAAAGTTAATGTACATTTATGTCCACATAGTGGACATCAGCATTTAGTATGTATAATATCACAAACTGAAAAATGCTCTTAAACCATAGAGATACTAGTGTTTACTTTGGAGAAACTGACCATATAACTTGTTTTCATGCAAATGTGCAAAGTAATATAATTTCACATTTTTGCAAAATTTTTAAAAACTAGACTGCCCCACATCTTGACAATGGTCTGAGGAAAACTGTGCTATTTACTTAGAACAGAGATTCTCAAACTTTCAATGTGCAGAAGGATGACTTTCAGAGCTTATTGAAAATGAAGTCTCCTAGTGACCCTCCCTTTCAAATGTCTCCTTCAGCGGGTGTTCTATGTGGTCCCCAAACTTCCTAACAAGCAAGCCAGGTGCTACTGTCTGAACTAGTACTGCTCAAAGTGGTCAAAATACAAAGTGTTTTCAGTCTACAGTGAAATGAGGAACTCAGGTCAGACCATAGATGGATGCACAGATTTCTTCATCAATAAAATCTTGCAACCAAAAATTTATAAAAGCTAGTCGAACTTAACAGTACATTTGGTCAGGGAGCCTGGGTGGCTCAGTCATTAAGCGTCTGCCCTCGGACAGGGCGTGATCCCAGAGTCCTGGGATCAAGCCCCGTGTTGGGTTCCCTGCTCCGCTGGGAGCCTGCTTCTTCCTCTCCCACTCCCCCTGCTTGTGTTCCCTCTCTCGCTGGCTGTCAATCTCTCTCTGTCAAATAAATAAATAAAATCTTAAAAAAAAAAAAAAAAGCGGAACAGTGCGTTTGGTAAAGACAATTTACATTCTGGAGCAAGTTTCTTGTCTTGGGAGACAACAGTTGACAAACCAGAACACTCATGCACATTCCATACTCTGAGAAGTGATAACTTGGAAAAAAAATCCAGCTCTAAGAATACTGAGATGGGTTAGGAGTTCCTATAAAATACACTCCTCTCTTTCTGGTAAGTCACCATAAAGTCAGACCCTGGAGAAAAGAGATCCTGTTGAAGATGTTGTCCATCCTCATCCCAATTGTTGGCTCCTGTTATACACTAGACTGTAGAGATACAGCTACAGTCCTTCCTGGGTGTTCTGATATGGGCCCTGTACACGTAGGCTTAAATAATTTTTTCTGGCACTCGGCCCAATTCCCAGGTTTATTCATTTATCAATATTTTATGAATGACCATACTGTGCATGGTTATTTATTGAATAAAATAAGCTTCTAGGACAAAACACAAAATACTGTTTCTATTTTCAATGGCATCAATTAAAATCAGAATGTTAATTAAATATAGTAACACTTCAATTATCCCTGGTTATGGAGGTAATAGGTCAACTCTAATCCAAACCACCAGACAACATCACAGAATATGTACATTTTGACTTCGTAATCAATTTTAGCATATGTAACATTAAATTACACCCATGGTTGAGAGAAGCCAATCTTACGGCAGGATTCGAATTAATTGTGCAATACTATAACATCAAAGTCACGAAACAAAAATGAATGAATGAAGTTTCTCGTTTTATCCTTTCATTGTGAAATTATAAACTTATTAAAGGTAAAAGGGCAGAGAGCATGACTTATTCTTCTTCATATTGTTCATAGTAACTTAGACATATTAGGGCTCAATGAATCAAATGAACTTAATAGTGAATTTAATCAAACATAATAAATGTCTGTTATGTGTTTAATAAAGGAAAATTTAACTCTTTATTTTTTTAGTCCAACCAATAACTGTTTATTGATATCAATTATATACCAATTACTGAGATAGATGCAAAATCAACTAGGACAAAGTGCTTGCATTCCAACCTGTGAGGCTGACCAATTAAGTCATTACTGTATCATACAACAGTGACAGAAGAGTAATGATAGAAGAGTGCCCAATATTTCAATGGTTACTTGGAACCACGTAGCATTGAAGTACTTAGCCTGTATTAACTTGCTATTCCTCAGAAGCACAAACTCTTTCGGTCTGGATTCTTGGATGCAAGCAACAGAAACCAAGTCTAGCTACTTTAGACAAAAAGAATCTATAGGAAGATTTTGTGGAGCTCGTGAGGTGAACTGTGGAACCATGGAATGGAAGATTGGCTACAGGGCAGGATCCAAGGGTCCTCCACAGGACCGAGAAAAAGGAAGCAGAAATCACAGCACCCAGCTCACGGCTGGAATTGCTGGTCAGAACACACCACCATTCCAGCAGCCCTGTCTGCCTCTGCTGCTGGTATGAAAGTCTCTAATCATGCCCCAGACATTGTCATTTCCTCAAGACTCGATGTTCCCAAAGTGGGTGTCTAATTAGCCAAAATTGACAGTCATTCACCCCCTGGCAGAACCAGGAAGGAGGAAAGACAGAATCCAATCCCTTGCATGAAAATTCAACATCACCCTGGGACTACTTACTGTATTCCCCAAAAGGAGGGGAAAGTGCTTAAAGAAATAGTAAAGATTCTGGGCAGCCAAAAATTGACGAATGTTAGAATCAGTGTAGATAAGACAAGGGCTATATTTAGTGTAAGGAGAGAAGGCAAAAACAAAGATGTTTTGAAATACATTAAGGCTAAGGATTTCCCAAATTTTAAGCAGTGTTTAAAAATTTGAATTCAACTGCTGTTTAAGGATACACCTGAATTATTTCTTTCCAGGGCCTGAACCACCCAAACTTTCAGAAACTCCCTACTGATCTAGAAAGAATAAAGCCAGTTAAGTATCACTGAAGGAAATTTATCCATTCGTTTAAGGAAAATTCATCCAGAGTCGTTATTGAGGTCGACATCTGTCACACACAGAGTGGCAAATATCCGGGCAGACTTCTTTGGCCTTTCAGGCTCAAGAATTTTTGGTTTTGTTTCTGTTCTTCAGGTTCAAGAGTTTAAAAGCAAATTTAATCGTAACATAACTTATGTCCTATATTCCTTTTCATAGTCATAATGCCTTGCATTAAAATAACATCTTTTAACTCAGGATATTTCACTGTCCCTAATCCTCACGTGCCTCTATACCTTAAACAGAAAGTATTATTTGTTTTACTTTAGAAAATTAAGTCCCTTGTCTGAAGTCACACCAACTATTTAGAGTGGGAATTACCAGATCAGTCCTGCTTATCTTTAAAAGTTACAGTATTTTTCAAAGTCTAACTCTCATTCCAACACTCCTCTCACTTTAATAGAGAGCTAGATGAAAATAATGGATAACCTAGGTTCCAGGATTTCCTCATTCAAATTTTATAGTATCTGAAAATATTGGATGACAAAGTGCAAAGTGACAAGTGAGTCAAGCCTGGAAGTGTTTATAGAACTAATTTTCTCGGTGGTGACAGCAAGGCCTGGGGGGGAGGAAAGACGAAACCACACCTATAAATGGCAGATGAATCAGGCTGTGGTTCCAGAGTCTCTGTTTTGTTATCTTCACGTCGGACATGGACTACCGCAACAAGAAGCATTAGTGGCGGTCAACATGCAGCACTCCTATAGTTCATGAGAACAAACTGATTGTATTACAGTCACTTATTTCACACTGAAAAGCCTGCCTTGAGTGGGGGAAAAACATTTTTTGAGTTAACGATCATCTTTCACAACTAAGGACTACCCGATTATTATAAAGGTTAAATGAGACAATGTATATGAAAATGCTTTGTAAACTGTAAGAGTATTCGGATGTCTGGTAGACCAGCGGTAGGTACAATGCAATATGTGAAGGACAAGTTCACACACTTTTTAATAAGTAGCGAAGAAATCCAGTGGCTAAATAAAGATTGAAAATAGCCACTGTTAGGAAAAACGTTCAGTTTTGCTAACCTTTTTCCATGGTGAAATGAATGCCCTCCACTTCTGCAATGCTACTGCTGACACTAGAATATTTTTGCAAACCATACACTGGAGACATCAGCAGCAGGACGGTTGTACATGAATTTGTTGAAGACATTGAGCTTTACCTTGTACCACTTTCTTATTCCTGACTTCACCTCACTCTCACCTGTCCCCGTGTTGGGTGTCTTACACTCTCATTTCCCCCACCGAAATCTTAATAGGACAGCAAATCACAACCTGATCACTAATTTTCCTTCCCAGTGAAGTGTGAAACACTGGAAACCTTGAGGACTTCACCCAAGAAAATGAATGCACACATCAGTGAAATCATTGCAACTGATGTGTCCAAGTCATGAAGTAACAATGGCAGAATTTCAGGCATCAGACAAGTGAGGAAGAAAAAGATTGTGTGACATTGAAGATCTCCTGAAAACCCTGAAACTAAACTCCTCTGGTTATCAGCTGGTTGAAATAAATTGAGGTTGCACAAAAATAAATTCAAAGGACAACTGATTATGGTCAAAATCCAATTAGTGATGAT
>NW_024423343.1:36126712-36198841 GCF_017311325.1 Ursus maritimus
CAGCATGATACACCAGAGTCCTCAAAGAGGTAAGATTTATTTGGTCTCCGAAGCCACTCACCTGCAGCCAGTTTGATGCTGATTTTATCCATCGGAGTTCATATCTCTGCCAGGGGGCACTGGGAATCCAGTGGCAGTTGACTCCTGGTTTCCTTTTATTGGTCTCATGCTCTCTCAGAAGATCCATCGTTGACTGTAAAATGATCAAAGGCAAAAGAAAGGTATGTACCAAAGCCTTGAAGGCTAACCCATGTTTCTTTCAGAATCCTCTGACATCCTTGAGATCTGGGAACAAAAGACCATGCTCATTTGTACTACTGAATTATTTGAAAAATGTTTGGTAGAAAATACGAGTAAGATTGTATCCATTCAAGAAATACAAATGCACCACCTACTATGTGTCCCCTACACGGTTCTGGGTAGGCATTTTATTTAAAAGCAGATGTGAGCCGGGAAACAAAATTAATTAATTTGAGTGGAAAATGTCCAAAGTACTTTTTAATGGAATCTGTAGGTAAAAACTGGGAGAGACTTTGAAATAAATCAAAAGATCAGTAAGTGTCCCATCTAGCATAATCTTCCCGGTTCTTTTCCTTTCATTGTGTTTGAGCTGCTTTTCATCTCTGTGAGTTGTAGAAAATTAACAATAATGCAAATTACCCTGGCCCGTAGAAATAGAAATGTTAGGACCTCTGGAATGCAATTGATTATTGCCCTGTAAACACTGACCAGTTTAGCATGTTTGTCCATTTCTGTCAGCATTCCGCATCTGCCTGTGTGGGAATGCAAATCGGAATTCTCCTTTGAGCAGGTTATAACATCTTACTGCTTCTCTCATTAATTAAGGAATAAATAAAATCTTTAAGCACATATTCATTTTGTGTTTATGTGAAAATCACAATGATACATTTTTTTAAAAATTATATCCCTTAAATGGTTTTTCATAAATGCTCATTCTGGGACCACCTACCTCAAGAGAATATGTTTGGAAGGAAACAGTAAATTAATTCTAAAGCTCTTGAGATGCAAAGCTTTAAATGCAGGGAAACGGTATCTTCTTGATACAATTGTGATATTTAAGGCACATTTGATAAGGCCTCCAAGTGCCCTCACATCACTGATCCCAGAGAAAGGAATAGAGCTGAGCCGTGGGTTAAAAAAAGAAAACGAAAAAGAAAGAAAGAAAAAGAAGAGAATGTAAGATCCCTTCTGATTTTTTGCTTTAAAGAAGTAATAAACGGCATTGTTGTAAGTCAGTGTAAGTGGCTTCGAGTAAGGCAATAGAGATGCGTGCCAGAAGCTACTCATATCGTTCTTTAAAATGGAAATTTACCGTCTGCTGCATCACATGGACAAAATACAGAACTATTTTTCACAGCTTGTTCACTGAACAGATTATTGTAGAAAAAAAAACTTTTACATTTTCTGCAGATTCCCAAATCTCAGTCAAAAAACTCTTGGCAATTTTTAGCAGTGAAACAGATTTCACTTTCAGATTGAGATACTCCATTTAGCAGTAGTCAGATGATCTTCCAAATAAATATAGACTCGTTTCACTCTTGATTTTATTTAAAAAAAAAAAAAATGTTTTCATGAGGTGTCTTGGAGGAAACTTGCACTTATTTGGTTTTCCCAAGCTAAAGCAAAGAAAAACTCGAAGGTCTAAAAATCAGAGTTAAATAAAAAAGGAATGCTAAACTAAAAATGTTATTACAAATAATGCATGTTCACCACACTACCAATAAATAAATAACCCTATAAAATTTTAGAATTAGTTGCAAAGATGCTCCAGTCTCTTCTGCCCTAAATCTCAGCTCCCCAAAATATTACTAAACAGAAGTGCTTGTGTTCGGTACAATATAACAGACAGCAATATGTCGAGATGCTTCGCACAAAGAGGTCTCTGGGCCACTTTTCTTTTCCTAGATTAGTTTTATCACTTAGGTACAAGGCAACTGCACTTAGGATTTTATCTCCAGGACCGTTTTTTCCTTGCCTCCCAGTGTTTCATGCCACAGAAAATAATGGTATGTGCGAAATCTAATAAAAAGTTAAATCCATGAGGAAATACTAAAATGAGATTAACAATCTTCACATAATTCTATACCCAAAACTACAGGATCTCCTGCCTCCTCCCCAAAGTCCTATACTTAATTTCCCCCATGCTTTTTCTATGAAAGGTGATTATATGGTAAATAGGAATAAAACCAACAGTGGCGATTATGTCCTACTTTTATATTTGTAAAAACATATATGACTACCCCAGGATGCCCATTAAATTTCACAAAGTTTGTTGCTATTTTTAATAAGATTTTATGGCTTTGTTCAAAGTTCATCTCAGTGACATTAAAGATCATCTCAATCATAAGCAAAGCAAACTGAACTTAAAGCAGAAGCTTTACCAAGTAAAGAAAACAGGAAATAACTCATGCTATTAAAACCATGTTATCATTCTTCTAATGACAAATTTACTAGTTGAAAAGGATTCACAGTATCCAATTCCAAAAGCCACAATTCTATGGTTAATTTGACATATGAGAATAGGTTAGTTTTTAAATCCACTATGAATCATTACAAAATTTCAAAGAAAAAAACCCTACATTTTTCAGATCCTAATTATGATTATACAAGCATTTGGATAATGTGAAAGAACAAAATTATTCTTTTCATAAGGAGTCCTTAACAAAAAAATTTAAACTAATATAAATGTGTCAGAAGTGGGAAAAGCTACTATGTCATAAGGATAAAGTATTAAATTTTATAAAATTTCCTATGATAAAAACTAAACTGCTTGGTTCCAAGGGACCACTGGATGGGACAAGGTTGCTGTGCTTTTGAATTTCAGTGTTGGCTTAGTTTATGGGCCAATAATCAAGGAGTAGGGATGGTAGAGCAGAGAGAAAAATACAAAAACTTAATGTTGAGACACTTTTCAATCTGAAAAAAAATATTTGAAATGGATCTAATGACTTCTTGAAAGATCTCATTTGCAAAAATTTTATCACCCCCAAATAATATTTTTTTCTTCTCTTCCGTAAGGTGTTCAGCTGCTATGCCTGTGTTTAAAAGACTCACTGAAAACTTCCCTTCCGTAAGGTGTTCCGCTGCTATGCCTGTGTTTAAAAGACTCGCTGAAATAAAATATATTCTGAAACTCCAGCTAATGAAAGTTTAGACAACTAAGGAGAATAACCTGGAAAAGTGAGGAAGATTGAACACCTTCCTCCCAGATGCATACAGCCAATCAGCAAACCCATCACATGTGGTCAGTAATGAGCCAGAGACTTTGGGACTGGGAAGAGACTACAGGAGCTGCAGAGAAAGAGAGAGGGAGACAGAGGCACTGCTCCTAATTTTTTCTAAGCATCATGAAGTTCAAGCAAACACAAAAAATCCCATAAGCATTATACTTTGAAATATTCCTACATGGCTCGGAAATTAACTCCAAATATAGATATTTTCTTATATTAAAGTCAACAGGCCCAACGTGGAGTCGATTATGCTAAGCCTCACATCACTGTGAGGTTTTGGCTCCTCTGGAAATGGACTCTTATCAAGTCAATCAGGGATCACCTGATCAGCATTATTTAGGTCATCTGCCTGATAGACCCCTTCCCATCCCCTGTAAAGAAAGTCACCTGCAATAACCCATTAGCTTTTTTGTCTGGTACAACTCCCTTGTTTTGGCTCCCTCCTGCCTATAAAATCCCTTGCCTTGTAAAGCTCTTCAGAGGTCCTTTCTATCTGCCAGATTGGATGCTGCTCGATTCATGAATTGCTGAATAAAGCCAATAAGATCTTTAAATTTACTCAGTTGGATTTTGTTTTTTAACACGTATAACAACTATCTGTGAGGCTAATATATCAAGAGAAATACTAACCTAAATAATAGTAGTAATACTATAACAGCATCCCCTATTCCTAAACATAAAGGATTCTTCCTGGGTCCCACATTTCATTTTTGAGTTAGCATTCTGGTAGGAATGTCTGTTGATGCTGGCTCTAGCCCATGCTGCTGAAGCCCACTGCACAGTCTAGGAACCCAGATTTGTGCACAGTTCAAGGCCATCTTTCTTACTGGTTAGGTCCCCTGCCTTCTTGATTCAGTTTTTGGGTATCACCCATGCATGGCATCTTTATCAGACATCTGAATCAAGCCCTTCATTAGAGCATCTTTCAATGGAGAGTCAGTGAACATCAGACACTGAGAACTTTAGTCCAAGTTCACGGCCTTGTAAGAAATCCTCTCCCATGGAAAAGGTTGAGGCAATTCTACCACAGATAGATCTTAGCTGAAAGAATCCACCATAATTCTTGGTTGACAAGAATTATGTGTCCTGTCAAGTGAGGGTCTGCTCTTGTCTAGCTGCCTGCCAGGCACTGGTAGCCAAGGATGTAACACCACAGGTCTTACGAGTCTAAAGTGCTGGGTATAGAAGTCAGTTGGGATTTTCCCAAGCAGCTGGTGCCTCCTTAGTAGGATCAGAATGATGAGATTGAAAAAGGTTTCGTTTAGTGGCTGTGGCTGATTTTTTTTTTTTTTTACGTTAAAGAGGACTAAAGGCAAAGAGGGTTAAGGTTACTGCTAAGAAGAGTTAGGGTGGTGAATTATTCCTCAAGTGATCTCTATCACACGGCCCTTTGCCCTGCTCACCTTTTACTTTCCTTACCACTTAACTTCCTCCTTACATTCTCACTTAGCCACTCCATCTAGCTGACACTTCGCTGACCTCACAAGTGGTGTGTGCACTTGTTCAAACTCATTTTGAGCCATTTAAATTTTCTTAATGAAAAAAACTTGTCTTTGAACTCATTGCCTCACCATTTTAATAACATGCATCTATATTTTTAGTGGATACAAAATACAGTGTTCGAGAGATGTAAAACTCTCTTGATCCGACATAGGACACCGGTGGTAAAAATCCCCTGCAAAGATAGATCGTCCACATTTCCCCCTCTCTCACTTTCTCTCTTCTCTTCTTGTGCTTTAGTCCTTTTCTGGTAGTGGGGAAGGGGAAACATTTTACCTACTTTAGAATCTCTGTTGTTCAGTGAGAGATGGCTTCTCAGCATTTATCTGTTTCTGTGGTAATACCTATACGTTTCCTTCCAGCAATTCCATTGCTCCCAGCAGTCATTTTACTATTCATTTTACTCTTCATTCTCTGCGTGACCTTTAATTGATTCTTTTGTTTGTGCATGCCAAAATACATTTTCTAACTCATTTTCCAAAGCTGGGCATATAACATAGTAAGGTAGTATAGTATGAACCAACTGAAAAATATGAGCAGCACTTTTTAATTAAAAAGGAAAATCAAATGGTATTTTCATTACATTTTCAGAAGTCATAGAATTATGAAGCTTGTCCAGACCTAAGAAATCACCTACCCCAAATCCTCATTCTGTATCTGAGGAAACTAAGATAAAGAGAGCTTGGTCAGACCTAGAATTAACTCATGGGACTACGAAAATATGTTCCACTACTCTGTTAGGCCTATGGCTTAATTTCACCTGTAACTTTGATTTTACTATATCTCAATAAATTAGGAAGTAAATATTTACCACATTGCATCTGTACTGACTACACTTTGTAAGGACTTCCTTATGAAATTCCTGACACCCTAAAAAAAGCATCCAAAATTATTATGCATTTGTTTTATGGCCCAACTGTTTATGAGGACAATACGACATGTTGTCATCTACTGGTAAGAATATTTATAGTCACTGACTATGACCCACACATCAACCTCTTTCGGATTGATAATTTACAAGAATTTGGGTGTAAATGTGTATTTATTTTGCTCTTTAGATTTT
The DNA here is from genome assembly GCF_017311325.1 of Ursus maritimus. Lineage (NCBI taxonomy): Eukaryota > Metazoa > Chordata > Mammalia > Carnivora > Ursidae > Ursus > Ursus maritimus. The sequence continues at coordinate 36,132,527 of NW_024423343.1, forward strand.
CATGGTTTCTTCTGCTCCAAAGACTTCTTTTTATATGAGTTTTTATCCCAGAAACGAATGTTGTGATTACCTTTCACCACTGACCCATCTGACTAAGTCTCAATTCTTCTCCAGCGTGAAGCAGCCTTTTTTTTTGAGCTATAAATTTTGGTTAATTCACAGCCTCTGAGGAATCTGTTGAGCATTTGAGTGCCATTCCTTATTGGACCTTGCTCCCAAGCAAGGGTAGATTGTAAAAGAAATATTTTACTAAGTAAATTAAAAAATATAACACATCCATCTGAAACTCTAGGGGAAAAAATAAAGCTAAATGTCAGTGGTGTTGCCACATAAAGTTTATAGTAATGTGAGCCTCTGACTTCTCAGGCAACCTGGGATTTTGGCAGAAATGCACTTGGAAGAGGGTCTCGGGTCATTCCCTTCCTATCAACTCTCTCGAAATTAGCAGAGATAAAAGCACTGAATGTCTTGACAGCCCTGATTTTTATTAAAAGCTTCCCTTAGCTCCCTGGCTGGATGTACGATTCTCAACAGATCCTGGTGGCACAATGGGTCAGCTTCTGTAACCCGGACCTTTTAATTAACCTGTGTATTGAAACCATGTCTTGGCTGTGGAGACATAATTTGTGTTGGCACCACCAGTGATGAAAAGAAAATTAATAACTAAGCTTTAGAAAGAATATTCTTTTTACCAGATTTAACTCATTTGTATGTAACTTGCTCTTAATTCCACTGAAAGAGTCAAAGGAAATCTTAACACATACATACAAAAAAATTATGAACATAAGAAATCTGAACAGTGAATAATTATCCATTGACTATTAAATGTTTCTTTCTGTAATCAGTTAGACTCGGAGCCCTCACCCACGAATTATTCCCTGGCCACAAAAGAAGGCTCAACAGCATGATAAACATATTAAATGAAATCTCTGTATCGAATAAACAAAAAATTCCTTCTCCTCCTCTCTGTGTTTGAGAAGTCTAGTTTATTAAATCAGGAATATTTCTCATTTAGAGAAACACTGAATATTTACACGCTGTACTACAATTTAACAATTTGGGTAAAAAAAATATGTTTTCCATCTGTATTTGCCAGTAAATTCTGAGCTTCGATCTTACTATCTTTTCAAATGCTAAGGCTCTGCTCTTTATTTTTCTTGCTCTCCTATTCCATAACTCTTACTAAGCTAAACTTTTCCCTTTTAAAATACCTTTTCTGTCGTCTACTACCCAGGCTGCAGATGAAAAATCCATGAATTTACAATGGTAAAGAATTCCATTTATCAAAGAGTAAAAAACAAGTCATCTTGAATGCCTTGGGCTTTTTATAATTATACAGCACATTTTTATTTTACTTTTAGAAAAAAAGAAAATAATACAGTATCTTCACATTCGCATTATGCCATGCAACAAAAGTAATTCATAACTTTCCCTCCTATTCAACAAAGTTTTCTATTAGAACTTCTTCCTGGCTATTTAAACATGTTTAAACTAATGGTTTTCTGTAATTTGTCTTTTTTCTTTGGAAACATACCGTGCCATTGTCAGTTTTTAAAAAGAAGCAATTTTCTGACTTTTGAGATTGAGCAGGTCAAGAAAAAATTACTACTGTTGAAAACCTGTAATTAAATAGGAAAATGCAGCTGCATTTATGAGAAACTAAAATTAAGTTTATTCTATTAATTCTTGATTCTGAAATGCTGTTTGAATTTTTGGTTAAGGTTACATTTAGAGCCATGTCTTATCTATCTGCTATCTTTGCTGATTACTTTTAGTAAGTAACATGTAGGAATATAATAGTCGTATTCTTATGGAAAGATAATTCTGATCGCTTTCTCTTCTTTCTTAAAATATCATTTTCAGAAGTACTTTCAAATGAACTAATGAAATATTCTTTACCAATTTGCATTTATTTTTATTATAATTATTCCGAATAAATATGGTCCCCAAATGTCAAAACTGTATATTCAAGAAATACACGTTAAGCACTAATCATTGTAACTCTAGAAAAAGGCCAGCATTTAGAAAATAAAGCAATCTCAGCTTTCTTTTTTAATTTATTTTCATTTTCATTAATTTTTCTAAATGTGATACATACCATTTTATCACATTAAACAATACTCATAAAGGAGGGTTTACTAAGAAATCAAACTGGTCCGTGAATTTATAAGATTACCAGACCCATTTCCTGATTACAGCTCCTGTAAGAACAATTCATCAAAGTAGGTTATATTTAAAGAGTTAAAATATTTTGTATAAACACAAGTCTAATAAACAAGTACAACCATTTAGGACAATTTAAAAAGTCATAATATTTGTCACTGCTTAATTTTAATGGTGCGTTTTAACAAATCAAGATAAACACCCTTTAACCTCCCCTACAAAACTCTTGGATTGAAATCTGAATAACATTTACATAAAATTAGGTATAATGTGAAAGCTTTATTAAAGCAAGTGTATGATACTATGAAATTATTTAGGTGCTGAAATAGTAGGAATCTCTATTTGAAAGCTGAAGCTGAATGTCAGAATATACATAAATTTTGCTATATCCTTAATCACAAAGTTTATATTTTTCTAAGGATATTTTAAGTGGCACAGTAATACAAAAAAAATCGTACTTATTTAACTGTAAATATATCTAAAACCTTATGCTTTGAAACTTTTTTCTACTTTGGGGGAAAAAAACTTTTTTTCTGGGAAAGAATGTTCTGGTTTTGTTTTTGCCATTGTTTAGATTTGTTTTAAACATCTCTTCAGCCAACGTGTGGATTTCTTCGCTGTGGCTACAGACCTATGTGATACTTGACAACGGCAGGGTAGTGGCTGGGAGACAGATACACGCAAAAGATATACTTTCCAATAACAACAGATTTATGGAAAGAAAAGTAGTAGGAAGTGATAAAAGTACATGGTTTGAGGGGGGAAATATTGCAATAAACCTAGGGCTTTAGTGAACACATTCCTCCTTCACGCTCCCGTTCAATCCTGTTACCTGTTTTGTTTGGTCATTTCTGTTCATTTGTTAATGTGCTAGTGCTCTTGGAATTCTATTTTCCAGATGCTTATATTCCACAGAGGAAAGGAAAACTGATCCATGAAGTTGCTATTTGCATAAAAGGCAGAAGCATCTGTCACGGGCTCCTTCCTGGTGGAGTTTGGCATCTAGGGACCGTGCAGCTGGTCTGCCCCAGCATTAGGTTCCCATGAAGGCAAAGAAAGTCCCCGGTGAGGACAGCATCGAGGGGCAGGGCGAGAACTCGCTCAGTTCACAATCGGCATAGTGACAATTTTATTTTTGATCGGATGATGACATAACTGGCCCTGTCACACACATACACACACTCATCACACAAACTAGCTCAGGTTGAGAACCGTCGTAATTGACAACACTTCCCTGTAAATATGTTTCTTATCAAGGTCATGATGAATTAATCATCATCATGTTGCATTTCGTTAGGTAGCACAGAGGGTGGAAATTTTAAGGCAAGGTTAGGGTTATTCACAGGGTTTTATTTTAGCGGGGATTTTTGCTTTGTTTGGTTTTGTTTTGTCTTGTTCTCTCTTACATCTAATTAAAATCCTGTGAGTGTGGATATCTTTGTGCTCACTTCACATGCACACAGAAAATTGCTTCTGTTGCTAAAGTAAATTGTAAAATCAGGATGGCACAAATAAACTTTAAAGAGGTATATTTCAGTTTCATTCTTCTCCACAATTATTCCTGCCTGACGCTCAAACCGACAATTCTAAGTGTCAAGGCCGGTGACCAGAAATATCCGTAAATGTCTATAAATGTCTGTTACTGGGTCACTGCAGAAAACTAGAGACAGTTTCCCACATGGATGAAGATAAACCAATTCAAAGCCAAAATCGCTTGCAATATTATCCAAAGTACATTTTAAATCTATCTCAGTGTCTGGTGTAGTAATGCTACTTAGAAATAGTTTTTATTATTAGCCTACTTTAATTTTTCCAGGCCGACACATTCACTCTTCCTTGTTGCCTGTGGATAGAGTTAAAACAATCTGTCTGACAAGGTCTTTGTGAGTAAATGGCACAGAGAAGCAGGCATAGTAACCAGTTAACAAATTCAGACTTTGTAATAATAACAGTTCTTTATAACAAACTGGTATAATTGGACTAAAAGTTTCTCTGATGCAAGTTCATCAGTAAGCAGTAATCAGATAGGAGGCTTCTTTGAAACTTTTCTGATTCATAAATAATATAGTAGTTTACAAAGAGGAAGTTTGTGGGAAGCAGCAGTAAACAGTCTCGCAATCCATCTGTTATTACGGAATCCAGAAGAGCTGAATCAGGATCCACGTTGTTTATCATATAAAAGATGCTTGGGAAATGTTGCTGAAATAATTATTAACCAAAAATGTCATGTTTTTACTTTTTAGAAGTCTGAGTCATATGGATTGCCATGAAATATACCCACCTGTGTGAATAAATGTAGGCAGTTTACCTGGATTAATTATTTGGTAGAATACCAAATGTGGTTTAAGAAAAAAAAAAAAAAAGCCACACCGTGGCAGAATATATCCTTTTTCTTTAATTATTGGTTAATTTTTAAAGTTATTTCCAAATATGTTTTTTCAAGTGTTATGTGACTTTTAAGAATGTAGCTTGAAAGTCCCACATAGAACGTGATTAAATTCAGTATTTGGCACATGAAATTAAAATAGCCAAAGCCAGAATGTCTTTCCACTGTCCAATCTCCTGACCTAAACCTCACCCCGTTTTCTCTCCTATGTTCCCAACACACACACACACACACACACACACACACACACGTGCGTATAGATGCACACACTTAACTGAAAGGAAAGATATAGTGTGAGAATTTTACTCTCATTGCCCTTTTAGGTACTGGAATTATTCCTCAATTCTAACTTGCTTGATACTTATGTAATTTTTTTTTCAATTTTGGAAAGAACAAAACCAAGAAATGTTTTAATGCAAGGGAATTTCAACAGTGAGGCATGCTTTGTTTCAGATTTGCTCTAATGAGATCAAAGTGTCTGTCCTTGTACAGCTTTTTGTCCAAAGCATGATGATAATATACCCCACCATAGTAAGGGAAGCAACTCCTAACAGAAGACATGGTAATAGACAACCAGAGCCGAGGTTTTTTAAACATCCTAAAACAATAGCAATAAAGTATTCCTGTGGATCTCCAGTAATACCTAAAAATGTAATACAATGAGTCTATCCCATGTCCTTAATCAGCTAGAAATAGATTTTGCCCTTTATGGAAGAAATGAACTAAAAACCTAACAAAAACAGTGTCAATGGAAAGCTGGCCATAAGGGAGGTAGTCGGCATAAGAATCTAAACCATCTACCCTATTTCACCTTCCTTGTTTCAAATTGCTTTGGAATACTTTGTTGTCCTTTAGAGAAAACCTGGATAACAAAAACCCACAGATAACCCTTCCTTAAGTACATTCTGTTGGGCAGAACCATACAGAAACCAGCTTGACCCATTTTGTTCCGTATCGGTTCCCCAGACCGAGGGCTGTTTTCCCTGCAAACATTGACAACAGTGCCATCTCCTGGCTGCACAAATCAAGTCCTTCCTATGTTCTACTTTGTCAAACTGCTGTAAGCTCGTTATTCAGATAACGAATAATCTTCAGCTTGGTTTTCAAACACAGTACTTTCTATTAGTAAGTGTGCTGTTGTGCCTTTGTAACTAGGACTGGGACAACGTAAGTCGCTTCTTTTCTTTTGATGTATAATACACCTGTGTCAGTAGAAAACCTTTGATTGTCTCTAGAAGCTGAAGTATTTTAATTTCCTTTTCCCACTTTCCCCTTCTTATCTTTAACTTCTGACATTTTACCTTAACCTTAACCTATGCCTACCTACTCATTTTATCCTAAGAATTGTTTCTGTATACACAGCTCTCTATATATGTGTCTTTGCCAATCTATTGTATTCGACCTCCCCAGGACTATGGGTGACATTTGTGTGAAATTCATTTCATATTTTAATTCTCACTCTCCTTTTCTAGTATTTCTTTATTCTTAACAATCTTTTCATGGCTCCTCATTTAAACCACCACTATATTTTTCTATTGTCATCCAAATTAGTAAAATTTAACAATCAGTAAAACGTACATGAATAGCTATAATTGCTTTAAAATCTCCATAGCCATAAAATGCTAGCTGCTGTTGATGCACGTTGGAAGAAAAGCTACATCTTTTCATGTACATTCGGCAATAGATAAATAGCCAAAATAGCAATGTCTCTTTCAACCTTTCAATATGTTCAGTAGAGCTAAACACCAAATGGAGTAATGGTAACATGCGAGGAAAATTCTGTATCTTCATAAGCATTTTAAAAAACCACCATGGAGAGAGGGATGGCAGTGCTTTGGACGGGGTGCTCAACAGATACTGGCTGAAAATAATTAGGTGACCAGGTCCAAACAGGAGCACAAGAAATGGCACAAGTGAATGCAACACTGTTACAGACAGGAAGGCAGAGCACGTGTAAATTTCCTAACCAAATGAGTTGCACAAAAGACACTTGAGCTTTTCTTATTCTTTAAAAAAAAAAAAAAAGTTGTTTTTTTAAGTACTGAGCTTGTCAAATTTTAATCAGGGAGATAGATAAGTGACAGATGAGGAGTAGTAAATGATGAGAAAATCTAAGTGGGCAAAAAGAAACAAGTGAGAGTAGAGAACAAAAGCTCACCCAGGGAAGGGAGGTGGGGGGGGATGCAGGGAGGGAAGGGTTGCAGAGAGAGTGAGGCCCCAGAAACCCAGGCGGAGACTCCAGTTAACCCTGTACTAGGAGAAAACAGACCCAAGCACCAATTGTTCCAGAGGCTCTGGGAATCAAAGTGTCTGTGAGATCCAGACCCAAGTGCGGGACACAGAAATGAGCAGACCTGATTTCAAGGGCCAAGGAATGACAGACATTCCTGCGGATGCCACCGCTCAGCCAGGCCACGTCCTGAGCTGCTGTTCACAGCAACGTCACAGCCAACGTCTGCGGGCTCCACTCCCCCACTAGCCCAGGGGCTCCCAAACTTGGACTACACATTATGGTCACTCGGAGAGTCACTCCTGAGGTCCAGGTCGCACTTACATGACTCTCTGGGATCTGGCAGGTACACGTTACAGATCCCCAGGTCCTGCCAGAGGGCCCCAGAGTGTGGGAGCCACTGGAGTAGGTCAAACATCTCCCCCGGGGGCAGATTGAGTCCCTTTCCTTACCCTTGGGGCATTCAGAATCTGCCAACACACCTTTGCATAGGAAAGTAACAAACGTTAGCTCTTGATTGACTTTCATGTATTTTCATTCCAAACCCTTATCCCTTCTGCTATGCTACAGAATCCAACATTTCCACTTCTTAAGCCTATGACCTAGGACAAGCTACTCCACTCCCTCAGCTTCGGTTTCCCTGTTTGTGAAGTGGGCTTTATGGTAAAGCCGCTGAGAGGATCAAGCAAGATAACTCCAGCAAATCCCTCGGCTCAGCGCCTGCCAAACAGCGCTCCAAAAATGTCAGCCACTATTATTATCCATTTATTCATGAGTTAATTCCCTGCCAGCATAAAGGATTTTTTAAAAGGCTTTTGTAAAACAAAAAGTATCAAGAACTTCATCATAGTAGCCTGAAAAGGGGAAGTTCAAGAGACGAGAGGAAGCAGCAATCTCGTTTGGAAGGTTCGGGTAACGTGAAAGATGAGGCTTGAAGGATGAGGTGTTCTTTGCAAACCCAAAGGCAACCACACACCTTATCGTCTCTGCCCACAGCCTCCACTTAAAGAACGTGAGATTTAGGAAATCAACAGATAATCCATCCACTGTTCGGAGAAACAGAAATGTGCTTCGAGGGAGGGAATGGGATTACAAGCGGTGACCAAGTGCGCCCCAGCCAGCCCTCTGAACCTGGGCTAGCCGAACCTTCCGCCTGCTGTGCGTGGATCTTAGAGAAACGGCCCCGGCACGGCAGGGTAGATAGGGTGGGGAAGCCAGCCTTCCGAGCCACTGGTCCACCAAGGAGACCTCGTGTCTGGGTCCACGGGGCTAGAAACGCTTCCTGAACCAGCAAAGCGCCTCCGGGAATGAAGAGTCCCTGATTTCTGCCCCTGCTGGCCCCTCCGCTTGAATTTGGGATATCCCGTGCAAGTTGTACAATTGCAAAGAACTCAGTTATTGCACCTCAAGCTAGGGGTGGGGCTGCCGGGGCAGGAGCAAGGGCGCTGTGCGCGAGATGGATGCGTATAATGGAGTTAAGTGTATTATCTTGAAGCCCGTGAAGTCTGAAAGGCAAATTAACCTAAGAGGCCCTCGATAAGCTTTATGGAGGGGTAAAAAGCAGATCGCTCTGGGTAGGAAGGGTTTCATCAAAGGCCAGGAAAGCTAGATGATTGGCCATTATGTGTAAATTAGAATCTGTTTTCACAATAATCAACTTGTTAATTTTCCATGAAATTATTTCAAAGAAATTTCAGCATTTCCTGAACTCTCTTTATTTGCCTCTATCCTTTTCTTTCACCAGATGGACATAATGTCAATGTTTAAAAGGAAGTATTTATGCCTTTCTTTCAGCAGTTAATTGCTACCTGTCAGGCAGTTGAAGATTTCAGGCAAGCCTGAGCAGAGTAAAATGTGTAGCCTTGAAAAGGCAGAAATTCACTCACTCAACCAATGTGTCCTGGGCATCTCTGTGTAGGGCCCGTGGTGGTTTCACTCAAAGCCAGGCAGTGAACACTCTGAACACTCAGACCGAAGGAAGACTATTACCGCCTCCATATCAGACTAACACCAATAAGAAGCCTAGCCGGTATGGGCCGAACTGGGTCCCCCCCAAATTTATAAGCTGAAGCCCTCGCCCCCAGTAAATCAGAATGTGACTGTATTTGGAGACAGGGCCTTGAAAGAGGTGGGGAAGTTAACATAAGGGTTCGGGAGGGCCCTAAGCCAATTTGACATATGTCCTCATAAGACGAGGAAATGTGGACACACAAGGAGACACCCGGACTGCGTGTACACAGGGGACAGGCCATGTGAGGACACAGAGAGAAGAGAGCCACCTGAGAGCCAAGGACAGAGGCCCCAGGAGAAACCGACCCTACCCACACCTTGATCTTGGACTTCTCGCCTCCAGAACTATGAGACCATAAATTTCTGTTGCTTAAATTGCCCAGCTTGTGGCACCTTAGTACGCAGCTCTGGCAAGCTAAGACACAAGCCAAATACCTACCTGGCAAAAATGCCTTAGTTTTCTTTCGCACCTACAACAAACTCCAGTTCTTTCAGGTACCATTTTGTGTCCTCTTTCTTCCAGAAATCTCAGCCCTAAATTAGTCCCCGAGTACCCCTGGACCTCTATGAACTACTACTCTTTGCCTCTAACAAAGGAAATTTAGTGTGTGTGTGTGTGTGTGTGTGTGTGTGTGTGGTAAATAGCCCATAGCCAAAAACTATTTCTTAATGAGTTTCAGAGAAAAAATGTTTGAAAAAGTATGTGACAACTTGTTACATTCTCGTAATTTGCTCTAGAGTTAGTACAATAAAGTAAAACTTCATTATAACACGGAATATAATTTGTACAAAATACTACTACTACTTGCATGTTGAAAGATTAGTTCTGCCTGGATCCAGCACACGTGTCATATTTCTGGAAAGTCATTTGACACGAATCAGTCTAAAAAATAAAACAAGCAGGTGCATAATATATTACCCAGAATAAAATAAACATGGCTTCATTTTTAAGTGCCAGAGTTTATTTCGTCCATTAAATCTCCATCAGCTACTGCAGGTTTGGCATAGAGGCTTGGCGCCCTCTTGTGTTCACTCTGGGACAGGTTCGTTCATGGAACCTAAGAATTCACCCCACAGCGTCTTTCAATCCCTAAAAATTGCAATAGAACACTCAACAGAAATCAAACTCCCCTTCGCTACATGAGTTATATCAGTTATGAAAATACTAAGCAGCTACAATATACAGTGTTATAAAATTTCAAGTTGTAAATAAACATTTCTGCACCCACGCAACTCGCTGAGAATTTGAGCCGTCTTTTCTCTAGGTTATTAGACAAAAGGTTTTTCACTTGCTTTTATAGTCAGCAGGCCTTCATATTGATTTGTTAATCCTTCAAAATTTTAGTTCTAAGTCTAATTTTAGTTCTCCAAGAACCCTGTAAAAATTATTAATTTTACTCAGATTTCCCTGAAAAATATTTTTCAAAATATTTTCACAAATGAAGCCATAAAGCGTGTTTTCTGTAATGACTATATATCTGTACAATCTTGTTTAAGATGACAATTGTTAATGTCACTTTTACTATTCCCATCAAAAAGATGAATAATTATAAGCAAATTGCCAAAAGATGACCTCATGCAGACTAGTTTAGTCTGTTGGTGATTACAGTACAGAAGGTCACACTGCACATTAAAGTTAATTTCCCCAATTCAGATCTAATGGGCGCCCACCTTAGTTATTCCTTGTTTTGTGTAGATATCATAAAATACGAGTTGGCACCTATGTTACAAACCATATGAGCCTCTCCTTATTTCTCATTACTAAAATTTTGTTCAAATAGCATACATCAAAATCTAACCACCCAATTTATATTTACACTGTACTCAGATTTAACCATGTCCATCTGGGGCATGGGCTTCATTTTCTTACAGGCATAATTTAACTCCCCAAGTGATTTGTTAAACTGAACTCCAAAGGCAAGAGGACTGGCAAATTGACAAGGGCTACTTCAGAAGATTCCAGAAGATGCAAATACAAAACAAATACCTCCTAAGTCCTAAAAGACACTGACAACATTGAGAACAAAGAGAAGTGATTTGAAGCTGATAGCAGCAGAAGCAGCCATAAGGCTGAATAAGAATATTTGATATAAAAGCAGAAAACAAGGGTTTTAATCAAACTCTGCCACAGATAGCCAGGGACCTTGGTCATATATGGCCGTTTCTTGAATCCTCAGTATCATTGCCAGTAAAATGGGCATAAGTCTTTATGAATTATTAATAATAAAACACATACTAAATACTCAAGAAAAAGGGTACAAATAAGATTCAGTTGATTAATCAATGCAGTTTAGATATTTAATACAGGCCTAGAAGCAACTGCACTAATGATTCCCTTGTTCTTGGGAAGATGTCTTTATTTTTTTAGACCTTGAGAGGAAGTCTGAAATCAGAGTTACGTGCAAAATGACCAAGACAAACGGGGAGTTCTGGTCTGGATTCTGGAGGACGATTCATCAGGACAAGCAGTCCGAGGTCACTTCTTCACCCTTGTGAGATGTGCGCACATACACACATGCACATAGACACACACATGTACACACACACATACACTCATGCACACACACAAAAGGCTCCCTACTCTTTACAAGTCAAATACAGTAATATAGCTCGCACCTTTCATAGTACGCTTCCATCAGTTTTTAAAATTGTCTTTTCAGTGATTAAAACAAAAAGAAACTTGTAAAGATTTCATTTAATAACTATTTCCCTCCTTCTTCCCTTCTTTTCTTCCCTCCTTCCCTTCCTCCCAGATAGGAATTTTGGCCAAGTATTTTAATCATTAGATTTTTCACCACCTGGATAAACAAGTAATAATGCAAATGAGGGGGCCCCTGGGTGGCTCAATCATTAAGTGTCTGCCTTCAGCTCAGGGCTTGATCCTGGCGTTCTGGGATCGAGCCCTGCATCAGACTCCTCCGCTGGGAGCCTGCTTCTTCCTCTCCCACTCCCCGTGCTTGTGTTCCCTCTTTTGCTGGTTGTCTCTTTGTCTGTCAAATAAATAAATAAAATCTTTTTTAAAAAATGCAAATGAGTAGTGCAGAGAATTGGAGGTGCTCTAGGGAGCCCTGAAACCCCAAAGAGTTGAGTTCTTCAGCTCTGCAGCACGAGGAGAGCCTTCCCTATTCCCAGGTAGAATTCCTCCAGCTTTGGAGTCTCAGAAAACTTTGTTCTTGCCCTCATTAAAATTAAAGTCAGATTGTATTTGCACACAAATGTATGTTTGAGCAGAACCACAAGTCCCCTGAGGGCAGGAACTGTATCATATTCAGCTTATTTGAATTCCCAATGGTCTAGACACACCTGCGTAGGATGGGGGAGGGGAGAAGGCCTGAGCAGGAGAACCCACAGTCCTGGCTAAGTGTCCTAAGTGTGCCCCCAACCCCTGAGGCAAGTGGAAACACAGCTCTGAACCTCAATTTCTTCCCCTGTTGGGTTAATAGAATCTGTGCCTCTCAAGATGGTTGAGAAGATCAAATAGTGTGCGTGAAAGCAAATTTTGAACTGCACAGGGCTAAAAAAAACAACCTAGTTTGGCAAGTTTGGGCAATAATAGGAGCCAAACACAGATATGGAAAATCATGCAATTGTCTGGCTCACCAGAACTCCCTCTTTTATAGGAAACACAGAAAAAAGTAAAGCAAGTAGTCCATAGCGGTGAATTTTAGGTGTCAACTCAGCTAAGTTCTCGTGTCCAGTTCTTTGGTCAAATACCAGACTAGATGTTGCTGTGAAGGTATCCATTAGATGTGGTTTACGGTTCAATCGGTAGACTTTGAGTAAAGCAGATTTCCTTCCATAATGTATGTGGGTCGCATCTAATCAGTTGAAGGTCTAAATAGAACAGAAAGACAAGCCTCCTCCAGCAAATGAATTCTGTGAATTCNCAGGAAACAATCTTCAGACCGGAACTGTAATGCTGGCTCCCTTGGATCTCCAGCCTGCCAGACCACCTTGCAGATTTTGGACATGCTGTGTTCCCTAATCACATAAGCCAGTTCATTAAAATAAATCTCTTTTATTCATATATACACATCCTATTGGTTCTGTTTCTCTGGAAAACCCTAATACACACACACATATGTATTTTACACATATGTGTGCATGCATGTACGCAATGTTTTATGTATGCACACGCATGTGTTATATATATCATGTATGCTTTATATGTATGGGTATGTTCTTATGTATGTAGTTCTGAGAGAACCAGGCCCAAAATGCCCTTGGTGAGGAGACAAGACCTACTGTCCTGAGGAAGTGGGAGTTAGACAAGAATTAAGGTTAATATCCATCTCCAGGCCTGGATAAAACTGTGGCCTGGGATCATCTGATTCAGCAGAACTCACACTCACATTCCTCCCTGCAAGCCACAAAGTCAATGCGGCTCCTTCAGCGTCATTACACCCAAACCTGCCCCTGCCCCTCTGTCACTTCCGAGTCTCTATGCCCCTTGCCTGGTGTTCTGTCTCCCTGGCAGCCTGGTTCCGGTCCCTCTCTCTGCAGGCTCCCTGCCAGTCCAACCACCCCCTCTCCAGAGGAAGCCTGTCAGTCACGTCAGTCCTGCTCCGACCTGCACCTGCGGGGGCTGTCGTGCGCCTCCACTCTGCCGCTGCCATTCTAGGAGCACGCGATCACTTGTGCTTCCTCGGCCACATTCTGCTGTTTCCCGCTCCTCAGCTTCACGTAAGTGCCTACTTCGTGGGGTGCTCTTCCCTTGTCTGCCCAGCATCTCGTGTCCACCAGTGTAACATACCCCCTCGCGGAGGCCTTCCCCCCAAACCCTTTGCAGTGGCATTCATGCCAGCCTCCTCCGGGGGCTTCCGCCCATGCCCCCCAGCACAGCCCTCAGCCCCTTTTCACTCATCTTTGCCTACACAGCACCTGCCCCGCTGCCTGACACGCAGTTTGCCCTCCCTGCCCGACGACCAGATAGAAGTGGAGTTCATGCCTGGGATGCCGACTGCCAGCTGCCGTCCTGACTTACTGACCAGGGCGAGACCTTTTGGGAATGAGGAAGGTGTCTGTGCCCTCCTCTGGCTGGAGCCAGAGGAAAGATTTCGCATCTTTTTTGAGGGGTGGTCAGGAGATCTGGAGCTAGTGATCTGGTGCCTGGCCGGCCAGGACACAGGCAGAGGAGTGTGCAGGGCTGAAGAGAGATGGGGAGTGCAGGAGTGTGGAAGGACAAGGTTCAAGAGGGCAGGGTAGTATGAACTGAGGGAGAAGGTGATGTGGAACAGGAGATGAGAAGGAGGTTAATAATGACCGCACAACAATAATAATGAGCAGGGCTGAAATGGAATGAATGGTGGCAGTTCAGGACGAGCTGGAAAAGACAGAAGAAACAAATACAACTGGACAAACTTGTGTTGATGGGAGACGAAGTGCCAACAAGTGGAGAAAAGGGGTGCGGTGCAATATGGTTTTTTCCTGAGTGACTTGTCTTAAAATGGTAAAAGAATGTGCTATTGATTTTTATACTCATCTTAGAAAAACTTTGGGGGGCGCTTGGGTGGCTCAGTCGGATAAGCGTCTGTCTTTGGCTCAGGTCATGATCTGGGGTCCTGCGCTGGGTTCCTTCTCCCTCTCCCTCTGCCCCTCCTCCCCGCTCGTGCTCTCTCTCTCTCTTTCTCTCTCTCAAATACATCAATAAAACCTTTTTTTTTTTTAAAGAGAAACTTCTTTGGGAATGATGAGCCCTCAGATGACATAATAGGATGCTGTCTTTGAAGTTTCCATGGATTTCTTTTTTTTATGGTTGCCAACATAAATTACGTTGTTTATTATAATTTTTCTTTTAGGAAACACTCCTAGAAAATGTTTCAGAATCCAGTTATGAAAAAAAAATTATCTTAAATTAATATAAAGGAAGAAAGTAAGAACATTCAAGGAAATACCAAAAAGGAAATTAAATTCAACAGTTTCCTATGTAACTTTAACAAACTCTAATAAAGGGATGACTTGTAAAATCAGTAATCTCTCTCTTCTTGCCTGTAGAATCAAATTGGTTCAAAAAAGAAGCCAAACTTTTTACATTAAGAACAACTGGCATACTAAAATGATGCCTTATAAGTACTAACATGTTCGCCTGAAACTTTAGACACTAGCGCTGAGTCTCAGGCCTGGAAACTTGCGCTCGGCCCCGGGAGGGAGCCACTGAAACATTGTGGGTTTGGCATCTCACGTCAAGCCAATCCCTTTGCTATTTGAGTTCATTTATTCTTGGCAAAATGGAACTTCCTGTCTCTAAGAAGAAAGATTTTTAAAGTCTCATAAAAATTATTCCAAAGTTTTCTTGGACTTCAAAAGGGTCTTATGAAACAACATTTTTATTAGTTAAATTTATGGAATATGGTACATAAGGATTATATTTTCTTATATCTTAAATAAGTAACAATTAGGGCAAAACCAATAGGATGCAGAGTTTGGAGATGGTTGGCAAGGAAATCCCCAGGGGACCACTTTACTGTGAGTTAAAGAAAAACATACTTTCCAAGGAAGGAATGTGTTCTCTCTCTAGGAACTCCAGAACTGGGGTGTGGCCCCGGTTTCTTCAAACTATCAAAGTCCAAAATGTACCACCAAGGGAGGCATCCTTACACTACAACCCACCCGAACTTCTGAAGGTGAAAGCAAAAAACGCCCGTCTACTGGCCTTTTTGTTAACTACTGTTGCCATTACCTATTCTCATGGGAACCAGCCTCCCAATTCCCCTTTTTGGAGGCAAATAAGTCAGATGCTCTGTGTAATGACTGTCATGAGGTTTGTTCCAATACCAGGAGGCAAAAAGAATTCCATAGCCCCTATTGATGGCATTTTACTCAGTGGGCCACGTCTTCAAGACATGCAGAGATGGAAAGTTAGCTTCTTGATAAAGGGTAAGCATCAGCAGGAAGAGCTGAGGTCTGGACAGAGAAGCCTAAAAAGCTTCTGTGCCTTCCAAGCTCACAATGTGGGCTATCTCCAGTCTTGGAGAGACCACAGGATGCTGTTCAACCCTTCCAGATGGCCAAGCAGGTTGATTATTAATTTTATATTTTGAATAGTGGGTTAAGTTGGATGTTTGGAATTTAGTCCACCAGATTTATTTAATGTAATAGATCTTTGGTAACCACGCATTAATTATGTGATTTCCTGAAGTTGCCATATTGCTTAGAAAAGCAAAAATCATCAAAACATTAAATATTTATTAATAACCTGACCACAAATAAGAATGAGTCCTCATTCCAACAGCCCTCCCGGCTGTGTCCATCCAACACATAAGGTCACATCTTTATTCATGAGTTTTTCCCCAGAGAGTCTGCTGTTGCAAATGGTAAACGATTCAGTGCTAAAATACTGCAAATGGATTGTAAAGGGAAATGCAAGTCAGGCCGAAGATGCAAGCCTTCACGGAGCCAGGGGACGCAGACCACGAGAGCCACATGAATCGCAGGCACAGCTAATTCCCTTTCTGCCTTGGAAGGTGGCAGCGTGGGTTTACCTACTGTGACAGGGGTAATCAGGGAGCCAATGTGTGCACACAGTGGGTGACTGAGAGGGATAGAGGAGGAAGGGAAAAAAAGTCAGTTGATGGATAGACTAAAGGAAAACACTAGGGTGGGTCAGGATCGTCCTATGGGTATTAGAAAACAAGGATAATGCCATAAATGATACGGGTAGTGACCGAAGAGCAAAAGATTCCACAAAAGAGGTTCTCAGTGAAAAGTTGTAATAATTCCAATATAAAATAATTATTGGGGCTCCTGGGTGGCTCAGTTGGTTAAGCGTCTGCGTTCCGCCCAGGTCATGATCCTGGTGTCCTGGGATCCACCGAGCCCCATGTCGGGCTCTCTGCTCAGTGGGGAGCCTGCTTCTCCCTCTCCCTCTACAGCTCCCCCTGATTGTGCACTCTCTCTCTCTTATAAAATAAAATAAAAAAAACTTCAGATATAATATAATTATTACTAAATTATACAATAAAATAATTATTAAATTATTATTAAATAACAAAATAAAAATCGCTATTGGTATTATGGTTAATTATAATGATTTGATCTATAAAATTCAAAATCATAGTCACATAAGAAAAATTTTTCGATGTATTCAGGTGTATACATTTTTTTGCTGCTATGTTAGTTTATAAATATATGTATGTACGTGTGTGTTTGTATGTGTATAACATACATGTTCTGGAAAAGTAGGAAAGACGAGTGGAAAAAATAATTATGAATGAACTAATACAGAAATAGAAGAAACTCTGCTCAGAACAGGAAGCATCCTGAGGACCCACTTTTAACCACCTCTGTCACACAAAGTTACCAATAGAAGCAAGCTTCAACAGCATGCCGCAAGATGGTAAAAAAGAACGATGGTCCAAACAGGAGGGTTCGGGAAGCAGACTGACCTCCTCCTCTCCTTTAGATAATCCACAAATTATTATAAAATACTAATAAGGAGCCACATTTCTAATGAATCTAGGTCAGCGAGCCATAATGTCAGGACAACAGTTAGTACGCAATCATGTGAATGGTTAGCACTCAACCTTCTTTGTGTTTGGTCTGTTTTGAATGGTTTTCAATCTTTTAAAGATCATCTGGGCTGTTAAACTTGTGATTTTGAATTAATTGCTTAGAATGCTCAATTAAGTGTATCATTATTACTTATTTGTTGGAGAAATTTTATTTTTAAAATGCATTTTCCAAGTAGTATGTGAATATTTAGTATAATCGTTTACTTTTTTAAATGCTAGTAGCTTGATATTCAGATAGTCGAAATTATTAAATTTACACAAAGTGACTTTGTATATACCCTTCCACACTACAAGAGCCCTTTGATGGGTTTTTTAATGAAGAAGAATCTATCCATTTGTTGTTCATTCGAAAACGGAGCTGCAAGTTTTACTTGCATTATATTAAATAGAGCTTATTTTGATAAATTTAATTCTCTCCTTCTGCGAATTAGTGTGAACCTCTTGTACATCAGAGTTTATGAGCAAACTAGCCTGGGACTGATCTCCCACTGATTCTATTTCCAATACTTCCTAAATTAAGGCTTTTCAGAGCAATAAATAGAGACATAGAAAAGTTGGTTTCTGTTTTCTGTGTGTGTGGAGGAGATAGAGGTGAGCAAATTTGTCACAATGTCTGTGTGAAATAGATTGGAAAGTAACTGAGTCCTCTTGCAACTAACTAAGGGTAACAAAGTTGCAGTCTGTGACCTGAGCAACAACAAAGCAGAAAGATACCATTGGAAACACAGCTGTGGCCTGCAGCGTCCGCCTGTCTGTCTGTCTGTCCGTCCCAGAGTCCCTCCCACTAGACCAATGCTTTGGAAAGCTGGGCCCTTGCCCTGGAATTTTCAACAAGTTACTTGCCTTTGCCTCTGTTTACAAAACATAAATTGGCAACATTATCTCCTTCTTATTGTGAGGATAAAATAAAAGAATAAGGAATTCTTTTTTTAAACATAAAATGCTGTAAAATGTAAGGTATTTTAGAAGCCATAGTGGTGGAGTTGGGGTAAATAAGGGGGAAAATGAAATAAGCATTTGGAAGGTCCTAAGGTGATGTGCTAAGTGACCCTGGTTGGATTAAAACCCTACACAGCACTTCCAACAACATCAGTAAGACAACAAAGCTTCAGGTGAGAAGAGGAATCCTGGAGGGAAGTTTCTTTCATAAAAGAAGAGACTCCTGCTGCCCGGACCAGGCAAGGTCGCACCGCTGGTGCTTCCTCAGCCAAGACAAGGTTGCAGGGTTGGTGCTCCGTCACAGTGCCAGTGCCCCGTTACTGCAAGGTCGGGGGGGGGGCGGGGGGTGCTGGCCCCCGCCTCCCCCCGCCATAGCATCTGCCCTGCCCACCAGCTCCACGCGAGCTCCATGCATGGGATGACGGAGATGGAAGCCCAGAACCAGGCTTTATAAGATGTCCCCACACAACAGAGTGAGACAATCCTTTCTCCAGGAATGCCCCCAAAGTCCCCCAAGCTAACCAAGATCTACATGCTCCATCTCACACCCCTCCTGAGAGGGTCACCACCTCCCCCCCACCGTCTTTGCAGGAGGCCCAGTGTCCCATGCCTTTCGGGAGAGTCCAGTGAGTACACTGGGAATTGCCCCCAATTTCTGCCTGACTGGGTTTACGTGAGCGCCTGTGGCATCAGGACAGCCCTGTGCCTGCCCTCCCCCGGCCCTACATTGTCGCTCCCTCTCAGATTCACATACAGCTCTGACCCTTAGCTTTCTTTTCTTTTCTTTTTTTTAAGATTTTATTTATGTATTTGACAGAGAGAGACAGCCAGCGAGAGAGGGAACACAAGCAGGGGGAGTGGGAGAGGACGAAGCAGACTCCCAGCAAAGGAGCCCGATGTGGGGCTCCATCCCAGGACCCTGGGATCACACCCTGAGCCAAAGACACCTAACGACTGAGCCACCCAGGTGTCCCTGACCCTTAGCTTTCTAATCTGGACCTTCACCTTGAACCAAGTTCTGTAGGAAGTTCTTGACACTGAAGGAAGTTATCTCCATCTTTTCAATTACCCCAAGCACTCTGAGCACATTTTAGCAGTTTCAAAATCCATTGGGTAAAACGTTGTGGGGAGAATATTCACAGTCACGGAGCATCTCCAACTGGAATCCTCGTTCATTCCCACTGGGGAAAGGCTTCTGTCTATGGTAAACACCTGGGGTGGTGAACTTTATGTTAACTTGACTGGGCTTCAGGGTGCCAGATACTTGGTCAAACATTACGTTGGGTGTGCCTACCAGAGTGTTTCGGGATGAGATTAACATTTGAATTGGTAGACTGAGCAGATTGCCCTCCCCTGTGTGGGTGGCCCTCATCCAATGAAAGCCTGACTAGAACGAAAGAGGCTGACCCGCCCTCAAGTCGGGAGGAATTCTGTCAGCCTGACTGCTGGGCTGGGACACTGTTCTATTCCTGCCTTCAGATTGGAATCGAAAAATGGGTTCATCTTGGGTCTCAAGCCTGCTGGCCTTTGGATTGGACCTTCTGTCATCAGCTCTCCTGGTTCGGGCCTTCAAACTTGCACCGGCAGTTCTGGGTCTCCAGCTTGCTGACTGTATACCTTGGGATTTCTCTGTCATTAAAACTGCTTGAGCCAATTCCTTATAATGCAAATATATAAACATATAAATAAAAATATTACACTTATGAACATATAAATAAAATATGAAATATATGTGTGCTATTGGTTCTGTTTCTCTGGACAACACTAACAAACCAAAGCAGGAGGTTAACCTTGGCCTCATTACTAATGGCACAACAGACCCTGCATGCCTTCAGAGCTGAGGCAATGGCAAGGATGCGACATCATCCCTACGGTTATTCTTGCCAAACCAGAGTCTCATCACATGGAATTCTAGAAGATAACAGAATCTTATTGGCCCGGGTGCTTCAAAATGGCCATGCTCTGCAAACAAAAGGCAAGGGACATGGTGAAGGAGACTTAGGAGACAAGACACCTAAATGTAAACATGAACCTTGATTGGATGCTGAATCAGCAAAAAGCCACACAAGACGTTTCGCGAACAGTTGGAGAAACTGTAAAGTAGACTGTACAGGATAATGTTGCTGCATCGCTATTAAATTTATTGGAGATGATGAAGATGATACAGCCACTTAGAGATGAAGAGAGAGAAGAGATAAAGCAAATAAGGCAACAATTGAGCACGTCACCATCCATGAAGCCGGATGAAGAGTGTATGGGTTGTACTATTCTTTCAAAATTCCTGTTTGAAATAGCTCTTTAAGTACGATTTTGGGGAAGTACATGTGCACGCCAGCACTGAAATACCCAGACATTGTAAGCCTCCAGATGTGCTCCTGTGTGGGGGACACAGCCCGCCTATGAAGTATTCTTGCAAAAAAGGGGGGAGACGGGAAAAAAATAGAACCTGAATATAACCAATCTTCCAGAGCTAACGCCCATTCACAGGAATTACGGCTCAGAGTGGAGAGAGCTACCTGACACCACGAGAGACCAAACAGACAAATGTGGAGTGGAGGACGTTCTTCAGGACACCTGACCTGTTTTTATAAGTCATGGCAGCAGGTGGGGGAGAGGACTGTCCTTACTAAAAGAGACTTAAAACATATAACACTCATGGGGCACCTGGGTGGCTCAGTCAGTTAAGTGTCTGATTTTGGCTCAGGTCATGATCTCAGGGTCCTGGGATAGAGCCCCGCATCAGGTTCCCCACTCAATGGCGAGTCTACTTGTCCCTCTGCCCCTCCCCCCTCACTCTTACTCTCTCTCTTTCTCTCAAATAAATAAAATCTTTTTTAAAAAGACACATAATAATCAAATGTTATGTTTGGACCTTGTTTGAATCAAGATTTGAACAAACCAACAGAAAACATAGTTCTGAATCATTTGAGGAAATTCAATTATGGACTGAATTTTGGATGCTACTCAGGAATTATTATTAATTGTATTAGGCATTGTAATGGCATTGTGATAAGAAAATGTCCATATTTTTGAAGAATTCCTAATAATGTCCTAAAAGTGGAATGTCTGAGATCTGCCTAAATTCCTCACACATAAAAATGGAAGACAGGAAGATGAATTAAATATGGCAGAATCTTGCTAATTGAGTGATGCTAAAGTTAGTAAACTGGGTGATGGATATATTGGAGTTCATTACAAGCTCTACATTTATGCATGTTTGAAAATCTTCATGATAAAAATCTAATATATTACATATTAAGTATGTACGCAACTAAATCCTTCATCAAACTTTTCGCTTTATCAGAGTTTATTATTTTATCTTAAACAAGAACCACTAACATAGTAAGCACTGTTGGGGAACACTTAATGTCTTCCATCTAGAAAAAAATGAAGTCATTTTCAAGAGATTAGGAGGAGGAGGGACTGGTGGTAATTCCCTAAAGCCAAGATCTTCTTGAGACTTGAAATGGGGAGCAGCCCAGTTACAAAAAAAAAGGGAGCATGACATAGTCGTTGGCTCAAGAACAGGGGTAAGTTATGGCTTCTCTTTTTCCAGTGTTGGTTAAATAAATTACGAACATGAGTCATAAATTTTAGACCATCTTAATTTTGGGGTACTCTTGGGGTATGTTGCTTAGCAGAAACCGACTGATTTAAGTCAGGCTGGGGTTACTATCGGCAGAAATGCAGCCGACTTCCTTCCCTTATCCATTTTTGAAATACGCTCCAATTACTCCTCCCACCAAGAACATAAGAGGAAGAGCTTTATAAAGTTTGTCTCAGCATCGTAAGGACAAGTTTTCTCTAAGGTGCAAGGGAAACCAGACCACAGAAGTGTACCCAACTGAATTCTAAGTCTAACTCTCCTGCCAACCAGTTAGGTTACTTGAGGCAAATTACTCACTCTCTACAACTCTCCCCAGACTTCTTTGTTGTTTGTGTTTGTTTTTAATAAAATGGTAGATGGTAGATGAATCCTCTCCTACTCAGACTCTAAAAGAGCTCTCCTGGGACACATACTCTGCCGTGCTTATTCACCAGCCATACCCAGCACCCGGCACACTTCTTAAACATAGGAGTTCAATTTATATTTAATAAAAGGGAAAAAAACAGAATCCCAAACAATACGTTGAACTTAAGTACAACTCCAAAAACTTGTTGATCCAGAGAATTTCTGATATTTGTCTGTCTCTTCGCCCTTTTCAGGTTTAATCTTGTTCCCCACCTCCCCCCAGAAGAGACTCCTTAACTGAGGGTGGCTTATATCAATATGACCACTAGATGGCAGCACAACCCTGCCACAGAATCATCCAGAGACCAGTCAGAGAGCTCAGACCAGCTGCAATCACAAACCAGCACAATGGAGCACATCGTGGAAGATTACAGCTGCCCTGGCTGGTGTATTTCCCTACGCCTCTTCCTTTTGTCTTTGATTATAAGGAACCCATAGGAGTTTCACTCCCTAGGAGGGGAACATAACTGTTCTTTTGTTTCAGCCCTAGGATATTGATCTTGCTTTAATTTAATTTTTTTATTTTAAATTTTTGAGATGTTATTCATCATGGATTTTTTGCATTATTTTTGATTTTTTTTTTAAATTACTACACTAAAATATTATTTGTCTTCGTTACTGAGTTTTTTGGTGCCAAAGGTAAGTGCCTTGCCTCACTCTCCTCACCTCAGGCCTGAAAAAAGAAGACTGTTTCAAGCAGACTACAAAATAACCCTACAAAATCACCAGGAATAAGCCGGGTGGGAGGCCCATCAGAGACCTCACATACACCCTGCAGGAGCTCAGGAACTTACCTGGGGTTTGAATGAACAAGGAAAAGGGAACTCAAAAACCAAACGCATGAGTAAAAGATGAGTGGTCCTTTGTTTACCATCTACCAGCTCTCTGCTCACTGCTTCACTGTCTGTCCCCTCTCTCTACCTCCCCCTTCCCCTTGATCTCGCTCTTCTTCACTCGGTACCACATTTCCAACTACCTCACACAACCCATTTTTATCATCTCCCTTCCACTCTCTCCCTGCGGCATCTCTCACACAGAGAAGTTCCCCTTCCTCCTGAGTCTGTCTGACTGGTTCTTAGTGCCCCAGGAAGTGAGGAGATGGACGTGGGAGGAAGGAGGGAAAGGGAGAGATGCCAAGACTGGAAAGCTCGGAGCACTGTGCCTGCAGTCTGTGTCTCCCCCATGGAGACCACCGGCTCCTCAGGGCACAGGCTGTGACCAGACTTGGCACATGGTCTTGCATGAAACAGCTGCTCGGAAGTATCAGTTGGTAGGAATGACTATTTGTGTTAATTAGCCGCATGTTCTTACAAATAATGAAAAGTCACCAAATGAGGCAATTTGATCAATACCTTATAAAGGACTGTTTCAAAGGCTGAACCAAATAACCACATACACTAATACTGTAGCTTATGTCCTTGATGCCTCCCCCCACCTTCCAGGGGCTGCAAGGGCTCAAGTCTTAAAAAGAGTGAAGATCAAAGGGTAAACAGAGCCCGGACTCCCCTCAGGGCCTTTTCTGAGGCCCAGTCAATGTCAGGCCATGGGCACTGCTATCTTCTTCTGTCTGGTGTTGGTAAAGTGTTTACTGTGGATGAGGTGGGAGATCTTGGTCTGCGCTGCTCGCCAATGCAATCTGTGCCTGGCCCCTGTGACTTCCCCTCCAGATGCATTCTCGGCACTTCCCTGGCTGCTCTCTGGCCTGGGGAGACGCCAGCCCCATGACTTCCAAGCCCTCTACATTCGAGCTGGGGGTACCAGTGGGGACCTCTGCTCCCCTCCTGCAGGCTGATCTGCATTTGACTGTGTCTCCAGCAGGAAGGTCATTCCTGCTCAAGGGCAGCAGTTTACAGGGCCTCCTTCTCCACACCACGAGTCAGTACAGCTCTACTGCTGGTAATAGGTTCAGGCACAAGAGGGCCCTGATGAACCTTTACCAAGGTCCCACTTGTAGAACATTCTGTACACTCAGAAACTGGAATTCCCCACCCAAAAAGATCCAAGTCAGCTTCCCAGGTCTGTGCAGATCTTATCCTCAGTTGTGTCTCAGGGTGGGCAGGGGGCTGTGACTAGGTGCCTACCCCTAGACCTAAGAATGGCTAAAAGACAGCTAGCCATTTGTGCAACCGTGAGCAGAGCTTGGATGCATGGGCCAGGGTGTCTGTAGAGGAGCTGGCAATGGTGTTGGCTGCGTGCACAGAGCAGGCGGAAGGCTGAGGGGGAGGTGGCCCTGGCTGGCTGTCCCTCCCCACCATGTTCTGGCACTATGGTCTGTGACTTAGAAGAGTGCAACAATTCTACATGCAGACCCAGCCCTCCGGGTCATTACATAAGCACCCTGTTTGTGGAGGTAGGAAGATAGAGCAGATTTTATTCAACGGTGTTCTCTTGAGTTATAACTTTGAAATATTCTGATGTGGGCCATGTGGGCCTTCATCTGTACTTTTGCCTAAGGCTCCCCAGTTATCAGGGGAGAACGGACTACCGGCTCTGGCTGCTGGGCTAGCGTAGTTCCCTGTGTATGTAAATTCTGTAAGCAGCCCCTGGTCCCTGAACTCTCTTTGAATGATCTCAGTTGAAGTAGACCCTGTTTTCTACTGATGGTCTGACTGACCTAGATCACAAAGGCTTAACTATCTCTGACATATAAGCTCTCAGTTTTAAAGAAAAATTGGGCTTCAAATGGGTGGAAAAGGAAAAAAAAGGGGGGGGGACAAACCTTCACACAAAACTCACCTCACCTCAAAACAGGGTGGGTGAGATCAAAGTAGGACTCTTAGGAATGCGTGTTCCAGGAAGATAGAGGCATGCCAAGGGCATGGAAAAGAGATGTCCAGCCCCTTGGAGGCCACATCTGAACCAGCCCCACTGGGCAACTGCACTTGCAGAGTCATGGACCATAGGGGCTGTATCTTGCTCTTCTTAAGACCATTAGAATATCCTGGGCTTTTCCAGAATTTGCACGTATGTGTCCCTGGTTTAAAATGACTATGCTTCCCTCAAGAACAGTCTCGGTAGTGCTTTCTCCTGGGTTTGTTCATCTATTCATTTAAAAATATTTATTGAAGTTAACATGTGCCACACACTGTTGTTGGAGCTGACGAAACAGTGTTGAGACAGATGGCAATGTCCTTGCCCTTGTGCAGATTATGTTCTGGTGGGAGAGACAGAAACATTTAGATAAACGTTCATTGGTTCAACTAATATTTATAGAGTACCTTCACTATGCAACACTCTAAGAATACAACCCTACAAGACACACACACACACTCTCTCTCTCTCTCTGCTCTACGCAGCTTATCTACTAGCAGGGGAGGTAAGCAAGAAACAAAGTTAAAAAGTAAAGTATGTAGTGTGTGACTCATCCTGAGTTCCCCCCAACACAGAACAGAACCTGAAGCAAAAGCTATGACTAACACTTTCTCTGAGAGTGAAATACACCTAAGCAGGAGTAAGAGAAGAGAGGATGAGGCAGGGAGAGAAGGAGACCAAATTCAAAGGCTTGCTTTACCAGCTGGCAATAGCTTCATAAAAAGCACAGCCAATTACTTGGTCTTATGAAAGGCCTTATGATTTACTGTCTCAGAACAATTCATCAAAGAAAGAAGTATGGCAGACTAAAAATAGTCACAACTTCTCTGACCTCCCTCCCACTGAGAGCCAGAATCTACATCCCTTCTCATGAATCTGGATGGGCCTGTGACTCTTTGACCAAGACAATATAGAAGTGACAAGAACAAGTTTCTAGACCTAGGCCTTAAGTGATGGGCAACTTCCACCTCCTGGCTCTTGGAAGGCTTGCTTCTGAACCCAGTGGCATGCTGTGGGAAACTCGCCGTCCTGTGGAGGGTCCCCCATGGAGAGGGACTGAGCCTCCCAGCCAGGAGCCAGCACCAACCGGCCGGCAATGTGAGCAAGCAGTCTTGACAGTGGATCCTCCAGCCCCAGAGCAGAAATAGGTCATTCCCAATAATCCCCAGCCAAATCACAAATTCAAGGGAAAAATAAATGACTATTGTTATTTTGAACCGCTAAGATGCTTATGACTCAGCCATAGATAACCAGCCTCAGAAGAGAGAAAAATGTAACCACAGGCTCTTGTGACGTATTAGATGGAGTTTGCCCCGTGAACCATCAACCCCACTGCCTTCCACGTTGTGCCATCCAGCCTCTCCAGGTGGCCGCTAGAAAAGCAAGACCCAAGACAGAAACAGCAGGCGTGTGAGCACAGGGCAGGGGAGCTAGAGCATTCTCCACCTGCCTCCCTGCCCCTGCAGCCTCGAGACCAGCCACGGAAGCTGGTGTCCGCACCAGAGCTGCACGATGTCCCACAAACTCCCGGTCCTCAGCAGTGGCTGAAATGCCAGAGGCACAAAAGTGTGAGACGGGATACGAGGCTCCCTTGGGGCGTGTCTAAGCAGAGCAGGAGGGACCAGGAGCAGCCAGAAGGCCCACCTGCCCAGCGAGGGACGGCACCTTGCTGTCCTGCCGAGATGGTGGCAGGGCTCCGTGAGTCTGTTCTCAGGCAACACTAAGCTCCCTCCCCTCTGGGGCCCCCAGAGGTGGTGCTGGGTGATCTTCCTAGTGGGTCATCCGTACCACTGAGCAGAAAACCAGGGCCTGGTGGATCCTGAAAGGCGCATAAACTGGGTCTAAAAGAGTATCTCAAAAGGGCTAAGTGTCATAAATACCTATGAATTATGACTATGTTAGAATAAGCAGCAAGGGGCCTGGGGAATGTGAGGGCCACCGAGATTTGCAGTCAGGCCAGACCCCCTAAGAAGGGTCTGAACATTTGAACAAGTGTTTGAACACATCAGGGAGCAAGCCCGGGGGGCATTCTAGACAGAACAACAGTAAGTAAGGTCTGGGGGCAACAGCAGGGAGGTCAGGGGAAAGAAAGAGGTCAGGCACCAAGCAAGGTCCGAGCATGGAGGCGGTCAGGAGGGAAGCCGGCTAAGAAGGGCCTGATGGCCATGGGAGGAGATCATCCTGGAGGACAGACTGATGGTAGATGGAAGAAGAGGCCATGTCCAGGCAGGAGGCAGTGAGGACTCACACCGGACTAGAAACGAATGGCAGAAGCGGTGAGAAGGGTCAGAGCTGAGACAGACTTGGAAGGCAAAGCCAGTAGGATTTGCTGGGGCACAGGCATGGAGGGTGGGAGCAGGAGAGAAGACAGGAGGATGGAAGGATGGAGATGTCGCGCACCATGGCGGGGAGAGGGGGAGTGCAAGACGAGCAGGGCGGACAAGTGGATCAGAAGTTCAAGTTCTGGACCTTCACATGGAGACAATCCCCGTGGTCACTCATTAATATGATCTGTTCAGGGGAGAAGTCCTCATTAGAGCTCGAATTTTGGGACCTGTCAGGAAATAAATAGTCATTAAAGCCACATAATGAATAGGATGATTGCAGATAGTAAGTTCTAGGAGCACAAGTCAACGGGGTCCTATAATAGGAGGCACCGGGGGGGGGGGGGGTGTGCGGGCTGTCTAGGCAGGAGGGTCCGAGGCCTCTCAAGAGCCGTAAAAGCACAGTCTTGAACAGGAATAATGCAGGGCACAATCCCCCATACAAAACAACTGGGGAAAGATATGTTCCAAGAAGAGAGTTTTTAGGCTTCAGAAATAGAATACAGTGCGCGCCCCATTGTATTTGAATTCTCAGCGGGGTGCGGGCCGCACCTTGTAATTTTATCAGTAGTTCCGCCAAAACCACTTCTTTATCACACTAAGCAGGACAAATAAACACCAACAGCCTCATGCCTGTTCAGATCACACTTTGCTGCTGAAAGAGTTTGTAACAGACCTGCATTTTTTTAAGGGCTCACATACATGAGTGTATTGACTCTTCACCTCAGCCCTGTGAGGCCGGTGTGAGGAAACTGTGACACTTAGAGAGTGGCCTGGGATCCTCCAGCTCGTCCAAGCTCCTGGGTCTGCCCTCTTGCTCGCCAGGCCACTAGCAAGCGCAAAGGTCCAGCAGCGCCACTAAGTGGAGGGTGTGTGAGCGGCTGGAGGCCACGAATAAGCAAGAAGTTGTATGGGATGTGGCGGGGGGCCTGCCTGAGACCCATCTTGCAGGTTCTCTGTAGACTCCTCAGGGCTGAGGATCCCAAGTACGGTACTGTTTCTTTTGACTGTTCCTGCTTGATTGCTTTCATGTGAATTAATCAGATTTATGTCTTCATAAATTCATGCTGGCTGCCCCACAGGGGAGAGATGGCAGGGGTGTAGAGTGGAAGCAGATGGACCGGTCACTCCTCCAGTCACACTACTATGAGCCCCGTGTTCTAATCTGCAGCCCCAGGAAACCCAAATGACATCTTGAACACTTCAAATTTAAGCAACGCTAACAAGGGAAATGAAGAGATCTCCTTAGCCCCAACCTAGCCACAGTTGAGTAAAGAGTAAAATCAACCCCAAACTTCACTTGCCGTCTACAGTTTGGTTCCATATACACTTTCCCCGAGATAGTCCCTCACAGACATACTTCAGTATTTTTTCTTAACTTTACCCCACCACTGCCTTTATGCTGCCTCATGCCTTTTAGGTTTTTGGAGCCAGTTATTGCTACTTAATTGCATGTCCCTCCCAGGTCTGGACGATCTGTCTCACTTTATCAAGATAACTAGAGTGGACACTGTGTGTTCTCCAGGCTGCCAAGCCACGCTGGGAGTCCTGCCTCCCTGCGCTACCCACAGCCTTCAAAAGAATTTGGGAACGCTCCGTCTGGCAAACTCATTTGCGGGCTCTCTGAAAGGAAATTTTGTTTGATACCTCATTGCCATGCAGGGTTGAGGTCATTAAATATCTAAACGTGCAGTGCCGATCAAGGCGTTCGTAAGCCAGCCCGTCACAATATTTCTTTCTGCAGCGCAGAAATACATGTCCCCAAACCACTGCCAATCACATATTTACTGCTCTCTCCTCTCCTTAGACCTGTGCTGTCCATTGCGGTGGCCAGGAGCCCATGTAGCCAGTGAGCCCTTGAAACCAAGTCTGAAGTGAGATGTGCTATGAGTGCAGAATACACACCAATTTCAAAACTTGGTACCAAACAAAACAAAGCAAAACAAAACAAAAGAAAAAACCACACAACCAAAAACACTGATCACATGTTAACGTATAATATTGCAGGAGATCACGTTAAATAACATTTTTCTTAAAATTAATGTTTCTTTTTACTTTTTAAACATAGCTACAAACCGAGACAGAAAGGAGAGGAAGAAAAAAGAATGGAGGGAAGGAGAAGGGGGGGAGGAGAAATAGAAGGAAAAACTGATTTTTTCTTAATACCATTATCTCTTTTCTCTGGTCTGGCCTTGATTCTAAGTTTCCAGAGTTCAGTGGTATTTCTACAGTACAGTCAGATAACATCTTCATAATCTCAGTCTATGGAGTCATTTTATCTTTGAGAAAAAGAATGAATTGATGAATCCTCTAAATTCACTGTAGTCCCCCCACTCCCACCCCTCCAAGTCTCATTCAGACAGAGCCTGTCTCCTCACCCCAGATGCTCCTGGGATGGATGGGAGACCTGCTCAGCTAACCTCGGGATTTTTAAAACTTGATCCTAATTGGTGCAGGTAAAATGTCTGACCTGCAGCTCCCGCTTAGCTGGGGCATGGTTCGTTTAAAAATAATAAGAGAAGGGGAAAAGGTTAATCATTCTCTTCTTACAATGACTTGTGAATTTATAGAAAATGAAGAATGCACAAGATTTTTCTCCTCGGAATAAGTCTGTTTCTGAATATCATTAAAGGCAAGTTTATTTCCATAAGTTGCTAAGTTTTATAATATGCCTAAATATTATTTTATATCTTTATATAACTGAGTTATCCAGTTGGCCTCTGGTTAAATTGTTAAAATAAATGCTAATACACCATCTTTCAGAACACCCTTAAAAAGGAAAGGAGTTACCTTATGAAGGATATTTTATAAAACTTATAAAAGTCTAATGGGTTGAGACTGCCATTTGTAAATCAAGTGTACTTATCAAGTTAGCTTACACCACACATTCAAATGGAATCTGCCTCTTCCATTAGATTTCCGAATTGGCTTTATTACACACATCGGACGACAGCCTTGCTGTCGGGGAGACAAGTGTCTTCCTTTCTCGGCATTAGCTCTAAAGGGAGGGTTAATTGGGTTAGCATCCTTGAGGAATGCAGTTTCCAACTCTGCAACATCAAAAAGTAAATATTTACCTGATAATGTGCTTTAACTTACTTCCATCTCAGCTACACAAAATGTCCTAGGGTTTATCACTTTGCTTTTCAACTCTGGAGAGCCCTTGAAAAGTCATGGCTTAGGATCTTAAATAATCATCAAGTGCTAGTAATGCTAAGCCACAAGGATGACTGTCTCTGCTACTCTGTTTCCTCCACGGACTGTCCAGAATACAGTGGCTCAGCCCTTGCCTTCCATGATCTATGGTAAGCGCTGTGCATTTTCTAGTTAGAAGCTCGTTGGTAAGGCCTTAGAGCACGGACAGTACATATCCCATCAATCTTCTACTGAGTCTCAGGACTTGATTAAGCCTCAGGTAATAAATACTGATGCTTGGCATCTGAGTAGACAAGTGGAGAATATTTCTGGATTATGAGAAGACATTTCTTTCCTTCTCCTGGAGCCCAGGGCAGTAGAGCTCGGCTTGACAGTGGGTCTCCCTGCTGGGGACTCCCCTGTCTCAGGGCCTGACTTCCCACCCCGAGCAGGGAAATAAAGCCACTGCCCACTGATGCCTATGCAAATGCGGTGTGTGTCCACGGACAGAAAGGAAAAACAGGGTGGGAAGGTTGGAATAGAGAGCAAAGAGAATTTCTCCAAGTAGCCAAAACTACTCCAGCTAGTGGCCACATGTGCTCTCTGGAAGAAACTGTAGAAACACTCCACTAGAGGCTGAATGCTTGTGTCCCCTAAAATTCATATGTTGGTATCTATTCCCCAGTGTTATGGGACTTTGGGAAGTGCTTCAATCATGAGAGTGGAGCCCTCATGAATGAGATTAATGCCTTTATGAAAGGCACCCCAGAGAGATCCTTTGCTCCTTCTCTCATGTGAGGTCACGGTGAAAAGATGGTTGTCATAAAGCAGGAGGTGGGCTCTCACCAGAACCCCACCATTCTGACACCTTGCCCTTCTATTAGATTTTCCTGTTTCCAAAACTCTGATAAAAAGACCATGCATTAGTAAGGGCTCTCCAGAAAAACAAAACCTATAGAATACACGCGCACACACACGCACACACACGCACACACACACACGCACACACACAGAGAACCAATAGGTTGGAGGGATGGACAGACAGATGGGTAGGTAGGTAGGTTCGTAGGTAGACAGAAAGAGATTTGAAGGAATTGGCTCATGTGATTGTAGAAACTAGCATGTCCAAAATCTGTGGTGTAGCCTGGCAAGCTGGAGACCCAGAGAAGAGCTGACACTGAAGCTCACGTCCAAAGGCAGTCTATTGGCAGAATTCCCTCATTCCTGAGGAAGGTCTTTTTTTTTGTCCTACAGTCTTCAACTGATTTCACATTATGGGAGTGCTTTATTCAAAGTAAAACCTGAGTGAAGCAATTTGCTTTACTCAAGTCTGCTAATGTAAATGTTAATCTCATTTAAAGACTATCTTCACAGAAATACCTAGAATAATGTTTGACCAAACATTTGAGTACTGTGGCCTAGCCAAATGGACACATGACATTAACCTCACAAACCAACAAATGTGAAAATGTGAGAAAATTTAAGCCCAATCCTGGATACACAGTGTCCGTCAACATCAGGAGCCATGTGAGGCCAGTCAGAGTTCACTGCCCTCCTAGTGCCATCCAGCAAGGAGCACCCCCTTTCTCTGACTGCCGACAGCTCTCCAGTCTTCTGTGTTTGTGCTGACTCTGCCCAGGCTGGGTCTCCGTGTGGGAAGAAATGAGCCTCCATTTTCACATCACACAAATGTTAAAGTAATTAACTCAAAATGCATCATTCACCTAAAAGAAAAGCTAAAACTACACTTTAGGGAAATACTATTCTTTTAACTATTAGTTAAAAACAGGGAGAACTAAAAAACATAACATACATATATATACATATGCATATGTATGTGTGTATATATGTATGTATGTATTATATGCATATATATGTATATATGCAGTAAAACTCTAAAGCACTGCACGGGAATAAATTTTTTTTAATGATTTTTTATTATATTATGATAGTCATCATACAGTACATCCCCGGTTTCCGATGTAAGGCTCAATAATTCATTAGTTACGTATAACACCCAGTGCACCATGCAATACGTGCCCTCCTTACTACCCATCACCAGCCTATCCCATTCCCCCACACCCCTCCCCTCTGAGGCCCTCAGTTTGTTTCTCATAGTCCATAGTCTCTCATGTTTCATTCCCCCTTCTGATTACCCCCCCTTTCTTTATCCCTTTCTTCTCCTACCGATCTTCCTAGTTCTTATGTTCCATAGATGAGAGAAATCATATGATAGTTGTCTTTCTCTGCTTGACTTATTTCACTTAGCATAATCTCCTCCATTCCCATCCATGTTGCTGCAAATGTTGTGTAATCGTTCTTTCTGATGGCTGAGTAATATTCCATTGTATATATGGACCACAACTTCTTAATCCAGTCATCTGTTGAAGGGCATCTCGGCTCCTTCCACGATTTAGCTATTGTGGACATTGCTGCTATGAACATTGGGGTGCATATGGCCCTTCTCTTCACTACGTCTGTATCTTTGGGGTAAACACCCAGTAGTGCAATGGCTAGATCATAGGGTAGCTCGATTTTTAACTTTTTAAGGGACCTCCACACTGTTTTCCAGAGTGGCTGTACCAACTTGCATTCCCACCAACAATGTAGGAGGGATCCCCTTTCTCCACATCCTCTCCAACAATTGTTGTTTCTTGCCTTGTCTATTTTTGCCATTCTAACTGGCGTAAGTGCACGGGAATAAATTTTAGACAGGGGTCGACCCTGCAGCATATGACAGGAAATACACTGGGGAGAGGTTCCCAAGGAACCTGAAGACACCAATGAAACTACCAGCGAGCAAGTACTCCTCCTCAGATTTCTACATTTCAGCTCTGTGGGGCTTCTCCTTGAAGCTTCTAGGTCTTAATAATTCCAGCCTCTTCTCTTAGTTCTCCCAGCTGCAGGGAGAAGAAAATTGTCTTCCTACTCTACCGCCCATATACTTCCGCCTAATTCAGTGAGGAATGCCCTCTGGAACAATAAGCTTAGGTCATTCCAGGAGTTGTTAGCAAGTGATACCTGCTTCATCGCCAGGCAGTGTGCAGAGAAGCCAGCTGATGAGAACGTGCCACCTCCTTGCACAGACGCAAGTACCAGTCCTCCCACTCAAGGGCGAAATCTAGAGGGAAAACAGATCTGGGCAAGCCCAGAGGAACCCCGTGCCGCCTGTACGAACCAACGTAGGTTCATACATACAAACATACATGCATACATACATCGATTGATCTAAGTAGTGTGTGTATATCTATTTCACCCATACTATGAATGGAACATATACACGAATACCTTTGTTTCATTACATGTTATGAGATAAATATATATATGTGTGTGTGTGTATAATATCAGATCTTCAGAGAAAACCAACACCGTAAAAGAAGGGCAATGGTAAATTACATTACTGTTTGACATCATTTACTCTCGCTTCTGGCAACAGGATTATACATCTCTATTCATTTGACCTGTGAGCGGTAGGGCCTTGTCTTAGGTCAGGCTGCTGTAACAAAATACCTCACCCTGAGTAGCTTTTAAACAACAGAATTTTTTTTCTCACAGTTCTGGAGGCTGGAAGTCTGAGGCTGAGGTACCAGCATGGTCAGGTTCTGCCTGGTGAGGGCGCTCTTCTAGTCTACAGACTGCGCTCTCCGTCTTGCATCCTCACACAGCAGAGAGAGAAATCTGGTCCCTTCACTGCCTTGTAATCCCATTCACGAGGGCTCCATCCTCATGACCTATTACTCCAAAGGCCCCACCTCAAAATATCACGATGGAGATTACATTTCAACATATGAATTTGGTAGGGGGACAGAACATTCAGTCTGTAACGGGCTTCCTTTGGGACAAGCATACTTTCCATTCTATTGACAACACATTTATCCTTAGGACTTGCTTTGGCAATAGCACGGAAGCAGATGTGACGAACCCCCATCCAAGGAAAACTTTAAAGAGCCCTTGTAGGTTTCCAGCAGCCCTCTCGCTCTTTTCCTTCTCCCTCAAGAAAAGCATGGCCCATACTAAGTCCCCTCCTTCAGCCTCCTGGGATAAAGACATGTGGGAGCAGGAGT
Organism: Ursus maritimus; assembly: GCF_017311325.1. Lineage (NCBI taxonomy): Eukaryota > Metazoa > Chordata > Mammalia > Carnivora > Ursidae > Ursus > Ursus maritimus. Next base: position 36,167,111 of record NW_024423343.1, read on the forward strand.
TGAACCAGCATTGACCTTCAATCAACATAAAATGTAAACAAGAAAAAACTTTTGTCCTTATAAACCATTAAGATTTGGAGGCTCACGTGTTACCACAGGACAGCCGACAAATAAACGGAGCAAGATTAACAAACTGAATAAGGAAAACTGGAAGGAACATCAGTATCCTCAGAATATTTCGAGATGATATTGCAACTGTAAACAAGATTAGACTATGATAAAAGTGAATAATCAAGGATTTTTAAAGTGTATAAAATTAAAATCTAATCTGAGATGACTTTAATGGGTGGGCTACATAATGAAACTGGAATCGTGAAGACCAACTAGGCGGTCTAGGACAGCGCTCCTCGACCTTACGGTGCTTACTGGTCAGTTTTGTTACACTGCTGAACAGCAGACTCTGGTTTAGCAGGGCTCCTCAGATGGGGACTGGGAAATTGCATTTCTAACAAATTCCTAGAGGATTCGGATGCTGTTGCTCCTGGATTCAGAATTTGAGAACCACTGTTCTAGATCCTTGCTCTTCAAAGTATAGGCCAAAGACCAGTAGCTTTATCACCTGGCAGCTTGTTAGAAGTGCCATGCAGACCCTTCTATGGAGTAGCAAGGATAAATAGAGATCTCCGATTGTGGTCCCCATACCAAGTAGCATCAGTCACCTGCCCTTTCTTGGCCCTCCCCCCAAAACTACTGAATCTAAACTCGAGGGATGGAATCCATCGATTTATTTTTAATAAGCCTTCCAAGTGATTCTGATGCATATGAAAAAATTGAGAACTGCTGATTGAGAAATAATAGCAATGTCTCCCAGAACATTTAACAAAAATGAGAAAAAAAAAAAAGAAGAGAAAAAAAATTGTGAGGGGAAAAAAAAGGTATAACAACAGATGTTAGATTGCCAAAAGAAGTCGTAAAAGCTGAGAAGAGATTCAGTGAAGGTGAGAAGGGAGAACTTTTCAGATCAAAGGACCCATTAAATGCCAAGCAGAATGAATAAAGAAAACCCACATCCAGATTCCAGCCTGTAAATGTGCAAAGAGAGAGTTCTAAAATCGTCCAAATAGAAAACACTTTTTGTTCCATAAATCCCAGACAATTCATTTCCTTTTTGCATTTACAAACTCTATAATTGATATCGGTGCTTTTAATGTCCTGCTCAAAATGAGCAATATGGGGGCGCCTGGGGGGCTCAGTTGGTTAAAACATCTGCCTTCGGCTCAGGCCGTGATCTCAGGTCCTGGGACAGAGCCCAGGGGCACCTTGCTCCGCGGGGAGTCTGCTTCTCCCTCTGCCTCTGCCCCTCCCCCTGCTCATGCATGTGCTCTCTCTCCCTCCTGCTCTCTCTCAAATAAATAAATAAATCTTTTTAAAAAATGAGCAATATGGAATTAAAATGAGTAGAGATTAGATTCTCAATTTCCCTCCCATGTATCCTTCAAATGATTTCTAAAACCTGTTTGGCAAATTATTTGGTATTTTCATATTTCCCGGAGAACACTGGAACAAAACACGCATGATTTCAGATCCTGCAGAGGAAGCAACAGTAAAGCTAGCCACTGGCTGTATGAAGCTTACATGCTACTGCTGAGCTTACATTCTAGGCAGGGAACAAGCGAAAGGATGGTCATTAAGGCGGTGATGTGTGCTGTAAGGGGAAAGAGCAAGGTGCTGGGCTTATCCTTACCAACGGTGCTAGAGACCCTTGCAGAGGTAGAGACCCCAAGAATCATATAAGCTGCCATCCATACAAAGTGAGGGAGTAGGGAAGTCGCGGCAGACGGAAGAATAGACAGAAAAGTCCTCACAGGAGGAAGACTTTACGGTGTCCTAGGAAGGCAACGGGGAAGCACAGGATGAGGTTAGAAAAATAAGCAGGGGCCAGGTATGTTCAGGCCTGACGGCTGTGATAAAGAGTCATGCAAAACTACGGAGTGATGTTAATTTTTGCTTTAAAACTATCACTTGCACTTTTATTAGAATGATTATTATTAAAAAAATAATAAATGCGCATATGTTGGCAAGGATGTGGAGAAATGGGAACGCTTGAGCACTGCTAGTGCGGCTGCTGTGGAAAACAGGACAGTGCTTCCACAGAAACTAAAAACAGAATTATCACATGACCCAGCAATTCTGCTTCTGGGAATATACTCAGAAGAATGGAGAGCAGGGACTCAAATAGCTATTTGTACACCCATGTTGACAGCGGCAGCAGTAGTCACAACAGCCAAAACATGGAAACAACCCAACTGTCCATCAACGGATGAATGGATGAACAAACTGTGGATATACAAACACCGGACTAGCATTCAGCCTTAAAAAGGAAGGTAACCGCACATGCTACCGTGTGTATGGAACTTGAAGACAGTACGCTAAGCGAAATAAGCCAGACACAAGAGGTCTGCTTATATGAGGGGACTCGAGTAGTCACATTCATAGACAGTGAATAGAATAGTGATGACCAAGGACTGGAAGGCAGGAGGAAAAGGGAATTAGTGTTTAATGGGTACAGAGTTTCAGTTTATGAGGATGAAAAATTCTGGAGATGGATGGTGGTGATGATTGCACAACAACGTGAATGTTCTTAGTGCCACGGAATGAATACACTTGAAAGTGGTTAAAATGGTAATTTTGGCAAGTTTTCAGTTACGTAGATTTTACAATTTTTAAAAATGCTAAAAACCTTAAAAAATACATATCACTTTCGCCGTTTTGTGAAGAACAGACTCAAGTGGGACGCTAACGGAAGTGGAAAGACCAATTGGAAGATCGCAGAAGCAGTTGAGGTGAAAGACAATGGCAGCTTGGACTAGAGAGGGCAAGTCAGCCTTCCCATTAGCCACGCCATCGTAACTGATTTGGTAATAATAGTATGAAACAAAACTGTTCTACAGCCACAAGTGGGTTGAGCAGGAATATTTACGTTCCTATTCCAGGCGGTTCCACTTTGAGTCAATCTAACTGTTTTTAAACTAATGCTCTTCAGGGTGTGGGTGTGGGTGTGGGTTTGGGTGCACTTCATACAGGCCACTTCAATCCTTTTTTAAGCATTTTTTTAGATTTAGTAAATTTTATTGGTCCTTGGCTAATCACTGTTTCTTGTATTTCATTTCTTGGATTAATTTCTCTTCTTGCTGGAGCACCTCAGTTAGTATTATTTTCAAAAGGGAATTTTTTTTCAATGCTTAACATTCCAATAAATCACATGTCTTCAGGATGTGGTTTTTTTCTTACCTTTAGCTGGGTGTAGAATTCTGAGTTTGAAATTATTTTCCCTTAGATTTTGAAGATAATTAGTTCATTTTCTTCTTGCTTCTAGCATTATGTTGTTTGTAAGTACTCTGGTTTTTGTCTGGAAATAGTTATTTTTATCTTTTATTTTTTTAAATTCAAGTTAGTTAACATATAGTGTGGTATTGGTTTCAGGAGTAGAATTTAGTGATTCGTCACTTATATATAACACCCAGTGCTCATTCCAACAAGTGTCCTCCTTAAGACCTATCACCCATTTAGCCCAACCCCCTACCTACTTCCCCTCCAGCATCCTTCAGTTTGTTCTCTACATTTAAGAGTCTCTTATGGTTTGCCTCCCTCTCTGTTTTCATCTTATTTTATTTTTCCTTCCCTTCCCCTATATTCCTGTTTTGTTTCTTAAATTCCACATGAGTGAAATCATGTTTTGTCTTTCTCTAACTTATTATGCTCAGCTAGTTCCATCCATGTTTATATATATATATATATGCCACTTCTTCTTTATCCATTCATCATTTGATGGACATTCGGGCTCCCTCCACAATTTGGCTATTGTTGATAGCACTGCTATAAACATTGGAGTGAATGTGCCCCTTCAGATCAGCATTTTTTTATCCCTTGGATAAATACCTAGTAGTGCAATTGCTGGGTCATAGGGTAGCTCTATTTTTAACTTTTTGAGGAACCTCCATACTGTTTTCCAGAGTGGCTGCCCCAGCTTGCATTCCCACCAATGGTGCAAGAGTGTTCCCCTTTCTCTGCATCCTCACCAACATCTGTTGTTTCTTGAGTTAATTTTAGCCATTTTGACAGGTGTGAGGTGGTATCTTATCCTGGTTTGGATTTGTATTTCCTGATGATGAGTGATGTTGAGCATGTTTTCACGTGTCTGTTAGCCATCGGGAGGTCTTCTTTGGAAGAATGTCTATGCATGTCTTCTGCCCATTTCTTAACTGGATTATTTGTTCTTTGGGTGTTGAATTTGATAAGTTCTTTATAGATTTTGGACACTAACTTTTTATCCAATATGTATTTGCAAATATCTTCTCCCATTCCATTGGCTGCCCTTTAGTTTTGTTGATTTTTTCCTTCACTGTGCAGAAGCTTTTTATCTTGATGAGGTTCTAATGGTTCATTTTTGCTTTTGTTTCCCTTGCCTCCTTTAGCATTTTGATGATTTCCTGTCTTACATTTAGGTCTTTCATCTATTTTGAATTTATTTTTGTTTATGGTGTAAGACAGTGGTCCAGTTTCATTTCTCTGCATGTCACTGTCCAGTTTTCCCAGAAACATTTGTTGAAGAGACTGTCTTTTTTCCATTGGATATTCTTTCCTGCTTTGTGGAAGATTAGTTGGCCACACAGTTATGGGCTCATTTCTGGGTTCTCTATTCTCTTCCATTGATCTTTGTGTCCGGGTTTGTGCCAGTACCATACTGTCTTGATGATTACAGCTTTGTAACACAGCTTGAAGTCCAGAATTGTGATGCCTCCCACTTTGCTTTTCTTTTTCAGCATTACTTTGGCTATTTGGGGCCTTTTCTTGTTCCATACAAATTTTAGAATTGTTTGTTCCAGCACTGTGAAAAATGTTGGTGTTATTTTGATTGGGATTGTGTTAAATGTGTAGATTGATTTGGGTAGTAAAGACACTTTAACAATATTTGTTCTCCCAATCCAAGAGCATGGAATGTTTTCCCATTTCTTTGTATCTTCTTCAATTTCTTTCATGAGTCTCCTACAGTTTTCAGTGTATAGGTCTTTTACCTCTTTGATTAGGTTTATTCCTAGGTATCTTATGATTTTTGGTCTGTTATAAATGGGATCAATTCCTTGATTTCTCTTTCTGTTGCTTCATTATTGGTGTATAGAAATGTTACAGATTTCTGTACATTGATCTTATATCTTGTGACTTTGCTGAATTCATGTATCAGTTCTAGAAATTTTTTGGTGAAGTCTTTCAGGTTTTCTACATGGAGTATCATGTTGTCTGCAAAGAGCAAAAATTTGACTTCTTCCTTGCTAATTTGTATGGATTTTATTTCTTTTTGTTGTCTGATTGCTGAGGCTAAGACTTCCAGGACTATGTTGAACAACAGTGGTGAGAACAGACATCCCTGTCATGTTCCTGCAGGCCCTATCAATTCTAAGCTTTTATATGACAGATATTGGAATAATCATGAAGACTGAGTTCTTTTTATTTCAATAAATACTAATATTAACTGGTTTCTGTGAATTTTATCCAATAAATGTTTTACAGTATAAGTGAATAGACTTCTTATTCAACCTGCATAATACATATGACAGGAAAAAAAGATTACAATCATTTAAAATATTTTTTTTGTCCTTTCCCACACAGAACATCTGGAAATATGCTAATCTCTTTCCAGATATATTTCTTCTTATTATTATTATTTTATTTTTATTATTTATACATATTTGTTATTTTTTTTTTTTAGGGAGGGAGGGGAGGGGTGGGGCAGAAGAAGAGAAAGAGAGAGAGAACCTTAAGCAGGTTCCACACCCAGCACAGAGCCCAATGTGGGGCTCGACCCCACAAACGTAAGATCATAACCTGAGCCGATATCAAGAGTCAGACGCTTAAACAACTGAGCCACCCAGGTGCCCCAGATATATTTCTTTTTAAATTTCAGGTTAAGTTCTTTTAATTCCTGCAGGAGGAACCACTCATGGACATCTTGGAAAGATGTGAAAGCAGCTTCCGTACCAAGATTCAGGTCTGTATTTCAGAATGATATGTGACATATCTAACAAAAACCTAGAGAAGGATTTTTTTCAAGGGGATGTTTGGCAGACTGAGACCAAAGTGAAAAATGACTAATTTTTGCTACCTAAATGCAATAGTTGAATATCCTTTTTCTATCCTCATTACCTGTTTAGGAGTAATGTCTTTGTTGTAAGTGAAGGCTTGACTTAAGAACACTTTTTAGTCTTTACTTGGCTTTTCTCTCCTCCCTTTACAACTTGTGAAAACTTGGAACTGTATTACTTGGTGAAAATTTTCAGAGTGTATTATTTAATTCTGTCTGCTCTAAAAGGAACATTAGAAAACAATTCCCAATGGCACATGAACAAATAGCTTCCATTTGTGAAACAATGCCCTTCTGGTTTTTAACTCTCTGACTTCCTGAAAGTTATTTCCAAGGAAACAAACTGTAAATGTGGCATTCTATTTGTTCGGATTGAATTGCTACTTCTTAATGAATCAATGTTCAGAAATGTTTGCATCTTGCTCAGCAGCCAAAGTTCTGCAAACTGTCCACAGCAGCAGAAAGCAAGAAGACAAAGAGGGAAAGGGCCCCACAAATCCTCTGTGGACCACTGCGTAACCTTGGACGATGCATCGGGAAAATCTTGCTCTTAATTGGAAGCATACACACACTTAATGCTTTTGCCAGCTGGGAAATCGAAGCTTTTCAGATCTGCACAGAAAAATGTACTACATGACTTTTCAGTAGAAGGGTTTTAAAAACTGAGATTTTCACACGGCTACTCCTACACAGCAAATACCCTGCTAGTTAAATTAATAGTTTTTAAGAGCTCTAAAATGAGACAAACTAGAAGTAATGTTGTGAAGGTAATTTTTTTTTTTTGAGGGAAAAGCAAGTCACTTCATATAAACTTTGTAACATGAGAGCCAGGAGTGGAATTTTATTTTTCTTTCATTTACCTGGGTTTCCAAAGTAAGCCATACCACAGCTTTCAGTTCCACTGACCTGACTCTATACTCACAGTGCATCTTCAACGAGCTCCTACTTAAGGAACTGTGTTCTCAATGAATCAAAAGCAAAAAGTATCTTAGTCTTAAATATATATATTTGAAAATTGCTTTTAAAACTGTCTAATTTAGAAGACAAGGTGAGCGAAAATTTTATATTAATTTTAAAACCGGTAAATTGTTATTTTAGTTTTTTATAACAACATAATGTGAAAATCATGCGCTCCGTAGTTCACGTTAGCAGAGGGAAAAGGCCAGCTCTTGGAGACATCTCAGTTTAGGAAAGTACTTTGCATTTTGGCATTGATGTCACATTTAATAAGTAAAGCTAGCTGTATCAAAGCACAAATTAAATGGCTATATAAGTGTCCATATTGTTTTTTATAGGTTTTCCAATGAAGAAAAAACAAGAATCGCTATTTTGCCATTATGAAAGACATCTAAATGTTAGACTCCAACGTGCCTCAAACTTTTGTGTGCATGTGAATGTCTTAGAGATCAAAATACCGATATGAATGCATTTGGTTCCACATGGAGCCTGAGAATCTGCATTTCTAACAACCTTGCAGGGCATCCTGCCCACCACAGTTTATTACATGCTCTGCTTTACTGTCTACACCGTGTACTTATTTTGACACAGAAGATCTTCACCACCCACTGTTAAGTGAAGAGAGCAGATTTCTAACCATGATATATTGTATGGTACCATGGGGGTAGGGGGCATTTCTATGTGCCAAGATTAAAAACAAAATAAACAAACAAACAAAAAACCCCTGCTATTTAAAATAATAACTGGTCAGAGCTGTTTTTGCCCACCAGATGCATGGCATGAATCCTCTCCAGGCTAAAATACCTGTTGTTCAGGAAAGACCTCTCAGTAGGCTTGAGTTTGGAAACTGAGGCCCTCCAGAAGAGGATCTGGAAAGAACCATTATAACAGAAAATTAACTTGCTCCCTCTAGGAAACTCACAGGAGTGGACACAGTTGGAGGACTGAGTGAGGAGAGGCACTGGTTGAAAGAGAGAGACTGCCCCTGCCCAGCAAAGCGGCGGATGGCTTACAAGCTCAGATAGCAAGGCATCTTCAGGATGAGGTAGCTACAGGCTTTCCAAAAATGGGGATGTGTTAAGCATGTGCTTTTCTGTGGCATTTTCCAGCCCATCCCCACCCCACCCTGGAAAGGAAAAGCACAGAATCAAGGATAAGGGGCTGTGTCCTATATTTGAGTTTACACAAGAAACTAGACACAAGGGAGATGCAGACAGCTGTGGAAGCAGGAAATTGAAGCAAGATGTGACCAGGAGTGCTGTATGCCCAACCTGAGAATCCCTAGAGAAATTGACAAAGATAATAAGTTTCCCAATATAAAGGAGCAGTCCTGGTGTGAATTACATCTTAAATTTACAGGATAAAATGATTCTCCCCAATTACAGGACTTGGGGCCATGTAAACAACTGATATCTATGCTATGTAGACAGAGAAAATGTCTAGAAAAATACATACTAAAATGTTAACTATGTTTATTTTTGAGTGATGAGACTATCATGACTATTTTTTTGCTTACCTATATTTTCTAATTTAAAAAATATTACTTAAGAATTGAAATTTTTTTTTCAAAATTATACATGCACGTGTACACAATGATACCACATTCCAGTATAAGTGATACTTAAGCTGAGATCCAAGGACTAAATAAGCATTAGGCAGCTCAGGAGTGGTGGCAAGAGGGAGGGCTTTCCTGTGCTAAGGCCTTGGGGCAGGCCTGCATTGGTAGAGCTAAGAGATGGTGTGGTCAGAGTGGATGAGGAGAATGACCCAGGCTGAGACTAGACCTGCAGTCATAAGACAGAGCATCCCAAGCTTTGGAAGCCAGAGAAAGCAGTGTGCTTTTCTTCTGAGTGCAATGACAAGGCATTGCAAGGTTTGAAGCAGGCAGTGACATGACCTGATTAATGTTTTTAAAAAATCAGGGTAGGTAGAAGAATGGATGAGAATAAGAGAGCTGGACAAGTGTGGAAGCAAGGCATCTGTTAGGAGCTCTTTGCAGCACACACCCCCCCATTGCCCCCAGCAACACGGGACAGCAGCTTTGACTACAGGAATGGAGTTAAAATTGATAGGTCCTCTGTGGAGAAATATCTATTCACATCTTCTGCCCTTTCTAGAATCCATATCTTCTGGATTATTTGTGTTTTGGGTGTTGAATTTGATAAGTTCTTTATAGATCTTGGATACTAGCCCTTTATCTGATATGTCATTTGCAAATATCTTCTCCCATTCTGTCAGTTGCCTTTTAGTTTTGTCGACTGTTTCCTTTTTATCTTGATGAAGTCCCAATAGTTCATTTTTGCTTTGTTTCCCTTGCTTTTGGACATGTATCTAGCAAGAAGATGCTGGGCCGAGGTCGAAGAGGTTAACTGCCTATGTTCTTCTCTAGGATTTTGATGGATTCCTGCCTCATATTTAGGTTTTTCATCTATTTCGAGTTTATCTTTGTGTATAGTGCAAGAAAATGGTCTAGTTTCATTCTTCTGCATGTGGCTGTCCAATTTTCCCAGCACCATTTATTAAAGAGACTGTCTTTTTTCCATTGGATATTCTTTCCTGCTTTGTCGAAGATTCGTTGACCATAGAGTTGAGAGTCCATTTCTGGGTTCTCTATTCTATTCCATTGATTTATGTGTCTATTTTTGTGCCAGTACCATACTGTCTTGATGGTTAGAGCTTTGTCTGGCATTGTGATGCCACCAGCTTTGGTTTTCTTTTTCAACATTCCTCTGACTATTCGGGGTCTTTTCTGGTTCCATACAAATTTTAGGATTTGTTCCAGCACTGTGAAAAATGTTGATGGTATTTTGATAGGGATTGCATTGAATGTGTAGATTGCTCTGCGTAGCATAGACATTTAAATATTTATTCTTCTAATCCATTTCTTTGTGCTTTCATCAATTTCTTTCATACGTGTTCTGTAGTTCTTGCAGTACAGATCCTTTCCCTGTTTGGTTAGGTTTATTCTTATGTATCTTGTGGGTTTTGGTGCAATTGTAAATGGGATCAATTCCTTAATTGCTTTTTCTTCTGTCTCATTGTTAGTGTATAGAAATGCAACTGATTTCTGTGCATTGATTTTATATCCTGCCACATTGCTGATTCCTGTATGAGTTCAAGCAATTTTGGGGTGGAATTTTTTTGGTTTTCCACATCAAGTATCATGTCCTCTGGTAAGAGTGAGATTTTGACTTCTTCTCTGCCAATTTGAATGCCTTTTATTTCTCCAAAGAAGACATAGAAATGGCCAACAGACACATGAAAAAATGCTCCACATCACTCGGCATCAGGAAAATACAAATCAAAACCACAATGAGGGATGGTGGCTCAGTCAGTTAAGTGCCTGCCTTTGGCTCGGGTCATGATCCCAGGGTCCTGGGATTGAGCCCTGCATCAGGCTCCGCGCTCAGCGGGGAGTCTGTTTCTCTCTCTTCCTCTGCCCTTTCTCCTGCTTGTTCTCTTTCCCTCTCTCTCAAATAAATAAAATCTTAAACACACACACACACACACACACACACACACACACACACACACGAGATACCACCTCACACCAGTCAGAATGTCTAAAATTAACAAGATCGGAAATGACAAATGTTGGAGAGGTTGTGGAGAAAGGGGAACCCTCTTACACTGTTGGTGGGAATGCAAGCTGGTACAACCACTCTGGAAACACAGTATGGAGGTTCCTCAAGAAGTTAAAAATAGAACTACCCTACAACCCAGCAATTGCATTACTAGTTATTTACTCCAAAGATACAAACGTAGTGATCCAAAGGGACACCTGCACCCCAATGTTCATAGCAGCAATGTTCACAATAGCCAAACTGTGGAAAGAGCTGAGACATCCATCAACAGATGAATGGATAAAGAAGCTGTGGTGTATATATATACAATGGAATATTTCTCAACCATCAGAAAGGATGAACACTTATCATTTACATCCACATGGATGGAACCGGAGGGTATTATGCTGAGTGAAATAAGTCAAACAGAGAAAGACAATTATCATATGGTTTCACTCATATGGGATATAAGAAACAGGGAAGAGAACTGTAGGGGAAGGGAGGGAAAAGAGAATGGGAAGTCATTAGAGAGGAAGAAGAACCATGAGAGACTCTTAACTATAGGAAACAAACTGAGGGTTGCTGGAGGGGATGTGGGGGGGTGGGGTAATTGGGTAAGGGGCATTAAGGAGGGCATGTGATGTGATGAGCATTGGGTGTTATATGCAACTGATAAATTATTGAATACTACATCTAAAAAAATGATGTACTATAAGTTGGCTAATTGAATTTAAATTTAAAAATATCAATAGGTCGAGGTGCCTGGGTGGTTCAGTTGTTAAGCATCTGCCTTCAGCTCAGGGCGTGATCCTGGCTTTCTGGGATCAAGCCCCGCATCAGGCTCCTCTACTGGGAGCCTGCATCTTCCTCTCTCACTCCCCCTGCTTGTGCTCCCTCTCTCGCTGCCTGTCTCTCTCTGTCAAATAAATAAATAAAATCTTTAAAAAAATATATTGATAGGTCTTAGAAGTAGACAGTCTGAGAAATGGGGAATTACAAAACACAAATAAACAGAACAAAAACAATAAAGTCTCTAAGTTTAGAGTTTGAGCAATTAAGTGGGTGGTTGTACTATTTTCTGAGTTGAACTCTAGGAAGAATTGGGTTTTGGAAGGAAAAGCAAAAACAAAACAAAACAAAACAGTTTTAGATATTGTTTTAAAGATTTATTTATTTATTTTAGAGAGACAGAGAAAGAGAGAGTGCACATGGTCGCACGTGTGAGGGTAGGAAGAGGGGCATAAGGAGAGGGAGAGAGAGAATCCCAAGTACTCTACCCTACCCACTGAGTGGGCAGCCTGACACAGGGCTCAGTCTCAGGACTCTGCAATCATAACCTGAGCTGAAATCAACAGTCGGCCACTTAATGGACTGAGCCACCCTGGTACCCCTAGACATGTTAAGCTTAAAGTGCCTGTACAATATCCAAAGAAAGATGATTAGTAGAAGGTTTGATAAATAGGAAGTCATGGATGACCTGGGAGCCATCGGTACCTAGGTAGGGAGGACATATATAACTTATCATCCAAACTAGGACACTTTTGAGAGTAAAAGGGGATAAATTAAGTTTGCTGAGGATGCTAGAGGGGAAAGGGTTGGAGGGATGGGCAAAGCGGGTAAATGGAGTGGGAGGTACAGGATTCCCTTCGTAAGGAATGAATACGTCGCAGGAATAAAAGGCATAGGGAATATAGTCAATGATATTGTAATAAGTTGTATAGTGACAGATGGTAGCTACACTTGTGCTGAGCATAGCATAACATATAAACTTGTCAAATCAAGATGGTGTATACTTGAAACTAATTTAACATTGTGTATCAACTATATTTCAATTTAAACAATTTTTTAAAAAAAGAATTTTGCTGCAACAGTAGACATAAATAGGGCCACCCCCAGGAAATAATAGAGTGAGAAGAGAAAGAAACCTCTAATATGTATCTTTAGTAGAGGAAAAAGAACCAAAATATAGACAGAAAGAAGAAATCCAAGAGACTGTGGTGACATGGAAGCCAAAAGAAAAAATTTTAACAAGAAGGAAATGATCAGCTGGGTCAAGTATAGCTAACCACAGCTCCAATAAGACTACAGGGAAATGTCCATTGGATTTGGCAACGTGAAAATCATTGATAACCTCAGCAAAAGTAGTTGGGGTGCAGAAGCCAGAAGAGATTGAGTTGAAGAGTGAGTACACATTGAAGAAGTAGACAGTGTGTATATACTCTTAGAAGAGTCTTGGCTGGAAAGGAGAACACGGAGACCCGCCAGCAGTTGCGAGAGAATGTGGGGGTAAGAGTAGGAACAGGTGAATTTAGCATAAGAGGCACTAGAGCATGTTTGAATGACAATGAAAATAATCTGGGAGAAACTATTTCTTCTAATAGAATAAATCTGCTAGAGTGTTCATAGCAGTATTGTTCACAGTGGCAATAACCTGGAAATAACCCAAAGACCCAACCACAGGAGAAAAGATGAATTCAGCATGGTACAGTCACATCATGGACTATCACACAGCAGTAAAAATGAATGAACTACAGTAACGTACAATGGAATGGATGGTCCTGGCAACGTAAGTGGAAAGTAAATGCCAAACAACTACATCTATTATGATACTCTTATAAAGTTAAAAATGTATTTTTTAAGGATTCTAAACAGATGAAATAAAACTGTATAAAATAGGGAGAAAAGAAAAAATGATGAACATGGTATGGTATTTTGGATGATGGTCATCTTGGGTCAAGAAGACAGAGTGATGGGAAGATGGAATGAAACCCGGGGTTAAGATGAAGATTATAATAGCTTCCCAGCTTCTATTTCAAGTGGTGGGTTTATAGATGTTTACTACATTGTGAAACATAAAAACAACTAGATACTAAAAAATTCATGAATAGATCTATGTTGGGAGTATGTCATGAATCTTATTCATGATTAATCTAGGTCTGTGTACCTGAGGTCCAACGGCCAGGTTGGGCATATGGGAGATCTTGATAGCATCAGAGAACACTTGATAGCATCAGAGAACACTTACATGGATCCCACAGCTATCTCCAATATAACGGTTGAAGCAGAAGAAGGGAAACTATGGCAAAAACCAAAGCAAAAGCTAAAGAGAAAAGTCTTCTGTCTTTACAAACAAGGTGGTTCAAGACATTTTCTGTAGACAGCAGAGAGATGCTGTGTCATCTTCAATTCTGATATTGCCTCCTACTTCTCTTTCTGGGCATCGGAGAATATTCGGTCCACCAATATGAGCTGTTTGGGGACTATTTTCCAAATCTACTATTATTGCTTCAATTATAGCAGCCACTTGATTGTCTCATGTGTGGTGAAATGTTCTTGCTACAGTAACTTTATCCATGATATTTCTATTGATACTAAACAATATACCTACTGTCATTGTAACACACTCGTCCCTGGTTCCTGATCATGTCGTTACTAGCCCAGTCTTCAAAAGCCTACTTGGCAGTACCATGGAAACTACATTTTACCCAGTTGAGCACTCTATTTTCATCTCTCCCTAGGTGGGCTACTTTACTATTTTTAATGATTTCAGGCCATGTCTTTTGTTTATCAAGATCCAATTGCATTTTAAGAACATCCCCTGAACTATTTGTAATTCCTCCCAAATTTTTTATCGTCTGCAGACTCATTCCATTAGAGTACTTTCCCATTTCACTTTTGAATGCTTCAGAAACATATGTGGGAGAAACCGAAACAGACACTCAACAGTAAGCAAGTCAGAACTTTGTTAAAGACAAAAGCAAATAGGGTAGGACAGCCTCAAATGACTCATTTCTCACTGCTCGGTTAGCAGCTGCAACACACGCTTGTAAGAAAATTCACAGTAGCTTGGTTTTCGTTCTGTCTTCACAATGACTCTGAAACACTCTTCAGGCTGCGGAGGGAGGGGATCGCTGATTTCCTAGGGGTTATATTAGCCAAATGTTTGCCCTGGAAAGAGATTTGGCCCCTTTCTCTCTTCTGGGAATTGCACTTCTAAACAGAATTCAGAGCTATGTAATGCAGGACTTTACTCAGCGTCAGCAGTGCTGTCACTGTTCAGACTACCTCATCGGACTACACAGCACTCTCAGAGTAAGACGGGACAGCTGTCAGCCAGACTGTCAACTCTTCTTCTGGATTTTGATTAATTCAATGATCTGTTGATGTATTCATCTCTTCATTTATTTAAATGGTTATAGAGTCTAGTATGAATTTAATCTATTATGGGATAAAGGCTAGAAAATCCAAGTCAGCTGACTAAACTCTGCAGATCTCATGGTGGCTCCCTGCCTCCCATATTTCACTGTTGCCTTCCTCCCTTGGAACAGAGAGGCAATGATCTTGCCAGCCAAGACTTGTGATTTGAAAGATCCAGTGTTTTGAAACTTAAAGGCTGAGCCTTAAAGGAAATGAGTCTCAGAGTTCCTGCCATAACAAAAGATTGGAAGGAGACTAGAGAAAAGCCAGACCACCCCGCCTGCACAGAGAAAGTCTGTTCACACTCTGAGCAGGACTTCTAGACAGGGGGAAAGAAAAGTTTAGCTGCTGTGGCCTGCCCTACCCCAGCTCAGTCCTCTACGGCGAACTATGTACATTATTCAAGGTAAACCCTTTACCTGTCTCTACCTCGATATCCTCAGTAGCGACCAGATGTGGTTACTGGCTAGTTGTAAAGTTCTATTACAATGTTAATTACAAAACCAGCAGATGATGACACATTGGAAGCAAATTATAATCTTTAGAAGCAAATTAATAATTACTTATTCAGACAGTATTTATTGAGCAGCTACTTGGTGCTAGAGCTATGTACACATACTGTACTAAGTACTAGAAACAAAAAAAAAAAAAAAAGGAAGGAAGAAAGAAAAAATGCACAGAACTGGTACTTTCCTGATGCCTGAGATCACCATGCAACTGGGAGACAAGATGCCGAAGGATGAAAAATGCGTCCAGCTGGAGCTGGTCAAAGGAAAGAACAGAAGCAGCCCAGGCCATGCTGATTCCACTGAGTAGATGAAATAGTTCCATTGAGCTTCCGGCCTCCAGGCTTCTGGTTATGTGAGATTCTTAAATGTTCTTTGCTTAAGCCACGCTTGGTAGGTTTTCTGTTTTGGTAGCAGAAATCATCCTAAGTGATATATTCTCCCCCTCCACCACTGGCTGCCCAAGACCCGTTCTCACTCTTGCTTATCAGGGGCAAACCATACTCCGATGGAACTCATATGAAGTATTATTGTGCCCCTAACATTTCTTATGACTCCAGGAACACCAACCGCTTTCCGCTTGCCTCTGCCCCAAATCTGTCCTCAGTGGGGCTGGTTGCCACTCCCAAACCATTCTTGCCTAATGAAAGAGTCTACTTTCAGTAATCCTTTATCTAATTCCCTAAATATAGTGGAACTATTTTCTTCACAACATTTTAAACCACAAAATAGAAGATGACATAATCAGTTTAAAAAGGTTCACTTCACACAAAATTATTTTGTTAGTAAGTCCTTATAGTCTAGAGGGGGCCCCAATACTAATTTATCAGAATATAGAACACAGAGCTGAAAATATTTGACAAGTATATAATCTTGTCTCAATGCTGGGTATATAATAACGAAAGTAGAAAATGCCAATAGACTTTGGCCAGAATGGGATTACTGTTTGGGGTAGATTCCCTTATCTCACCTTGCTCTCCTCCAATTCACAATACAGTCAAAATTATCTTTTTTTAAACTGCATATCTGGCCATTGCCCATATGAATATGCAACCATAAACTCAGACAGATGGAAAATATCATGTGTCTTTAAATCAACTTACATTTCCTTCTGAGCCCACAGCCAGACATATTGTGAGGAAATTCAATCTCAGCCATGAATGTGGCCCCCTTCTTCTGAAAAGTCCTTGCAGGACAGAAGCATCTTTGGTCTTCAGCCAACAAGACTCACTGCAGACATGCCCAGTGTGTGAGCCTTCCTGTCCCACAGAGTTTGCGGCAGTGCTGTTCCTGTGCCCTCGGACCAGGCTGGGAGCCCCTGTGCTTGGCCAGCCTCACCCGGAGCATCTCCCGTCCACTCATTATCAATGCAGGTCCACACATCAACTCGCAGCAGAGTCAGGATTACAGGTGACGTCCTGCTTTCAGAACCCTCTAACTACAGGTCCCCCCTACACTTGGAGATACCACGCTCTACCTTGATAACCTCAGGCTCCCCTCCCCCCCACTAAGGGACAAGTATTGTTTCTTCTGTGAGCTTCACTTCTACAAAGTAGAAATACCTCTCATAGTTAAGCAGCTTCTCCTCTGCCCACCTTCCATCCCCACCCAAAATCCTGAGGCAAGAAGACACAAAGGAACAAGATACCAGAATTGAATGAAGAAAGGAGAAATAATGAGAAAGGGGGAAAACAGTCTTAAAAAACAATTTTACCACTTGGCTGTATCACTCCCTTGTTTAAAACCCTTCAGTGATTTTTCATTGCTCTTAAGAAAAGCCTCACTTTCCCTTTCACCTCCCTCAACAGAACTAGGAGGCCCAAAGGGGTCTGAACTCACTCTGCCTCTCTGTCCTTGGGTAAAGGATGGTGTCAAATGTCCAGTGAGATTTTTCTCCCCACTTTTCATGGAATTGTAAGATTCCAAAGGACTAACTACCCCACACTCTGAGATTAGAGATTGAGAGGACTGCCCATTGTTAAGAATTTCAGCTCCCCTCCTGGCTGCCGGAAGTTGCCATTACTGCCCATTAGCACCACAATTACCACAACCAAGTAATAAGACTGAGAAAAGGGAAAGGTTGTATTTTGGAGGAGTGTAATGGCTGTGGGAAGACTACCCCTTTCTTACATTAGCTCTGAGGGAAGTAAAGGAAATTATCCCCAAAGCCAAGAGAGGCCCAAGAAAATTACTCTCAAAGAATGGGGAGGGGAGTGCCTTTACCCTGAAGTACTAATGACAGTCTCCTCTTTTGTCCGAAAGCTCTCTAGTCACTGTATCCTGGAACCACTGATGCTGCTGAAATTGCCATTGGGGCCCACGTCTTGTGGGAGAGAAGAATCCACTAGTCTTCTAGAGGTAAGTGGACCAGAAAAAAGTTAGGAGGGTGTAAGCAGTCTTGTTAGTACTCAACTAAGATTTCTCACTGCTGGTTCAGTAACAACCAATGGCAAGAGGTCATGGAGTATACCCATAGGGTAGAGTTTAGGGAGTAGAGATAAAGAGGCCAGAGAGAGCCTAAGCAAGATTTCCCATAGGTCATGCCCAGGAAGCACACACAGACATAGCTATAGATGCTGCCCCCCCCACGGATGCATTCAAAGGGCAGTCAGTATTAGAGAGGCCAACTAGCCATCAAGCAAACAGATCTGTCTCTGCGCATCATTCTCCCTCCCCCAACCAGAGGAGAAGCATGGGAATGAAGAGGAGAGGGAGGGATGTGAGAGCCAACCACGCCTGCCCTCCATTTCATATGACTAAAGTCACTGCCCGGTTTGTATCTCTAGATTCATCTCCCTTGGCCTCTGGACTTTCTTGTCTCTCCCTTCTACTTTTAAGGGCCCTTGTGATTTTTTTGGACCCATCTTGACAATTCAAATTAAGTTCCTCCAATTCTGACACAAATTCTGATGTGTGTTTGTGTTTCTGCACCACCAAGAAATTTCTCTGATACCGGTGGTGTCCTACAATTCAACTCAATTCCGACACTATCTACTTGGAGATCACATCAGATCCCACAAGTTAAGGGCTCAGTTGCACAAGGCTGTCCCTCCCCTCCCCCCACCGTCCGATGCTAATCTCAAGTTCAGTTTGTCACTGTGCTTTCTGACCCACTAGTTATAAATCTGAGCTTCCAATTGATGTGGGAAACAAAGGCAAATGAAAAATTAAATTTCCTTACTACTTACAGACCATTGACAAGTCCTTGAAACAGGCAGTTGCAGCAGCCCCTGACCGAGAGCTTATGCTAAGGATATAATAGGAAAACATGTTTGTGACCTTGCGGGCTTCAGCGTAAACGTCAGGGCACAGGGCTGGGAATGCCCGGCTTGTCCAGGGGCCAGGAATGCCCGGCTCACTCAGGGCAGAGTGCTGCCCCAACCGAAACCTGATTGCTCTTGACAATAGCCACCGGGGCCCATAGACACAGGTTTAAGAACAGGCCTCACTTGCAGAACGTTACATCATCTAATCCCGTGACCTTCCCCGTGATGTGCTACTATTCACTAGGATGTACTACGGATCATCCCCTTGATTGTCTTTGATTGTTTATTGCCAATAAATACGCAAGGTTGCAGCTGTTCCGGGCGATCGCACTCTTGGCGGTGGCGCACCTGGCGGTCGGCCCCTGCACCCACGCTCTCTTTCGCAAGCTAACTTGTCTGTGCCTCGTCCTTCTCCGGAATCAACGCCACGGCTCCGCTGGCGGTGTCGCAGCAGGCAGTGACATTCCTCCAGGAACTCAGCTGCCTCCACGTCAATACTTTGCTAAGGGCGATAGGCAAACTTATCCCTACCTTCCAAGATCCTGTAAGTCTTCTTTAACACATAAAAATTCCTTTGGAGATTTCCTTTATCACTACCCCCCAAGATACATGTTAGCAATCATCCTCCCAGCATATGGCCCTCTGCTAGACCTCTGAAGGGTCTCACGACTGCGTTTTTACTAAACATAATAAATGGCCTTTCCCAAGAGCTAGCCCCCTCAGGATCCTGGAAATCTTGTTTCCAAAATACCTAGGAGGCTTGTGCCGTCCCTCGCCTCTTCTCAACTTGAAAGTACCCAATCAGTCACCTGTCACAACCCCAGTGCAGCTCCTTCTGCCCATGGGTCCTGTCCCCGTGCTTTAATAAAATCACCTTTTTGCACCAAAGACCTCTCAAGAATTCTTTCTTGGCCATCAGCTCCAAACACCAACATTTTTCGACAGCACAATGAGCCTTTCTTCAGGTTCCCTTAATTTGCTAGAGTGGCTCACGACAGTCAACTAGATGACCCGCCTGTTCTAAAAAGGCGTAACTCAGAAACTGCAGATAGCAGAGATGCGTAGGGTGAGTATGTGGGAAGGGGGTGGAGCGTCGAGGCCTCCCTTGTGCACCACTCTTCTAGTACCTCCACGTGTTCACCAACCTGGGGGCTCCCCCAAACACTGCCCTTTTTGGGTTTTTCCGGCAGCCTCATTACTTTGGCATGACTGGTGAAATCATTGGCCCAGGCCAAGGGATTCAACCTTCAGTCCCTCTCCCTTCCCTGAAGGTCAGCGGGTAGGACTGTAAGTTCCAACTCCGTAATCGCAGGGTTGCTTCCCCTGGCAACCAGTTCTCATCCCCAGGTGCATTCCAAAGTCACTCATTAACATAAACCAAGGTGTGGTTGAAAGGGGTTTGTGATGAATATCAAGACACTTTATCACTCTTACGGTCTAGGAAATTCCAAGAGTTTTAAGTTCTGTGCCAGAACTTATTATAAATCACAGTATCACAACTTCCTATCTTAAGGTCAGCTAATTAGCAAATTAAATTCTAACTGCAAACGTAATTCTCCTTTGCCACATAATGTAACATGTTCTGGAGATAGGGACATGGTGGTCATTTTGGGGGGCCAGTATCTTGCCAACTAAAGTATTTGTATTAGGCTTCTTCAGAGAAACAGAACCAATAAGGTGTGCATATATTTATATAAAAAGAGAGAGAGACCGGGGGGGGGGTGATTTTAAAGAACTGGCTCATGTGACTATGGAGGTTTGAAAAGTCCAAAATCAAATGGGGGAGGCAGGCAGCAGGCTGGAGACTCCAAAGACAGCTGCAGTTCAAACCCAAAGCCTTGTGCCAGGGAACCAGGAAGAGCCGGTTGCTGATGAACTACAAAGACAAATGCTGCAGAATGCCCGCTTGCTCTCGGGAGGTCAGTCTTTTGTTCTGTTCAGATCTTCAATTCATTGGATGAGGCCTATTTGTGCTGTGAAGGGCAATCTGCTTTTCTCAAAGTCTGCTGATTTAAATAGAAATATCTAAAATCACCCTCACACAAACATCTAGAATAACGTTTCACCACATATCTGGGCACCATGGCCCAGCCAAGTTGACACATAAAGTTAACCGTCACAATGTTACTCTACCAAAAGTAGAAATGTTTCAATAATCCATTTATATTTATGTCTAGCCATTCCCACCGAACTTGAGATGCGAGAGCCGTGCAGAAGGCACTCTCTAGGGGCGCCTGGGTGGCACAGCGGTTAAGCGTCTGCCTTCGGCTCAGGGCGTGATCCCGGCGTTCCGGGATCGAGCCCCACATCAGGCTCCTCTGCTATGAGCCTGCTTCTTCCTCTCCCACTCCCCCTGCTTGTGTTCCCTCTCTCGCTGGCTGTCTCTATCTCTGTCAAATAAATAAATAAAATCTTTAAAAAAAAAAAAAAAAAAAAAAAAAAAAGAAGGCACTCTCTAACTGCCAGTGTTTTATCCATACTGTTTCTAACTCACCCTTTAAAGCTTTCTTAAGGAGTCCTTTTCCTACATGGTCCCATAATAATACCAAATATTTATTGAGTGCATATTATGTGGCAGGTACTGTTCTGTTTTACATGCATTAACTCAATTAACTGCAAGGCCACCAAATCTATTATTTTTCTCATGCTGGAGAGGAGAAAACTGAGACACATGGAGATTAGTGACTTGCCCAAAGTCATTTACTTGAGCAAGTGACCACAGCTGGACAGACAGCAAAGTAGGGATCCAAACAGGGTGACCTCCATAGCCCTGCTCTCAATGACTAGGTTAAGGCACCCAGGCGGGGACGTTACCTGTGAGCACACTAACTGCTGTATTCCACCACAGTCCAAGCAGGGCTGTAAAACAGACTGCTAAAAAATCAACCCATATAGCAGGGGTATCATCAGGACGAGCCAGGGTTTCAAAACTTTTTTGAATCTAAAGACCTTTGGATGAGCTGCAGCCTCAATTCAGCCACAGTCCCCATCTCTCCTTGATCATTTTACTTTCCCTCCTCTTCAGGCATCTGTGTTCCCTGCCTGACCTGTGACAGCAATGGAATTTGCGACCTCAGCGCCAACTTTTATAGAGGCCAAAACTGCCTTTATCTTGTTCATGGTCATCTTTCAGTGCTTAAGGCAGCAACTGGCAAGTAGTTAATATCTAGCTATCAAAACAGAATCTGGTATGGAACAATCTGAGGCTCAGAGGGATCACAGTTGCGCAGAGTCACGAGGTCCAGAAGGGGGCACACTTAGTCTCTCTGGTGCTCACGCCTGAAAGCCAGTGCTTTGCTCACTACAACATGATGTATATAGATGGTGCTTCATTGCACATGTCTATGGAGTCCATCGGTTCTTTCAAATAAAGCCGTGATGCATAAATAATAATAAAAAAGAGTTTGGGGGCACCTGGGTGGCTCAGTTGGCTAAGCATCTGCCTTCAGCTCAAGTCATGATCCCAGGGTCCTGGGATTGAGCCCTGAGTCAGGCTCCTTGCTCAGTGGGGAGCCTGCTTCTCCCTCTCCTCTCCTCTCACTATCTCTGTCACTATCTCTGTCTCTCAAATAAAGAAATAAAATCTTTTAAAAAGTCTGGCTTGGGAGAATAACTCAGGTTTTAACATAATACATCAAAATTCACAAAATACATCACCATGATATGTGATACTTGGGGACAGGAGAACTCTGCATAGTTCTGCATAGAAATCTGTTCTTACAGAAGCCCTCTTGGATAACTTAAAATCCTGAGCCATATCAATCATAAATGGACCTTTTCAGAGTAAGGCTAAGGAGACCTCTACCCATGAGAGTTCAAAGATTGGAAGTCTACCAAGACGGCCCCGAACCCTCCTCCGTGTATGTACTTTCCTGAGAGAATTGACCTATGACATAAAGGGATGCAAAATAAATCAAGCTGTAAACCGGACCACTGCCAGTTTGCCAGCCTCAATTATGATTTCCTAGACAAGAATTTATGACAGTGCTACTCAGCTATTAAACAACCTTTGACTTATAAATGTTATTGTTCTGCCGTAATAGGCCATACATGGAGACAGGATGAGAAAGGAACAATAGTGAAGTTAATGAGGACTCAACATATTTATCGGTAAATCACACAAGAGCTCGTAGCAAAATAATGGACCATGAAGTCATCAAAATGGATGTAATACACATTTAAAATTACATACACTAACAAGGACCAGTAGTGTTTCCCAAAAGCATTTAAAATAGTACACACAACAGATTTATACTCTTTTAAACATGATTGAATCCATTAAGGTCTCTATGCAAAACTTTTAAGATTCTGGCTGGCAAGTGCAAAGATCTATTCATCTTGTAGCACCCAAGACCAGCCTCATATATAGGTTCCCTTGCTAATTGGAACTGCCACCTATCAACATGGAATGGTCTGCCTTTTCTTGAGTCTCTCCTTGCCTTCCGTGTATGGAGGCCGGTTGTGAATTTCATCCAGGCAACTCCCAAGGCTTCAAACCAACGTGAGACACAAAAGAAGGAGACCAGAGGGCTGCTATACCAGCCCTGAGTGGCCTAACTCCAGACCTCTTATTTCTTTGTTTGAACTGCTATTATTTCTCAATCACTAGAGCTGAAACATATCCTAATTGATAGACTCCATTGGGCCATGACCTTAATATCAAGATCAAATATTAAGTTTGAATATTTGTTTTAACTATTTTTCTGCCATTTTTAAGCTGTTCACTTCAGTCTCTTTATTTCACCAGAGATGTTAGGTTAATAAATTGACAAGAGACTAATCTGGTCAAAGGACAGAATAATCAATGCATGCAGGACATGTATCAAGTTTCTTCCTTGTCCCAACACGGATTTCTGACCCGAAGCCAGGAATCCAACAGCCAGTTTGTGAGCAGAATCTGTTAGCAGATGAATCTGCCTACAAGGCGAGACTCTGCAATTTACTAATTTCCACTTGTAAAACTTGGAATTTACCTTGGTGCACCACCATTAACAATTTCTTAAATGCACGCACCTATAGGAGTGCAGTCAGCTTTCCTAAAGTCAGTTTATTCAAAGTATTCACCGTTGGGGAAAAGTCTATTTAAAACTTGAAACTGGTTAGTTAACATAGAAAAGGTCCCACATCCTGGTTTTGGCTAATGGCCTTCACCAGATGTTTCTTAGTGGGTCTATCCTCAGTATCTCTTATGAGTTGAAAGTTAGATTCCTAATTCAATAACCTAATTAATGTTAATTAGTCCCAGGTTTGAATTTTTGACACCTACACCCCACACCTGGTGCCGTGCACTTTATCCTGCATCATAACAGGAGTCACTTCTTACTTGGTGTTTTCACTTTTAGTGATGCTAGAATTGATCAGAATATTCAACACTCCCCGTCAACACTTCGTCTAATAATTCTTGCAACTGTTGATGACAATTATCTGCATCACTTATTTCATCAGAGCTTGTGAACTGGTAATTTTTTTCCAATTCTATTATTCCTTCTGCATTTATTAGCTGAAATTCTTCCATACAGAAAAACTTTCCCTCATCCACCAATACCATTTGATTACCCTGAAAAATAGTTTATACCAGAAAGCTAACATGAATACTTAATTCTTTTCCTTTAATTATCAATTTTCAGAGTAATGAGTTGTACCCTGGCTCCACTTGGTCTTAGTCAACCTACAAGACTCCAGGTACACCATATTCATCATTGCATTGACCATGAATATTAATGAGCGTGCAGCCACCGAACTCACTGCTCTCTAAAAGACCTGCTTCCTGACTCTATTTAAGCTTCTCTTTATGCTTGAGGAGCATGTGGGAGGAAAACAAAGCCAAGTAACGAAGTCATGACCAGTCTTAGTTAATGTTGTGAAACAGATGTCTCCCTCCTTCTCTGCTCGATACCCCACCTGGTTATTCTCCTTAATTTTGAGCTCCTTTAAAACACCATTTGATGGACAACACCAAGAGCAAACCCTAATGTAAATTATGGACTCGGGGTGATAGGTGATAATGGTGTGTGAATGTAGGCTCATCAGTTATAACAAATGCACCACTCTGGTGGGGGATGGTGAGTATGGGGGAGACTGCGCATCGTGGAAGGGGCAGGGAGTACACGGGAAATCTTGGTCATTCTGCTCAATATTTCTGTGAACATAAAACTGCTATAAAAATAAATTCTACTTAAATAAATAAAAAGTACCTCTTGGCTGCCAGACAGGCAGAGCTGTCTGTACCATCACCCCTTCAAAGCCTTCTTCATTATGTGATGCCCCCAAATTATTCCTCTCCGCAAATGGGTACAAATTCCTATAATGCCCACTTCCTTCTTTCAGTTGTCAACTCATACAAGTTAATGCACAATGGGGTTTTAGAATGGAGTGCTGAAGAAACATGATGCTATCACCTTAAAGTGTTCTAATAGGAACAGTAGTTGGTCCTGACTGGCAGGAAATGTTCCCGAAGTCCTTTGCTATTACACTTTTCACCTCACATTGTAATTATAGCTCATCTGTGTTTTGCCCTCAGCAAGACTACGAGCTTCTCAATGGTAGGATTTATCTTATTCATTTTTATATCCTCCAGCACCCAGCATGTTTCCTAATCCACACTAGGTGCTCAGTAAATATTCTGAGTGAGAAGAATAAATGAAATACTTCCACTTAATAAAAGCAAATGCTGTGTCTTGTATATGTACCAATCTATAACAGAGTTTGGGATGGCAAATAAGAACGGAGCATCCACCCTCTGATACTCAGTCACAGCAAATATAGGCCTTGGAGAAGACAAGAGCAGAAATGGAATGGTACCTCAGAGTGTCTGCACCTGTTTACTAACTGAGCAGATGAATCGCAGCTATCAAAAGATGATGTGATTTAGTTCCATATGGGCATTTATTTAAAGAAAAATGCCTTCACATCAACCAGCACACTAATCATTGAACGCTGGGAAAATCCAAAGTAATGATGTACCATTTCTTTAACTTTATTATTTCTCTAAATCTTCCAGACTACACAATCTTGTAAGACAGCAACCGAAAGAGGTGTGAGAAGATTAATCATGCTAAGGCTCAGCGTTGAAGTTCCTTTTATCCCGTAGTCCCTTTAGCAATATATTTGAACCTAATCCATTTTCATATTCCCCCGGAACAGGCAGATACTTTTTGGAAATTTTTGTTTAATTTAAGAGATACCTGATATTTTTTTGCCAAATCTCCTCTCATGGAAGTCGAGGTACATTGCGCAATGTTCTCTTTTAATGACACTTAGAGCCAACACTGCCTAAACGGAGTTTATTGCCATTTCTAGGTATTTGAATTAGTATTGAGCTCAATACTTCATTTTTAATTGAGTTTGAATTCATGCAAATCCTTGCTGAGTATATTAATTTATACAAACCTAGACATTGAATTTAGCACCCAAGAAAATATGACAAGAATAATATCATAGCAAAGAGATTGTTATTTTTACGCTTAACCATGCAGGGATGCTGCTTCTCCTTAGACTTAAATCCTTAAAAAATAATCTTCGCTGTCACGTAGACTTGAAAATAAGTATTTTTTATCTGAGCATGGCCTCATAACACAAATATACAATATTCCAAATATTATTTAATCTCCTACAGCTCAGACGGTTTTATAAAATACATCTTTATGGATCTTAATTTTCGGATCTGTGTAACTTATTTCTTCCCATTATACTTCCTTCCAATTCACTAGTGATACCCTACCGCGGCCTTCACTGCAAGCTGTAGAAACAACATACAGTCTGTTCCTCTCTGCAGTTTTTCTCTTCTCTCTGTGGTACCAGGAGGTACCAGGGCTCTGTCTTAGCATCTGCCAGGCTATGATTTGCCTCCTTTCTCCAGACCAGAACTTTTCTGTATATTTTTTCTTCATTTCATCAGAGTGAAGCAAAAATTGCAAGTAATCAAGGAAAAGATCAGTCAAAAGATTGCACTTTCCCTTTAATCCCTATTAAACCCAATGCCAAGTAATGTTTATTTTTTTAATGTGGTTATTAGAAAACTTAAAATTACTGTGGCTGACATTGGTGGCTTGCATTATATATCCGTTGGACAACACTGATACAGACTCACTCCTCCTGCCTCTGCCCTGCCTCTACAGGTGGATTCTTTCGGCCACCCAGAGTCCTGAACTCGAGAACTTACCAACTAGTTTTGAGGAACATAGGGCAAAAGAACTGCTACAACTTGTAGCTGAACCTACGTGAACTAACCTTCCTGGGCAGTGTTCCATATGAGGAGATGGGAATTGTTCTCACCCTTTTTTATTACTTTTCATGGGAAAGAAACTATGGCCCCATTATGACATCCTATCACTCAGTTGCATCAGCTGGGACGTAGAGGGTGGGACGGGCTTCTTTCTTTAGAAGCATAAAAAGCAAATGAGCATGATCTCTAAACAAAGAGGAAGGCTTAGGTAGGAATTCTGCCAAAGTCACTGTGTTCCTCCTTGACACAGATCTAATCTGCGGCCAGAGAACCTGGCCAGAGAAGGATAGACCAGCTCTAAAGTCAGACAATGGCATCCATTTCCATTAGAAGCAAAACTGTGATGCTAAAAACCATAGTGACGCTAAAAAACACAGGCCCCCATCAAAAGGGACTTCTCTAAGTGTCTTCCATAAAAGACTTCCTGACTTCTCAGACCAAAGAGGTTAACACTATGTCATCTACACACTGGGCTCTAAATATGTTGAAGAGAACATAGGGCATCCTTTCTCAGAGGTTTCCAAAAATAGCTAATTATCAAGATTACCTGGGGAAGCTTTTCAGAAACCACAAATATGCTCAGTAAGGATCTCCAGGGATGGTTTAATACGAACCAATGGCCAGAATCTGAATGGTACTCACCTTTCATTCTGGGCAAAGAGAAATTCTTAAGAGAATAAAATGAGAGAGGCCATCTTCTGTCTCTGGCTTCTCTGGTAAGTTCTTTGTTTATCTGCTGTGGAGGAAAAAAAAGGTGGGATGAAACATTGTGCTAAGAACTAAAATTTGGACGTATGTTAAGGAACATATACACCACAGAATGATTCATGAACTGTACTCAGCAAGCCTGTAGTATATAATATATCCAAACAGTATTAATTGCCAGATACACTTAGACATAAATTCCATGTGTTGTCCTCGCAGTGTTTTAAAAACACACCAGTGCACATTATGAGTCTATCCTTAAAATCCATGCCTGGGGATATAATATCATGTCTGGGAGACATCAACGACTTGTCCAACAAAAGGGAAGACAACTAGAATATAAGGTAGACTGAGTATGTTATTTTTACCCATTAGGTGCCCTCTTCCCATTGTGAAAATATTCCTCCCTGATCCATGTGACATGGAAGGAAGTATCAGTTAGAGGGCCTTTCCTGACAGGTAGCCACAAGAGTGAGCAAGGGACCCAAGCCTTGCCAGTCATGGTCTTCCAAACTGTGGTTGGTTCAAGATCGAATCTTCAGGTAGAGTCAACTGTTGACTGCTTCTCTTCTCTTTGGCACTGTAACCTGAGAAAGCCTTGAAGCCTAGACCTCTTCCACATCCTTTCACTCTTTCCCAGTTAAGCACCAGCGATAGTTTGGTGTGACTGGCCTGTGCACCAGTTTCAGAGATGGACCCAAAGGGACATAAGTGTAATCTGATCATCCTGGCCACAGTGACTGGCCCCACCAGCAGGAATGTGCAGGACTTCTGTTTAACAGCTGAAGGCTCCTCTTGTCCTGGACAGTATGGTGTACCTATGTGATACCTGAAGCTGCTGCAGCCATTTCACTACCTAAGAGAAATTAGCAAGAGAATGTAGTCAAGATGAAGGAGGACAGAGCCAAACAAAAAAGAGACATGGAGATAGATCCATGATCAAACCTCACCTGAGCCCTATCAACCTGCAGAACGTAATGCTTAGTTTTGTAAACCATGCAACTATTGTGTCAAAGTCAGTTTAATTATATTTTCTATTACTTGCAACTCAAAGCACTCAAAACTGATAGAGTTTCGTATTAAGAATGAGATACCTAGAAGGTAGACTGAAACGAAGAGGGCCAGCAGAGGGCAGTGTGGAACCCCACGTTCCAGCACCGAGGTTGGCAAACGTTCACTAAAGGCAAAGTGTCAACTGCTTTTTATCACCTTAATTGCACTGTGGTTTTCCTCACAGTAGAGAACCTTTCTCCTGTACCCACATCTCAGTCAAAAGCAGAAAAATATAAGATAGCAGACAGTACTCCTAGTTTTAAGAAAGAGGAGAGAGGGATCTCTGGGCCTACTTGATTCATTTACATTATGGTCTGATCTCTATAGGCATTTGAGTTTACAAAGCCTGGAGTGGCTATACACCAGGTGGCAGGCGGGGTGTGTGTGTGTTGGGGCGGGGGGGGGGGGGGGGACAGTGGTTAAGGAGGGACAGGAAATTGAACTACATTATTCCTGAGGTCTTAGAATTCTGTAACTTAAAAATACAGTATACCTGATAGCTCCCATTGATTTCCTTAGACAACATTTATTCCTTTTAGTCAATGAAGGCATGCATAAAATTAGGAGGCTCTTATGACCAAGAGGATATCATCATATCACAAAGTTTTGAAATTTATTTAGCTGTTTCAAATATTCTTATTCTTGAATTTATATGGGCTCTATCAAAATAGCTCATGCCACTTAGGATTCTAAATGTTTTTCCTTTATTACAATAATTCTGAATGTTACTGTGTCAAAGTTGCCAGAGCCATCAGGATTTTTATAAAAATGCTTTTAAATACAGGATTTTTGTAAAATGCTTTTAAATACCAAGAAAGAATACTGCATAAAATCTAGTTTACATCTGTTACTATAGAGGTTTTGTAATATGGGAGAAAGCAAAGCACAAGGAAGTGTAGAGTTATTTGTTTTTGACATCATAAACTTGAGGGACAGAGTACTAGGAAAAAATAATTATGTACTCCCCCCCAAAAAAGTAATTTTTTAGCAGTGATATAATCAACTCTAAAACAACACCACAGAAATAAAACAATTAGGGTTCTGTGTTAGAGTTGTGGGACTCTTCAACCTTGTGAATCAGATTTCTAACAGATCGTATTTCCAATACGTTTTACCTCCTGAGTCAGGACCAGCCTCAACCAATTTTTTTTAAATGACCACAAATGAGGTGTTTACAAAAACATACCAGGCAAAACTCCATGTGACTTATGTGAAAGACAGTCAAAGACGGAATTGATGGTAAATTGATTCTTTCTCTTTGGTTGAGAAGAGTAAAGAGTGAGTAAGGGTGTGCCCATAAAGAGGAGAGAGTGGCCTTTCCAAAGCTGAGCACAGCTCTGTATGATGAGTGGGAAGTGGGAAGCACAAGGGCAAGGAGTGAGACTCCCTGGCCTGAATCCATCTCCAGCATTTACTACCTAGGAAACCCTGTACAAGTTACCCTCGCTGAGTCTCCTTTTTTCCTATGTAAAATAGAGCTGGTAACAGTGTCCCATAAAGTTGTGAAGATTACATGGGCTAATCAAGTTAGAACAGCATCTGGCACATAATAGTTCTCAATAAATATTACTATGACCCTAACATCGAAATGTTGACATTTTTCAAGATGTCTGGTAATATCAAGTTATATTATGGGTTTCCATAACTTGTTATTTGTAGGGTACTGCTGATCACTTTCTTAGAATTAGTTAACTTCTCCTGCTGAGCTGGATTTTTGTTAGAAGATGTATAAAAGTGATTCCCTTGGCTATTTCTCTGCACCATTTCTTAAATGTCAGTTTCTGAGAATGTTTGAATGATGCTTGAATTTTATGTATTAAGTTAATTATTTTTGTTAAATGTCTTCATTATTAAACACTTACCAGCAAAAGACAAAATACAGTGGCTGATGGCTACATTGCCCTTTGCTTTATAACAAAACTCTCCTCAAGATAGTAAAGAGAGATACTTCTTCAGGCGTAGGGATTTTCCTGTACAAACAGGATGTATGTCAAGGCTAAAAATTGGGTTACTGTGCAAATAGGGGAAAAGCAATGATCACATTACTTATAATCCTATTTTTAGTTCCACTGCCTTCCACACTGCTGCCAGAGTAATATCAGAAACACAGATGGGATTGTGTTATTCTACTGCTTAATAGTCTTCAAATGGCTCCTCACTGCCTAGAAAATGTCCAAATTCCTTAAAAGCCTAAGGCTCTACCCAATCTGGTCCCAATCTGCCCCTATAACCTCATCTTTACTCATTCCCTCCTCTCCATCCATGTTCTGACTTCTGAGTACACCATGTACTCACTCGTTTCCATTCCTTTACTTATGTGACTCCCACAGTTGCAATACCTTCCTTATCTGGCATATCATAATCCGTCAAGCTAAGCTGATACGCGATCTGTGTCATGCTTCATGCTTATTTCATCTCTCACTGGGTCCCAGGAAGAATTAATCATTTCCCTCTCTGACTTTGTAGGGAACTCATTTCAAGTACTTTGCTGGGGATACAATGTAAGGTCAAAACAGACAACATCCCTGCCCCTCCTGGAGCATGAAGTCTCCTGGCAAGTCAGGTATTAATGATATTTCACAAGTATAGTTACACTATGACAAGAGGAACATGGTGTTATCATTTACGCACTAAAAAAAGAGAAAAGAAAAAAAGAAAGCTTTCCTGAAAGATCTGAAGAATAACAGTAAACTACATGAAGAGAGGCAGGAAGGGTAATAAAATCATATGCAAAGTCCCCACAGGCAGGAAAGATTATCAAAGTGCAAGAGCTAGAAGGCCGGGCGGTGGGAATGGAAAGACCATTGAGAAGCCTACAGTTGATTAAGCCTAGAGAATAACACAATGGTTTTCTTTATCAACCCTTTACATTCATCTATTCTAATTAATCCTTTTGTCTCTAGAGAAAGATAATACGAGATGCCAAGAAAATTCAACATAGAATTTGTCGGATTTTCAATATCCTATTACTGCTAATTCTTAATGAGAAGGTAAACCATTCCCTGAAGACTACTTACAGCATTTCCAAATAAAATTTCTCTGATTTTAGGGCACCTGGGTGGTTCAGTTGGTTAAGCATCTGACTCTTGATTTCAGCTCAGGTCAGGATCTCAGGGTCATGAGACTGAGCTCCCATCGGGTTCCACACTCAGCAGGAAGTCTGCTTAAGATTTTTTTTTTT
>NW_024423343.1:36198851-36204079 GCF_017311325.1 Ursus maritimus
TTTTTTTTTTTCTCTCTCTCTCCCTCTGCCCTTCCCCCACCTTTCACTTTAAAATAAAAAATAAATCTTTAAAAAAATTTTCTCTGCTCTTTGTAGTCCCTTATATACTGCCCCTCACTGTTCATGAGTTACAAAAGCTGTGCTCAGCATCAGGGGCTGTCACTGCTCAGAAAATAAAGTAACAGCTAGTTTTCACCGGCAGGAGTAAATCAACACATTCTGCCAACAACCACCACCAGGACACCCTGGCACACATGCCCTCTATATCCTGTAAAGGACAAATAAGCTAAATGGTGAGAAAATTAATTGCCCCAAGTTTACTTCAGGTTACATTCTTCGCAAGATTTCTAGTGTCATTGGTCATAGAAAACTGAGTCTATCGCTCTAAAAGTAAATTCCTTAAAAAGTTCCTCAAGAGATTGATTTGCCAGAGACTTTTCACGGTAACAATAAAGGAGGTAGCCGACTCTCAGGGTTCATGACAAAAGCAAGGCTTTTTCTGGACCATGGATTTGAGGGTACTTTGTGATTATTTCTTCTAGGAAAGACATATCTAAATTCTATGTGCATTACAAATACAGTTAGAAAAGGCAATGATTTGATATTTATTCCACTTACTCATTCAACAGATATGTATTAAGGATTTACCCTGGCTTTGCCTCTCTGACAACTATGGTCAGAAATGCCACGTGTTTGGGACCTATGTATTTTATTTTCTTAACTCAGAGAACTGAAGAATCATAGAAAACAAAAGTTATTTTCTGTAAGACCTGCATATCTGTTTTATTTACTTGATCTTCAAATGAATACATTTCAGGTATTAATTTCCATCTTGTCACCGAGAACACTAGCATTCCATAATTAATTTCAGTGATGGTCCCAGAAATGATAGATGGATCAGCAGAAACTGTGAAGATGAGTCCAGAATCAAAGCACTTCATCACCTTTGATAGAATCGGAACAAAACTTTCCATTCCATTTACGTAAGGTAGGTTACAGAGTAAAGCAAAAATGTAACTGGTCCCTCTCAATTCTAAAATCAGGGTTTTCGTGTTTTTACGTAATGACTTTGTTGGAGCTTCTCTCTAACCATTCAGGACAAGAAGTCCCAAAGCTTAAATCTTTGGGACAGAGAGAAGATAGAGTCATGGCAGCGCTATGTTCAATATTTGCTGGTAACCCTGCCTATTACTATAAAAGGAGCCATCACCTGTTTGCTTACAAGCAGACAGATATCAACTAGACACACAAATGCATTGTTACAGTGTCTCCTACAAGTTCAACATCATGTTTTCTCTGTTCTTTTTAAAGGGAACCTTATAGGACTGTTGCCTGGATACCAAGACTCCAACTTGTATTGCAGTAGTTCATACTTCTGTCTCTATCTGTCAGGTATTTAAGGCTTTACAATATCAAGCACTCAACCTAGGATTTACAATCATAGGGAAACTAAATTCACTCCAAAGAGAGGCAAGCTAGAGATGGTGGTTTCTTTTTTCCCCCATTAAATCACAGTTTTGAGATAGTTGTCTTTGTGACTTGGGGCAACACAAATTCCTCAGTATTTTATTTTCAACCAAGGGTTACCCTGCTTCTTGTGTTTGTGTGTGTTTAGATTAACTTTTTGAAAAGAGTGCATTTGCAGCAAGATGACCTTTTAAAAACCAGATCCTAAGAATTTTGAAATTCTTATGCGTAGAAGTTGTAAAGAAACTGAAAACTGACATTTAAAACCTGAAAAAATATTTTATCTTACAAGATATAGTAACTAATTCTCTTCTGAGACGTGATAATTTCTTTGTTCTTACAACTGAACGGCTACACTTAGCTATACAAATGAAAACCAAAAATGAATCAATTCTCTTTGGGGGACAAGTCTGAAGCCTCATAAACCCTAGGCTGGCATTATGAATCCAACTAGCAGTTGGATTGCTGTTATGAGCTGGATGGGGTCTCTGCAGACATTGTTGCTTTTTTGTTGGGCAGCCAAAAGAGCTGAGAAAAATGTTTTCCTTTGAAATTTAGTGGGCACTCTGCCTAAAAATTGTCCCTGGTTTATGTGAAGAAGTTGTATTCTTGTTTGAGCAGATATTCTTAGACAAGATGAGGAGTTGAAAACAAGAAACCTGGAAAGAGGGTTCTTCAAGTCAAATTGGAAAAAGGACCCAAAAGAAACTGGACAAAACCTAATGAGCTTCAAGCAGGAACAGGCTGTTAATGTTCTCCTTGTGCTATTTCATATGAGATAACCCAGACTTTGAGTGATACACCAATTTCAGACCATTATGTTCTGAAATGATTAATTTATTGAGGCCAGAGTATAAAGCCACAACCACATCCTGCAAGTACAGTTGGGCATTTCCTTGAAGGCAGTGGATTTCCCATGTCAATCACTTGAGAAAAAGTAGTTCCAGGGACAGGAGAGGAAACTCTTGGACTTTAGTGAGGGCAAAAATTTCTTACCCATTCCTTGCCTCATGGCTATTTGTAATAAACCAACAAGAAAAAGACAAATTCTGTTGCTTTCCTGGTAATGGATATCAAGCCATTACCAGCTACACGGAAACAGGCTGGGGAACAACCCTATCTATACTAAAGCTAAGCATGTAAGTCCTGCTACGGCTTCCTAGTAGAAGAAGTCTGGATCTGTGAATTCTGAAAGTCATCCCACCCAGTGGCGTTTGTACATTTGTGTGTGTGTGTGCTAAACTTCCTTTTGATTATATCCAAACATAGTAAAATCTAGTTAAAGGTTAGAGTCCAATGGATGACTGGTGGGGTAAGAACCTCCTGAAAATCTGCTATTCTACAAACACATGAAAACACTGGCAAGAATTGTCAAAATCAACCTATTCAGAACTCTGGAAATTAACCAAAGACTTGCAACAATCCAAGGAGTTTTACTCAAGAAAAATGGCTGAATCTCAGAATGAACTGAGTTTTGTGACATTTTAACTTGCTCTAATCCTGTCTGCCTCTCCCCAGCTCTATGATATCCTTGAAAAACAATAGCCTAGGCTATTGGTTGTTGGCATTTACAACAGCTGTAAGTACCAACAGCCTAGCAGCCACTGGAGGGAAAAATATACTTGAAACTCCTCAATAGCCCCATCCCCAGAAAGCTGTCATGATTTGACTTGTCTGGAAGCTTACTGAAAAGCTTCATTCTCAAGGCTGGTCTTGTTTGGCCTGTGAGAGCAGCTGTATCCCTAGGGTATTTGATGAAAACAATCAGCAGCAATTATATGACATTACAGCTGCTGAGGCAGCATTTCCAGTTGGGGATAACAAAAGGCTCACGGTAACACTTGAAAGGAAAAACTGGGAAATGAGATATCCACAGAGAGCTTTGAAAAACTATATATTTCTGAGATTCTACAAGGTCAAACCCACATTCAGGAGCCATGTGCCTGCCCAGGAAAGACTTGAGAAGATCCTAATCTTTCACATCGACATATTTTGAGGCTATTCACAAGCAGGAAGTGATGGCTAAGACAGAGTTGCAAGCTGCCTACTGAAGTATTGAAGTCATGCCCCAACACACATACAGAGTTCCTCGGCAAAGGCTGAGAGACTTTCTAAGAAATCTCTGCCCAATCCTTAGCTGACCACTAAGAAAATCAACTAGAGACTTCAGTGGCTTCACAAGACAAAGAATACAGACCACAGAATTAGCCTAAGAGGGGCATCTGGGTGGCACAGCAGTTGGGCGTCTGCCTTCGGCTCAGGGCGTGATCCCGGCATTGTGGGATCGAGCCCCACATCAGGCTCCTCCGCTATGAGCCTGCTTCTTCCTCTCCCACTCCCCCTGCTTGTGTTCCCTCTCTCGCTGGCTGTCTCTATCTCTGTCGAATAAATAAATAAAATCTTAAACAAACAAACAAACAAAAAAGAATTAGCCTAAGAAAGTCACTAAACAAACAGCAATAACAAAAGGAAAGGGCAACAATCTGATCTTTAGTCACATTATAGTAAGTGTCCCATTTTCAACAAAAAATTATAAAACAGTCATACACACACACACACACACACACACACACACACACACTTGAGGAAATTATAGACCACACACAGGGAAAAAAGTCAATAAAAACTGTCCCTGATAAAATCCAGCCATTGAACTTACTAGACAAACACTTTATTATAAACATTTTTTAAAAAACTAAAAGAAACCATGTCTAAGATACTAAAGGACAGTATGAGAACAACATCTTACCTAATATAAAGAAAAAGAAAAAATCAAGTAAAAATTCTGGAGTTGAAAAGTACAATAGCTAAAATGAAAAATTCAATAGAGAGACTCTACAGCACATTTGAAGTGACAAAAAAAGAATCAGAAAATTTTAAGACAGGTTAAATAAGATTATTCAGCCTGAAAAAAAAAGATTATTCAGCTTGATGAACAGAAAAGAAAAGGGATAAAGATGAGTAGAGCTTCTGAGCTCTATGGGACACTATCAAATGTATCAGTGTATGCATAATGGGAGTCCCAGAAAGAGAAAAAGAAAAAGAGGCAGAAAGAATACTTGGAGAAATAATAGTCCAAAAATGCCCAAATTTGATGAAAACTATCAATATGTACATCCAAGAAGCTCAACAAACCCAAGTAGAATTAAATTCAAAGAGTCTACTACACACATTATACTCAAACTCTCAAAAAGACAAAAAGAATCCTGAAAGCAGCAAAAGAAAAGTGATTTATTATATACAAGGATTCTCAACAAGATTAAGAGCTGACTTCTAATAAAAAACCATTGAGGCCAGAAAGAAAGAGATGACATCTTCAAAGTATTGAAAGGAAAAAGCCTGTCCACCAAGAATTTGTACCTTCACAACTATTCTTCAAAAATGAATGAGAAATTTTAAGACATCCTCAGATAAACCAAAAATGAGAAAATAATTGCCAATCAACTCATGGCCAACAACAACCCATCTTAAATTACTTATACATCATGGCCTAATGGTTGTCTTTATGTTCCCATCATTGCTCTTTTTTATCTTAGACTTGAAACACTTGTATCTGTCCTTTTATTCCAAACTAAAAAGTATGTTATAGCCCTGAACTTGTTTAGAATATATTTATACATCAATGGGAATTGATACACACTTATTAAACTTTAATGTAACCAAGCATCAGATTTAAAAGAACACTTTCTCCTATTTTGAATTGAAATGGGAATGTAATTCTGCCTGAGTCTAGAAGCGTGCCCATAACATAATTAATTCTT